>NW_006795110.1:618950-703113 GCF_000442215.2 Lipotes vexillifer | reverse complement strand
GGGCTGGGCAGCGGGGGTGGGTCGGCGGGCCCGCCGGAGGTGCCGCAATCCTGGATCACGCTAATCAACAGTTCGTCTGGGGCGTACTCGGGCTCGGCGCGCGGGGGAGGCCAGCACAGGAAGGGCAGTTCTCCCTCAGGAACGGCGTCAATCTCACTGAGCGGGAACTCAAAGTTCTCCTCGGAAAGGACGGGCACCACGGGCACCGGCCAACGCATGTAGCTCGAGACATTGCCCCGCAAGGAATTGACCTCGGCCAGGGCTCTGCCGAGCTGAAGGCCCAGATTGGCATTCTCCCCGCGAAGGGCATTTAATTCTTCTCGCAGGGCCACGTTCGCCATGCGGAGGCTATTGAGATTCCCGGCCGCCTCGGACATCAGGACTAGCCTGGGGGCCTGGGGCTGCGGGCGGGGGTGGGATGGGGAGCCGGGGGCGGCGGCGGGGCGCGCGGGAGGCCGAGCCACACCCACCAGGGCAAGGGCCCGGCGGCTCGGCCCAGGGCGCGTTACCTCGTCCCAGGGAGCGCAAAGGGCGGGCGGCGGCGGGAGCCAGGAGGCGCCGGGCGGAGGAGGCGGGCGGCAAGGCAGCGAGGCGAAGATCGGGCGGGCGGAGACTGGTGGCGAGGGAGAGAATGGACTGCAGCACGATCTGTCGAGGAAGGCCGGGGCGGGTCTTGGGGAACCGCGGGCGCCCACTGGCCGCCGCGCGCCGCCCCCGGCCCCCCACCTCGCCGGCGGCGCCTCTCACTGCCTCTCTCCTTCCCTAGCTGCAGCTAACTCGGGTCGGGAAAATGCGACAGCGACTGCCCACTCGAGGTCGTCATGGCGACAGCCAGTGAACGTGTTCCTCTCCTCGGGCAGGCCCCCGAGTGTAGAGGAGCTGCTTCGCGAGGCGCAGCTCAATCTCCAGAGCCTGTTGCAAGGTACTGAGAGGGAGGGGGGCTGCGGCCGGAGCCCACGGGACGGAGGCATAGCGTCTGGAGGGAGGCGACGAAGAAAGAGGACAGGGACTCGCGAGATAAAGAGAGAGAATAGTAGAAAACCTACTGAGAAACAAAACACACACTTTCCATCTTTCACCTTCCAGACTACTGACTCCAAAAGCCCTAATTCTACGGCTGTTTACACCCTCTGGTCCCCCTCCCTCATTTTTTTCAGTTCAGTAGTCTCTGGGGGAAAAGGGACAGAGGCCGAGGCAGGGCCATGGGTCAAGTCATTTACAAAGAGCGCTGGATGAGAGGCTCCCGCAATATGGGCCCGCATACCCTCAGGCCTTCTCTTGCAACATCACCCAAGTCTTTGGAATCCCGGCGCCCAAAGACAAAGGAGGCATCTGCAGGGTCTCCCACTCTGGGCTTCACTCACTCTGCTCTTGCAATGACCTTGTCCACATATCTCCTGGGTCGCTCCTGCCTCACCAAAGTAAGCCCAATACACAGCACTCAGAGCTCACCTCATCCCCAATTCCCAACCCCATGTCTTTGAAGTATACTGATGAGCACCTTGTACACAAAGCTGGGTCCACACAACCCAGAGAAACAGCCCAGCCATAATGCCTGAGCAGTCAGATTGCCTGCACCAGGCAGAATGAGAAAACCGAGACTTTGAAATCAGACAGAGTCAGAATCTAATTTGAATCCCACACCTAACTAGCTGTGTGACATTATGCAGATTACCCAACCTCTCTGAACTTCAGATTAGTCAGTCATCTTTAAAATGGGGATTCCACTTCCCCACATGGCATGATTTTGTGAGAATTAAAAATAGGGTGTCCATAAACTGATTAGTAAGAGTATCTTGCAGCTGGAGAGACCCAGATAAGATGCAACATCTACTCCCAGTCTGTGTCCTTTGGAACATAGGCTGATTTCGACACCATATTAAAATTAATGTAAAAGAAAAAAACAGTTGTGGTCCCCGATAGGACCTTACAATGTGAAGAACATACACATTGACCAGAGGGATTTATCCAGTGTAAGTGGCAATAGGATTAAAACTCAGTGCTATGAGAGAGACTACTGGGGTGCTACAAATATCTGGATGGCAGTTACAAGGGGCATGAATATGTCAGAATTCACTGAGCTGCACACTTAAGATTTGTGCACTTTAGGTAAGTTAGATCTCGAGAAAATAATACAAATAAAACCCCAGTGCTAGTCACAAGCTCCTTACACCCTCCAGGCACTCACTCTCCCATTCGGGCCTCTTTTCCAAGCCTAAAAGCCCTTACTCCCTCTTCCCCACTCCAATCCTTACACTTTCTTCCAAGTTCTATTCTTGCCGCATCAAAAAAGACCTTTAACACTAGTTCTGCACTTCGCATCACTCCCTCCCTAAGCACTCACACGAGGCCCTTTGTACCATCCAGCTCAAGAGGACTTGTATAGCTCCAAACTGATTTTTCTTTCATTTGTTCATTCATTTACTCATTCATCTACTAGTCCCAGGTATATATTTTGTCCACCTAACCAGACTGGGCTTCTGAATGTAAAGGATCACATCTCTTACTACTCTCCGGTTTCCAGAAGCACCTGGCACAGGGCTGGATCCCCAAGAGGACATTTGCTGAGTGAACATTAAAAGTGAAAAGAGGTCTTATTAGCTGTCATTTATCCATACCAACAAAGGGTAACTTTTACGGAGAACAGAAAACTGCAGAGGGGCCACCCAACTGAACAACGGCCATGACCCCACCTCCCTGCCAGGGCAGTGGCAAGCTTAGAGAAGCACGATTCTAAGGGACACCATGAGCCTTGTGTTCAGATAAGAGAGGAGCTGCTATGCAGAAAGAAAGAGTCAGTGTGCTCTGTGTTGCCACCATGGGCAGAATGAGGACACGTGGGTGGAAACCTAGGGGGAGGCCAATTTACCTCAAGATAAGGAAGAACTTTCCTGACATGCCTGAAAGCCCCAACTGTCCTTGGATGGAATGAGCCACCTTGGGAGGAAGGCTTCTCCCCTCCTCTGCAGGCAGGTGTGTGTGGAGGCTGAAGAAACACCTGGAAGGGATGCTGAGGAAGCCGGAGCCCAGAATGGGATGTTGGACCAGAGAACCCTCGAGGCCCCTCCTGACCCCAAGTTTCTATGATTCTTCAAATCTCTGTTCAAATGTGCAGAGTCCTGACTGTTCTTTAGTCTCACTTCCTTCACTCATTGAATTCATCACTTAAATGAAACCCATTCAAATCTTCTGCATCCTTCTTATTCCCCAACGATGCCCCCGAACTTCTCCTTCCTCCTCTGCCACTACCTCCACCTTCCCTCTCCTTCCTGGACCTGATATGCCCCCACAGTGGAACTAAGGTGCAGGGAACTGAGCCCTCAGAGGCTCAGGTAAGAGTTCTCAGCATCCAAGGGAGCATTCCACGTTGGACTTCCCAATGCAAATTTCTTTGTGCTTCACACAGGTCATGTCCCTGGTAGGGTTGCAGAAAACCTGAAGAGATGCAGGACTTCAAAGAGAGAATCTTGCAGCAGAGAGTAGCAAAAGGCGTCTGCATCCTGAGCCTCTTTCCTGAGTTGAGCACTTAAGGTGGGGGCCATGGAGACAAAGGCTTGGTCCCCGAACCAGCACAACTCAAATCCATTGACTCTCTTTTCTCCTCATAGGAAGTAGGCATTTTTCCATTCCCAAATGGCTCAGACGCCGGGAACTATCCTAAAGAAACAATGAGAGTCAGACCTGGCAGCTAGAACAGGAGCCCCCAGCTCATGGTCCTTCCCTGGCCCACCACTTGGCCGTGGCTCCCTAGAGTGTGTATCCACTGTGCTGTTTTTCAGAAGAATATGAGGAACAGTACTCGGAGGCCAGACTTCTGGGGCAGACCTTCCGCTCTGCTGATGAGGCCCCTGAGCCCACTCCCAGCCCAAGGCCCCAGTCTGCCAGGCGTCTGGAGTTTGTACTGATGGTGAGTTGCCTCCTCCCCAACCTGAGAGAGCCAGCATGCAGAGCTCGCCCCGCACCCATTGACGGGGAACCTGGAACTGCTTACATTACCCACTGGAAGCTGCTGCTCATCTCTGCTCACCAGCAGAGCCATCCTGAGGCCCTGCCGAGATGGGACCTGCACGGCAGGTGTCCGGCCTGGCAGCCTGTCCACACTTTCCTGCCTCCCAGATGAAGCCTCCAACCACCCTGCCTAGACAGCCATTCTGTGGGCACGGCTCGTCTCCAGTCAGGAGCACACCCTTCCCATCACCTTCTTTCCCAACAGCCCACAAAATGGCAGCTGAGCGAGGATGAGACTACCATGCAGGGTGTGAGGGCCCCTGAGGCCTCCCTGAGCCTGCCTACCACAGCCGACAAGCAAGCTGCCTGGAATAGTCCCTTCCCTCTGCCCATCCTAGAGGAGAAGCGATGGCTTCAGCCTTGTCCCACGCACTCTGACATCGTGCCCATCAATGTCTCCGGTAGAGTTGTTTAGCATCGCCTCTGTTCGCTTCCCTCCATGCCAACTACAGATCATCCTCTCCAGATGCACTGGGTGCTGGGGGAGGGAGCGAGACTTGCTTTGCTACTGGCTCACCCTGCACTGTCAAGGTCATGGCTTTCGCCCGGGAACGGAGGCATGCTCTTTCTTCACTCTCTACTGGCCCTGCCACACTAACTGAGACCATTTGATGGCAAAGGAAACTCTCTTAACAGAAAACTCGAAAACCTTATGAATTCATGTGCTCTTTGGAGCATCTGTGGAAACTTAGAGTGTATGAGTTATATTTGGTTTGGGGAAAGAAGACTTCTTGTGCCAGAAGCCGGGTTTGGAGCACACAGATAGGAGTTGCAGGGGAAGTGTGGGGTTCAGAGTGCTGGCGGTAAATGGGAGGATCAGTATATGTGCTGCCGAAGCAAGCACTAAACGGGAGGATCAGACCCAGAGTACAGACCAAGGGCCTTGTGGCACTTTGAGTCATCACTCAGTCTCCTAGTGAGGTGGGCCTCTTCCACTTGGGTGAGACCAAAGAGGGATCCAGTACTACCTTGAGATGGGGAAAATAATGTACGCAGCTCAGCTGGCTGTGTCTCTGGGGACATGTGGCACCCTGTACCATGCCCATTATTAATTCATTCTCCACACTTCACCGGCTGTAAGTGGAAGAGGAAGAGGGTCAGCCATTTCAGAAGGAGATAGGGCTAACGGCCTGATGAAATCAAGACCTCCTAACCCAAGGGGACCAGAGGCACCCTGTGAGCCCATGCCAGCCCATGGTGTGCTGGAAAAAGTGGATGAAGATGTTGAGGACAGCTCTGGCCACAGGCGGTGACACTCCCTGGATATGGGGTAATCCAGCGCCACTGGTGTCACCTCAGGAAATTAGAGACAGGAAATAGAGCCCAGAGCCTAGGGAGATGTACTAAGAGGTGTGAGGGCTGAGAGGAGAAACTCACAAAGTGATGGTGGGTGCTTTGTTTTTGAACTTCTACCTTACTCTCAACGAGGCTGGCCCTGTGTTTTGCCCACAGAGCCACTTTCTGTGGAGGGGGGTACTTATGTGGCCATGGGGCTGAGAGGGGAGGGTTTGGTTAGCCAGCCGCTGAATGAGAGACAGTGCAGGGGAGCAGCAAACCTCACCCCACTGCCCCCGCCCTGCCCCTGCCCTAGCAATTCCATAGGAGCAAAGACTGAGTGGGTGCTTTGAGAAAAACAGATCTCAATCACCACGCAGGGGCGAACTTTGATCAAACGTGATCAGGTGCCTGGAGGGCAGACTATCAGACTGCTTCCTGGATAGTGGGGAGGGATGGCGCAGCTTCTTGGAGACACTGTCTTCATCGGCCTGAATAAAGGCTTTTCTCTGAGAAGAGATTGCAATCAAGCAATATCTAGTCTCAACATGTCTCTCCACTCCAGTGGTTCTCACCCTGGGCTGTACATCTGAACAATCAATCACCTGGGGAGTTTGAGAAAATGCTTCTATTTGGGCCCTATTCCCAGAGTATTAAGTGTTCTGAGGTGGGGTCTAGTTATTAGAGTTTGAAAAGCTGCCCAGTTTATTTCGATATGTAGCCAGGGTTGAAAACCATGGCTCTCGGCCACCTAAGACTCACAGGTGACCCCGGGTGGACCTCTGAAAGCCAGCATGCGTGCTTTGGAGCTGCGGGTGCCCAGGGCCAAGTTGGGAGGGATGGGGACGAAGGGTCGCCTGCCTGGGTGCTATTCATGCTCATCGCTACTGCCATCATCCCTTCTCTCAACCTCAGGCCAGTTTCTGCCATACTGTAAACAGAAATCAGGATGCACCCAAGTGTCTTTATTTTGGCTACAGGGCAGCAGTTTGATAAACATGCAAGTTTGCGACACTCGTTGTTTAACACAGAGACAGCCGTGAACCCCAAGTCCACCCTGAGGCGGAGGCGGACCATTATTGGATTCTCTAACTATTCCCAGCGAGACCAAGGTGACCCCACCATAGCTGATCCCCCAAACCCTTCCCCTTGCTCACTCTCACCATTTCTGCAACCCAAGTGGTATTGCTGTGACAGGGAACAGGAATGACTGGGGGGGAGGAGGGACTTTGGATGTCCTGAAAAAGCCAATATAGTAATTAAGGATAACCAAGGACCTTTTGTCAAGGGCAGCAACCAAATATGGAGAGCAGGTCTCCCAGGCTAATAAATCCATTATGTATATATTTCCCATTATAAGTGGAATATACCTATGTATCTCGAATTTAGGCAGATAGATGCCTAAGAGGGGGAATCATCGCTAAAAGTGCCATCTTCACAAAACCATTACTGCCATTAAATGAAGGTCATCCAAAGAGCACAGACCAGAGAGATATGGATACAAATTCTGGCCTCTCCACTTACTAACTGTGAGGCCTTAGCCAAGTTCCCTAACCTCTCTGAGCCTCAGCTTCTTCATCTGTAAATTGGGGATGATGATTCCAACCCAGTGGAATGTTCCTGAGGATCAGAGTTATTGTATGTAATTTCCCTACCATGTGCCTGGTACGTAGTATGTGTTCAGCAAATGGTGGCTGTTATTATAAATTATCATAAGAGTAGTCGTCATCGTTGTCATCATCATCATCATCATCATATAACATCATCATGATATAATAATTGTGTATATGAGAAAATCTTTGGGGATTTTCAACATCTGAATGGTTTCCTCACATCTGTAGGTTATTCTCACTTTTTCCTATTGCCAAGTTAAAAAGTGACAGGTGTCAAAAATGCAACCAGACTCTGAACTTTCCAGCTGTGGCATACTCCCAATGCACTGCTGGAGCTGAAGTTCACACTGCTGTCCTTTACCAGTTCGAAATCCTCTGCTCTCATCTCAGAGGAGGCGAACGCTGAGGTCTGTGGTCATTTCATGAGCCTGAGGTGAAAGCCTGGAAAAAACCCATGGTAGTCCCACATGCCACTTCAGCTCTGAACGGCATATTCAAAGCTGGAAAGTCTTTGGAAGCCATCTGGACAATTCAAGGGCACCCTGTGACTCACTGTGTGGTGATGGGCAAGGACCCAATGTCCCCAGTATCCTCATCTATGGAAAGGAAGAACCAAGGAATTCTGACCAAGCTGTTGGCAAATGCTTCTTGGCAAAACTTTGGTGCTCCTGTCTCTTTAGTGACAGTGGCTGCTGGGGGATCCCTGGCTGCACCACTAACATTCTGTGTTTACCTCCCCCCAGGTCACAGCAACAGCCCCACAGGCAGTGTGGCCCGCTCTACCACCTCAGACATCAAGCCCAGCCATTCAGTTCCAGGAGGTGTTCATGGAAGAGTTGCCATCAGTCAGAAAGCTCAGTTACCAAATCTCACCTCGCCAGTATTGAGAAATCCTTCTAGTGATCCGGAAGAACCTCTCCAGGCACGTGGTGGCACAAAAGTCCCTGGCATGGAGAGCATGGGGATGGTGTACAGCGTCCCCAGTTCTTGCAATGGACCAACAGAATCAACGTTCTCCCCTTCCTGGAAGGGAGATGCTTTTACCTATGTGACTCCAAGTGCCACTGCTCAGAGCAGTCAAGACAATGAAAATGGAAAAAGTCCTTCCTCTGGGAATTCTTGGATCTCTCTGCACACATTGCCACCTCTGGTTCCTAAGGAGGCTGCTACCTTCTTTGTCACTCGTGATACCCCAGCAGGATGCAGTGGGTCTGCTGGCTACTCTGAGCATTCTACTCAACGAAGGCATGTATCAGAACGACCCTCCAAGATTGCCCTCCTGACTGGTGATACCTCAAGGCTGGAGACAGGCCCAGGTGGGGCCAGCAGGTTCCGGGAGCGGTCACTGTCTGTACCCACAGACACAGGCACCACGGATGTGGACTATGACGAGGAGCAGAAGGCCAGTGAAGCCTGTGCCCTGCCTTATGCCAGTACAAGTTCTGAGGGCAGTAACAGTGCCGACAACATTGCCTCCCTTAGCGCCCAACAGGAGGCCCAGCAAAGAAGGCAGAGGTCCAAGAGCATCTCACTCAAGAAGGCCAAGAAGAAGCCTTCCCCTCCGACTCGCAGTGTCTCGCTGGTCAAAGATGAACCAGTCCTCTTGCCAGACGGTGGGTCAGCGCTACCCAAGGACCAGAGGCCCAGGAGCCTTTGCCTCTCCTTGGAACACCAAGGACATCACTCATCCCACCCAGGTACTCAGGGTCACCCAGCTGTGCCAACCTTCAAAGACCCAGAAGGTACACAATTCCCCCACCACTGGTATCTTACTGACTGGAAGTCTGGTGACACCTACCAATCCTTGTCCAGCTCCAGCACTGCCACTGGTACCACAGTCATTGAGTGCACCCAAGTTCAGGGCAGCTCAGAGTCTCTTGCCTCCCCTTCCACCTCCAGAGCCACAACGCCTTCCCAGCTTTCCATCGAGGTGGAGGCCAGGGAGGTATCCTCCCCAGGAAGGCCCACTGGGCTGATGTCACCCTCCAGTGGATACTCCAGCCAGTCAGAGACACCAACACCCACTGTCTCCATGTCCTTGACCCTGGGCCACTTTCCCCCTCCAAGTGGCAGTGTCCGGGTGCGTCCAGTGGTACCTGAGAGGAAGTCATCACTGCCCCCAACATCACCAGTGGAGAAAATGTCCAAGTCACGGCTACCGTTTGACCTACCATTGACCTCTTCAACCAACCTGGACCTGTCTGGGATGAGTATCTCCATCCGAAGCAAAACCAAGGTGAGCCGGCATCACTCGGATACAAATTTTGGGGCCAAGCTGACCCAGAAAACTAGCCCCAACCAGCCAATCATGCCCATGGTTACTCAGTCTGACTTACGTTCTGTTCGCCTGAGGTCAGTCAGCAAGTCTGAACCGGAAGATGATATTGAGAGCCCTGACTATGCTGAGGAGTCAGGAGCTGAAGTCTTCACCTTGCCAGAGAGAAAGGCAAAACCTCCCATAGCCGAGAAGCCCCCACTGGCCCGAAGGCCTCCAAGCTTGGTCCACAAGCCACCGTCTGTCCCCGAGGAGTACCCACTAACTTCGCCTACCTTGGCTATGACCCCCAAGACCTCAATTCAACATATGAGGCCACTCCCTCAAGATATATACACCGTGGTGCGGAAACCAAAGTCCTCCAGCTTCCCTGAGGGCAGAACCCTGGGGGAGTCAACAGCACCCTCATCTCTTGTTTTCACGCCTTTTTCCAGTTCCTCTGGTGCTTTCTTCTCAGGAACACAGCAACCTCCCCAGGGAAGTACGGAGTATGAGGGCCCCAAGGGGAGAGCCCTACCTGAAAGAATTAGCCTCCAGAGCCAAGAAGAAGCTGAGAAAAAGAAAGGCAAGATTCCACCTCCTGTACCAAAAAAGCCCAGCGTGCTATACCTGCCTCTCACCTCACCTACAACTCAAATGGAGGCCTACACGGCTGAACCAAGGCTGCCTCTCAGCCCCATCATCACCCTGGAGGAAGATGCCAAGTGTCTCCCAACTAGCGACCACCTGCCATCGGCTGGTACAAGGACAACCTCCACGCCACAGGCTGACAGTGAAAGGGAGGCAAGCCCTCTGGGTTAGTAAAGTGTCTGCTGGCTTTTCCTTTCAATTCCAGGAGAGGTGAGGGTGAGGACAGAGTGCCAGAGGCAGAAGCAAATGCCCCCAGATAATGATCCTGATCCCAGGGCGACCAAATCAGTAGGGTACACCTCTTGAGGGTTTGAGTTACTCTAAATCCGTCTCACTGACCTTGGGATCGGGACCAACCCAGGGGTGGATCTCCAAGGCCCAGTCTGGGCCAGACTACTCTGAAACCGCCAGTGCTGAGGCAGTGAAATCAAACTAGGTCTTAGCACCCTAGGACCTTAGGAGCTTATCTTCCTCGTCAGGCAGGCATCTCCTGCCCTAGGCACTGTCTTTCCACGTCACCGTACGGCACTTTTCACCAGCCACACTGAATTTAGTTTCATGCGCGGGAGTCAGTACCCTCCCAGCCTTGAGTTCAAGCGCCATGGCAGGCTGGAAGGCTTCAAGCAGTGGAATATGTTACCAGCAGCAGCTTCTCTTAGTGTCTTCTAGAGGAAAGGGGGCTCATTTTCTTGGATGGTTTGAGCCTTGCTCTTCCTGGAACCTTAAGACCAGGCTAGAAAATGTTTCTCATCCTTTTGGGGGTTTTTCTTGTCTCTCTTTGTTTTAATTGTGGTAAAATACATATAACGTAAAATTTACCATCTTAACCATTTTTAAGTGTACAGTTCAGTAGGTGTTAAGCACATTCACAATGTTGTGCAACTATCACTACCATCCATCTCCAGAACTCTCTTCATCTTGCAAAACTGAAGTCTGTACCCAGTCAACAATAACTCCCCATCACCCTATCCCCCCAGCCCCTGGCAACCACTCTTCTACTTTCTGTCTCTATGAATTTGACTCCTCTAGGGACCTCATATAAGTGGAATCATACAGTATTTGTCTTTTGCTGACTGGCTTATTTCACTTAGCACAATGTCCTCTAGGTTCATCCATGTTTCTCATCCTTTTTGAAACCCTTAACACCAAACATCAAAATCTTATGGCCTTCCTTAAGCTGATTTGGACTTTCAACGTAAGTTAAATCATTGCAACTAAAACAAGCAAACAAATCAAAGCCACAGGTAATTTTAGAATCTGCTTCCTCAAACTCCACAGGCTCCCTCTGAGATTCAGATAGGTCCCACTCCCACCCACTGGTTGAGTCATTGCTTTAGATTGCTCTCAGGTCCTTGAGCTTTACAAATGATGCATTTAAAACGAGAGAATGCTCAGGCAACCTGCTGTAATGGAAAAGGCACGAGAGAACAGGGACTCAGGCTGATCTTCATCACTCCCCTCCACGTTTTGTTGGCCAAATCACTAACCTTAGGAACATTCTGTTCCTCTGCAAAATGGAGAGAGCAAGTCTCTGCCCTGCTGCCCTCCCGGAGCTGCTTTGAACATCACATGAAATACATATGAGAGTGTGCTTTGTCCTTACAATTGTGGTCAAAGTCATTCCTTCTGGTTCTTATGCCTAGGGAGCTCGATGGAACCAAGAACCGAAGAAAAAAGTGTAATCAGTGATAAAACAGCCGAATGGATTGCGGAAGATGATGATGATGTGTTTGTGGCTTCACGAACAACTGAAGATTTATTTACTGTGATCCACAGGTCTGGACCAATTTCCTAAATTCCTATTATAATTGCCTTTCCTTCTTATACCAGAAGAAAAACTGCTACCTCTAAGCAGAATGCTTAGAATGGAAACTGGAGACTAAGTTCAGATACCCATGTAGTAAACCCAGTCCAGGGCCTCACCACCTCCAATTCACTGACATCTTTGGGTGAAATGGAAGAGACGTGGGTGGGGAAGGGAAGACCAGGTGCAGAGTGAGAGGCCCCTCATCTCCTAGCAACCCCAGGGCCTATTGTGGCTCCATCTGCTTTCTCACAGCTCTGCCTTGAGTCAGAGACATTTAACCCTTCACAGAATTCCTTGTACCAAAAAATCTCATCAAGAAGTGAAGTGGGGCACCAGGCTGAGCATCAAAGCAGGAGCTTAGGCAAAGGGGGACCAGACGGGGACCCAGTTATTGGACAGAAGCACAAAGCACAGACTCCATGATGAGGAAACGGGAAAGAGGCCAGTTATTGGAGTTGGTGTACCAAAAAATCTCATCAAGAAGTGAAGTGGGGCACCAGGCTGAGCATCAAAGCAGGAGCTTAGGCAAAGGGGGACCAGACGGGGACCCAGTTATTGGACAGAAGCACAAAGCACAGACTCCATGATGAGGAAACGGGAAAGAGTCCAGTTATTGGAGTTGGAGCACCAGTTCAGATCAGGATCAGCTTATGGCTGTCTTGATTCAGAGTCATTGAGCTACTAGCCTTTGACTCCTTAAATTCTTCCTTGGTACCAGAACCTGGGCAGGACTGAGCCTGCAGGCATAGGCCAAGTGACTCTAGCTGTGGGCATTGAAAGGAATGTAGGGACAGGGGGCCAGACAAGGGACTCTGAGGACTTAGTGGAGAGAGAGAAAGCTAGTAAGTACAACTGCTCACAAGACTGTTGCATAGAAGTTCCCAGATTGTGTCACTGGCATTCGTGAAGTTATATGAAGCATTAGGAAATGTCTGCCGCATGAATTCACTCAAAGCAAACTTTCTCTCATTTAGGTCCAAAAGAAAGCTGCTTGGCTGGAAGGAGTCTGGTGAGGCCTTTGCTGGTGGCAGCAGACCAACCTCCCACTCACCAATAAGGAACACGGCTGAGTCTCCTATCAGTGAGTTGGCTGCCTCTGCAGGGTCAAGCGGCAGTGCCAGCCTAGATGCTGGCAGAAATGATGATTTCAAGGCCTTGCTACAGAAGAAGGGAAGCAAGGCAACTCCAAGGTCCCGCCCCTCAGCAGCAGAACTGCTGAAGACCACTAACCCATTGGCTCGGCGAATTATTGCACAATTTTCAAAAGACTACGAACCCCCTGATAACCCCAGTAGCTAAGCCCTGGGTTCAGCAAGCAAGGTTGAGTTACTAAGCTTGAGTAGAAAAGGGGGAAGAGAAAAAAGGTTTTAAAAAGGAACCATGGAAATAACAAAAGAGCCTGCATTTCTTTTACATTAACTCACACTCTGGACAACAGGAGAGAGGCCACATCCAGAACTAAAATCATCAGGCACTTTAATCATCTTCAGACATTTTATGTTCTCATACTTACAATCTTGCCATTACTAACTACCGATTTTCTCCTTATTTCCCCCAAGTAGTATGCACTCAGAAGAAATTCTCAGATGCAAGGGCACATATGCCATCTTTTAAATCAATGACCAGGCTGCTCCATCCCTGGCTCCTATCACTGAGGGGCAAAGTGAGAGAGCAGATTGGGGGCTGCCAAATCCAGGGGACATAGGGTGCCATTGCTGATTATTCACTTTCCCAGCAAGGCCCTGATGGCCCTGCATGGAGAAACAGAAGGACCCTGATGCCTCTTCAGCCTCAGTATAATTCTCCGCCACAAGAGGTTTGCAGGTGTGCACTTGTTTCGGCATGAGGTTGATTGGATGGCTTTTGTCGTGCAAAATATGAATGTGACTCTGTCCTGAACTTCACACCTTTTTCAGTTTGATTGTCTACACGGAGATCAGGGTGATGAGTTTTAGTAAACATATAGACCCCCCCTCCCCCCTCCCCACCCCGCTTTGCTAGAAAAGGTCAGGACTGGGTTGCTTTGGATGAACCAAGCTTGGCCAACAAACAAGGCAGCCCTTGTTCACTCAGATATATCCAAGGTAACTCACATGTGCGCCTTGAGATCCTTCAAATGTCTGCCAAAAACGGTAGCTAGTGTCTGTGCCCAGCTCATGCTGCATTCGAAGAACTCTCGCTTCATTTGCTTATAGTATTCATTACAGGAAGTCTTTAGCTGAAGGAACAGCATCCTCAAAGTCTCAAGGAGGAGAGAAAGTAAGTGTAACTTGCCCACCACCATTCACTTCAGATTGTGGTTTGTGGTTGGTTTGGTTTTGTTTAAAGGAAATCTTCCTCTGTTTCCAAACCGAGAACATATAGACTAAAAGGATAGATCCAAAATCTGAAAGGCAGCCTTGCAGTTGCTATGGCCCATAACCCAAAAGAAGGGCTACTTTTTGCCATTTACTTTCTGCTGTTTGACCAATTTTCAATTAACCTTCTGGGGGAGAATATAAGGACTGGGGTAAATGGGATACTGGATGCTGACAGAGTCCCAGGACAGTCATTGTGACCCCTTCTCCCCACCCGCTGCCAAAGCTTATAGACACTAACTTTCCTTGTCAGTTCAATTTTCTAAGCAAAGCAAGAGCCGTGATTCATTTGATTTTCATATGTCTGGTTTCTGGGAGGTTGGGGGGAGAAATAGCACTGAACAAAGAAAACTGGCTGACTAATAATGGAGGATTAATTGTCCACCATTCCCAAGAGGGAAAAAGGAAAGTCAAATGAAATTGTAGCCTGCTTCACAAAGAGAGTCCCCTGACCTCTTCCTCCTTCAGCCCCCACCCAACAGATTCATTGGTCAACCTCTTGGAGGATGTGGAAACTGCTCCCAGAGACAAGCAGATCTTGATTTTGGCAGGTCTCAATAAGAAGCAAGCTCTTTAGCCCAACTGCCCACACAGCGGAAGAGCAGCTGGAAAACCACACTGAGCGCTGAGGGCACTTGGGCCTCTCACATAGAAGCCCTAGGCCTGGGCCCTTGGTTGGTACAGTTCTGAATTCTAGACTTCTGAGTACAGGCCAGGCCCAGCACCTCCCCCTGATTTAGACAGAAGCCACCTCAAATAATAGACAGTTCTTGAAAGCCCAGTTGCTTTTGAAAGTGAACCAACTATTTAGTTCAAGGATCCTGACCAAATTTCAGAGGTTTTGCCTGAAATAAAATAAGATTCATTCCTGGCCTTAATTTATATATGAATGCCACACACTTGTCTGCCCCGGACTCAGAATCCCAAAGGATGGAAACATTTTCCTCTGTGGGGAAATGAAGGAGTGTTTGTGCTTTTGCCTAACAAAAGTGAAAGGCTGCCGGGGCCCTCTACTCCAGAACCATTATGAGCTCTAAAGCAGAGTATGAGACTCACACAGTATAGGACTTGTTACTTCCGCTAACTTTTCTGGAAGCTTCTTGTTTGGTACTTCTAGTGGGTTTTGCCTCTCCCCTCACCTTGCCACCTCTGGTGGTTTTCCAGAAAGATTCTAAAGCTGAATATCCAGACACCTTGACATTTTTCAATTACCGTATGCCTGGAATTTTTTAGAAGGTCTTCTACATCTTCACTATGGCCCTCTAATGCCCAGTGGTGTTGCCATTAGCATAAGAGGATTCAGGGCAGAGATGATGTGGTCAGAGGTAACACTGAGGACTGGTAATATTCATTTACTATTTTGCAACAGGTGGACCTAGTCCCAAACAACCAACCAAACTGTAGAATTTCTACCAATCTCTGATTAACATAATACCGGACAACTCTCCTAGTCCTCACACTCAACATCTCGCCTCCCCTTGGGTATCATAGCAACAACTCTGTCTTCCACCCAGGCACAAGCCACAGTGTCTGCTGCCTCGTGCACCTACTCTGCCAAGGCTGGAGAAGAGAGGCTGAAAGCCCCTTTCAGGAGGCCTTTCAGAGAAGCGACTGTTGGCGCTATTACTAGTGTGAAGAGTGATAACAATTTTTGAAGGTGGAATACAGAAGGGATACAGGTGAAATGAAGTTGGCCCCAGGAAGTCAGGTTCCAATTCAAGTTGTTTCTGTCCCTTTGTTTCCTCTGATTCTAACCAATAGCAGCAGGTGGCTCTACTGGACTGACTTCTGCCTAGGCAGGAGTAGATGCAGTCGTCCCCAGGTAGCTAAGAGCACTTTGCCCTTGGTGGGTGTTTATTATGTATTTGTGGTTCAAACGTTGAGGGTAGGGAGCAAGTCGTTCTCAGCACAACAGGAAGCTTCGCAGCTGTCTCCTGTCCTTTGCCTGTCTCAGTCTCTCACCTGGGCCTCCCACATGGCCCCAAATTGCCCCTCAGTCCCTATTTCTTTGAACTGCATCCCTAGCCGACAGCTCACCCTTTAAGGACGCAAGACCGCAGGCAGCAAAATAGCTTGCATTAGCTTACTGACCACAGATCGACCAGTTGATCTGGAATCATTACCTTGAATGTGCAGAGACAGAGGAGAGTCTGCAAGGCTCTCACAACAAGCACGTCACCGGACACCCATTTTAACTCTCCGACAATGTGGGTCAGATTGTGATCCCGCTGGACCCATCAGTCTGAGCAGATGTGTCCACGCCACCTGCTCTCTTCCTCATCAACAAACTACTTATTAAAAAAACAAGTTCACAGTCAGTGCTCTGTTCCTCCAGAGAACCTTCCATTATCATCAAGTCTGTAACACAATGGCCAGGCTTCACTTTAATATGATTTGCCAGTGCCAGGACTAGAGTGGGGTGAGTGAGGTGCCTGGGGTGCAAAATTTAAGGAGGCACCCACTCTCAGGGCCATGTTAGTGCCTTACCCTCGTCCCGGCCTTGCGATTTGCACTCTATAAAGTAATATTGGTTTATCTTCTTTCTATGGACATGTATGGTTCTTCCGATTTGGGGGTTAACTCCCTATCTGTTGTCACACCAAATGTTTTATTGCCATCTATTTTTCCATTGCTCTAAACCTTTGTATGCCTACACATCAAAGACTCTTCAATATTATCAGAAAACATGGCCGATTTCTAAGTAACCTACTCCAAGTGGCAAGTTAGCACCCATTTCAATAGGGATGCTGACAGGGACAGCCCTTCAGCAAAATAGTGAATGAGTTGGAGGTCTGTCATTGGGATCCTCCGTCTCCTCTGTCTCCATTCCCCCCGACCTTGCTTCTTGGCACCAACTCTGAGTGTGTCCTCGTTTGTCCTCCTCCTTGCTAAGGAAAGCATGCTCTCAGGAAAGGGATAACTTCCTTTACTTTGAGATTATAAGGCTTAATGATACCTCTTTGGAGGGTCACTTGCATTTTAACAGGGAAAAAGCCTTAAGCCAAAGGAATGACATTCTACTTGTAGAATTTTAGGCATCAGTCAGTTGCAGAAGTGTATTTTTCACCATGGAAAGGTCAAATTCCCTGATGACTAACTCCCGAATATAGAAAAAACCTTAATCTTCTGGAACTAAGTAAATTGCTGATGGTCGATTAAATTCTTCTGATTCCCAGTGCTGTTCAGTATGGTTACTGCCAAGGGACTCTCAGAAATGGCTAATAAAGCCACTGAGAAGGCCCAGATAATTATTATACCTTAACATTTTTACACAAATGGAATTAATACTACTTATTATTTGAGTAAAGAACACAAGGATTTAAAGAGTTTGTGAAAATATGTCCTGTTTACGAAAGGTGAAACTGTCCAATCAGTGTCAGATCAATGTCAGCTGTCTGGTATCTCTGGTACCAGATTATTAAACTTCCTCAAGGCGAAATTTACTGCAGGCAGCCTCGGCTGCCCCCCAACGCTTATCTGTGTTTCGTGCTACTACTTCCCCTTGGTGTGAGAATGAGACCAGATCTATTCCAGAGCACCCAGTCCCTCCAAAGCCTTTGCCTGTATTTCAGCTATACTTGACTAAACTATTTGGGATTTAAACGGATGAGTGGGAAAGAGGTACAAAAGAGCTACATTTGTCAAAGGGCAGCAAAAATGATAAGGCTTTTAACAAGGATATGAAATAAACAAATTTTTGAATACTCTGAAATATTTGTAGAGGAATACAGTAGGAAATGGTTATAGGCACACATTTAAGCACTTTTAATAAGTTTAACAAGAAATTTGCATAAGTAATGGGTTATGTGAAATAAGTATCTACTTTTGCTCAGTAAAGCCCAAAATCTAGGCCAGTGGTTCTCAAAGCGTGGTCCCAGGACCAGCAGCAGCATCCCTATAGTGTGTGTGTGTGTGTGTGTGTGTGTGTGTGTGTGTGTTCCAGTGACGTTACTTCTTCAAGCCCCTGAGTCACTGTAGCCATGACTCTCCAAACGATTCCAGCCTTTCCCATCTTTTCTACTGTAGTTACATTATGTGATCAGTCTCTGGCCATGTGATTTATATTGTCATGTTGCTCGGATACATTTTTATTTGCTGTTAAGAAATTATCAGAATCAACTACTTGCTCAACCTGCAAAACCTTTGATTTGACTTAGCCAGCACATCTGGCCCGTTTTTGGTTTAAAAACAATTTTGTAATTCACAAATAGGAAAGAGGAAAATGTGTTACATTCATTTGGTATTGCCAACCCTTAAATGTCTGTCTTTCCTGTGGTGGCTGTTCTCTAGGAGGGCTCTGGCAGAAATAGATTTGATTTTAAGATTTTGCATATTTGTGGAATTTGATATCAACAAATCTGTAAACAAAATCTGAACTGGAACAACCAGTTAACTCCTCTCTCTTTAATTCCAAGCTTTATGGAAATGTATTCCTTATGTGGTGTTGAGCTCTTTTTAATGTTCAATTTTATAAAATGTTCTGCATGCAAACGCAGCATCTTGCTCATTGTACAAGTCACCTGACACTCATCTCCTCCTCCATATGTGTGATGGCGAAGAAACAGCAACATGTATGTTCTTACCTCTCCTGAATCAATTGTAAATTACAAATCGTTTCATTAATTTTTAAATGAGATATATTTACTCTGGCTAGTAGTTAAAATTTTATTCTTTTTATTATACTTCATTGCTACTTTTTTCTACTGACTCCAGAGCTTACTTTGGGGACTATTTCTTATTTCTAGATTGCTGTACTGATCTTATTTCTATATTTATCTGTAGTCATGGAATGTTAGAGCTGAAAGAGACCAACCTCTCCTTTTACAGAGGAGGAAACTGAGGCCCAGAAAGTCAAAAAACTTACACAAGGGCTTCCCTGGTGGCGCAGTGGTTGGGAGTCTGCCTGCCGATGCAGGGGACGCGGGTTCGTGCCCCGGTCCGGGAAGATCCCACATGCAGTGGAGCAGCTGGGCCCGTGAGCCATGGCCGCTGAGCCTGAGCGTCCGGAGCCTGTGCTCCGCAGCGGGAAAGGCCACAACAGTGAGAGGCCCGCATACCACAAAAAAAAAAAAAAAAAAACTTACACAAGGTCACGCAGTGGCAGGGCCCAGCCTCAATCCCAGTTCTCCTGCCTCTGGGCCCAGTGTTTTTTCATCCAAAGCACTGCATTTATGGAAGAGCCACAGCTGGCTTCTACTTTTATGACACATGAATTTCCCAGGTATTTCAGCGAGCAATATATATGCTTTAAGGAAAATGTTCGAGTTCTTTAGCTGATGAATCCAAAGACAAATCTGATTTTCAGTTTAGAAACTTTCATTTCCCTCCAATTTCAATGTATGTGCCCTACTCTATACAGTGGATGCTTTCCCTAAAAGTTATTTGAAAAATGAATTTTTATAGATTAAATTTCATTTTTTTAGTAGAGAAGCTTCCTATGGAAGGGAGTCTTCTGGTGACATCTTTTGAAAAATGAAAAATCCTCTTGTCAATGTCCCCTAATGCCTCTACTTTGTTTTGTTTTCAGTGTGAACTTTTGTAAGTGGCATTTATTTAAAGTAGGGCAAACCAATGTAGGCTTTCCTAGAATCTACTTTATCCTCCCCTTCTTAAACTTTACAAGATAGTTTCAGACTGTTAGGTGTTCATGAGATACTTAGTTGTATTCTAGAAACTTCTTGATATTTTAACAATCCCTGGGCTCAAACTCTATCTCAATCTTATCAAACAATAACCAAATTTCCTAATCAGTACTGAGCTCTGCATGCAGTTTCATTTCCAGAACATTCTTTGCCTAATGCTCCTTAGTATGACTCTCTCTTTAGCTATTCTCAGGCTTCCTTCCATAGCTCCTGTGTACCTCATTAGTCTGGTTTAGTAGAGTTGCAGTCAGTGCTCGTCAGATGGAGTGGTAGTTCCAATTATCCCATTGTTCCAGTCCTCCTGGACCTCCTCTGGTTTCCCTTTACAGGAACGCTCAGAGATTGGTGGGATTTTCCTCATCATCTAGACCAAGGTTTGACAAATTTTTTCTATAAAGGACCAGATAGTAACTCTTTTAGGCTTTGTGGGCCACAGATGGTCTCTGTAGCATGGTCTTCTTCTTTGTTACTGTTCGTTTGCTTGCTTGCTTGCTTGACAACACTTCAAAACTGTAAATACTATTCTTAGCTCTTGGGCCATACGAAGCTGCAGATTGGATTTTGCCTGCTTGTCATAGTTTGCTGACCCCTGGGACGGGCATTTCTGTGACCCACATGATGACTGAGTTGTGTGCTGGGTGATGTGGCTCACTGCCCTCCCATCTCCCGAGCTATCAGGCCGGCCTGTGCAGAGAGGAGTGGAAAGGGGCTGCATTTGCCAACTAGTACTCTCCGATAGATGGACTCTCTCATCTGTCTCTGTCTCTCTGTCTCACTCTCTAACTATCTCGGTGTAGAAACCCTCATTCTTTTCTTTAGATCTCCTGTACTGGTTATCCAATGTGCCTCTGCTTCCTCGAGTGTGGGGTGAGCTGGGAGGAAAGAATGGATTTCTGAGGTTTCTTATTTCGTTTGTCCCTAACTGTGGTCAGGGACCCCTGCCCTGGATCATCTGCCCCACTCTGCCCTATACTGCCATCACGTGTTCAGGGCCATCTCTGGAAAGTCTGGTGGCCCAGGCCATGAAATTCCAGTTCAGTCTATTGTTTCCTAGGGGAATCACTAGCTCTCTTGGTTCCAATGGCTGGTTTTAAAACCCAAAATGTCCATGTGTCCATTTTAATGTGATTTGGACCTGTTCTAGACTCAGCCCCAGCAATGAAATCAGTGAGGTATGGAAGGTGTTTTGTGCCCACAGTTTTTCTCCACCTTAACCCCCTGCCTCCTAGACCCCCAGCCTTGGGGATCAGCTCCTTGGGATGCCCCATGCAGCACCACAGCCAGCGGTCATTCAGCACACCACCACCTCCTGTTTTCTGAACCCCTAAGAGGGTTCCTTAAAGCTTCTTCACATCTCTCTCATCTCACTCCCATCTCTACCTTTCATGCTACTTGGGGGTGTAAAGCTCAGTTTCACATTTTCACATTTGCTCGTATAAATATTAGGGGATACGGGTGAATGACAAGGTGTGTGCCTGTGTGTGTATGCGTGGTTTCTCCACCTGGACTATGACGGTCCCATTTACTCGTGTACCTCACACACACACACACACACACACACACACACACACACCATCCAGTTCTGTCATCAATTCTCTGGTCCAGTTCCAGGTCTGATGGGGCTGGTCAAGGAGGAGGGATGGTGGGGCTCCTGAGGCATTTCCCTTTTCTTGTCTCTTGAAACCTTCTTTCCACTGGCTTGTGCTGGCTTCTCCCAGGAAGCCATTTGAAGAAACTCCTCTGGGGCAATTCTGGACAGGCCAACATACAAAGAGCTAGGACTTTAATTCCATATGAACTCTGTCACTTAGACATACCTCTCAGGCTGCAGGATTTTTTAAAATCTAAGAACATTGCTTCTTGGGACCTTTAGTTTGCTTTCTGTCATTTGAGCCCAGGGATTTACCCACTTACTGAAATCTAGATTTTAAAAACTCAAGACACAAGTAACTTTAGGATTTCCTTGTTTGAAAGCATCCATGAAACAGTTTCTTTATGCCTTTTGTTTAGGATTTCCAGCCTCAAGAAGGAAACCAGGCTTGCACCTTGGACTCTAAAACAGCAAAAGTACCACACTTGCCAAAAGCAAAATGAGGAAGGAGGATTGGCTAGGCCTACTCTGCATAGTCAGGAGAAGGACTTCTGTTATGTTAGCACTTCTGTTATGTTAGCACCATTCAATACTTACTGAATGCCAACGGTGCACTCAAGAAAAATAAGGGAGACAGGAATTTGCAGACCGAGATCCTAAACTGGAAGGCAGAGATAAGGCAATTCCCTCAAGTGATGAGAATGTGTCCCTGGATAAAAATAAGAAGCAGCAAGAGAGATTGTCATCCCGGTCTTTTTAGAATTCCAACACAAAATGGAAGGGAGCCCTCTGTGGGGTGATATTACAAAGGGTTTTTCTTGTCTTTCTTTCTTTTCTTTAAAAGAAAAAGCATTCCTTACTGGCTTGCTACCAGCAATTGAACTGTATTCTTTATATAGCTAGAGCTGTTTGTGTCTTCTTAAAATAAACTTTTTCTGTTAAAATCATTTTGTTTCACCCTCTGATTCTCATTGTAGCAATGATGACTTTATCCAGACACTAAGCCCAGTTTGTGAGTATGTTTTCCAGACCACACAAGTGTGGGACCCACAAACATGAGCTTTGATTCTCACAAACCCCTGAGAGCCCAAAACAGATACGCGGGACACAGTGTCTTGCAGAAACCTGGCCCACCGAGCTGTGAACCTAAGTTATAGGGGCAGGGAATATGTCTTTGAGGACTTTGTCTCAGGGATTCTAGTTCAACTGCTCCTAGAAGCAACAAGGGGCCTCAGACAGGCACAGCTCTGGTGAAGTAGGCACCGGTCACCAGGCTCCTAAGGAGAGGAGGTTGCCATAGCAACTGTGCTCAGGGCATGCACTCCCTCTTTGTTCTCTGGCTCAATGAAGCCACCCAGCAGGGAAGACCAGAGTGAGTCAGGGCTGGGAGCAAAAAACACAGACCAGATGTGGCCCAGATCACTTCCATCCCTCAAGAAGGGTATGGTCCCACCATGCAGGTGGTGACAGCTATATTCAAGGGTCAAGTCCCACCCAAAAGGAGCTTTGTTCTCTGGTGCCAATTGGCTCAGGCCTCTAAGGCTGAGGCCCTTGCAGCCAGTATCCTTGTCTCCCCAGGCCCCGTGCTAGCTCATGTCCCCTGACACCACTGGGCTGATCTTTCAAAAAGACACCACAGAGCCTGAAACAACCTAGAAAGCTTACAAGGGAAGGGAGAGGGGCCAGGGCTACTCTCAGACAATAGCAGGTGTCAAGACTTAAGACCAAGATCAGAGAAGGAGACTGGCTCGAGGTGGGCCTCACAGCAAGCAGTACCTCGGTGAGACCCTGTGGTTCAGGGGCTGGTGTTGACCCCGGCAGGGTCTGGGCCTGCTTGTGCCCCCCCACCATGAGCTGGGGTAGCTTTGAGGGATTGACCCACACTGACCAAACTCACAAAAGACATGTCAAAGCCAGGGGCCGGTATATTAACCAAAGAGAGAGTACACCTTTAAAGCACAGGTCCTAAACAGGAGGCCTGCAAACTGAATTGAGTTCTCATACATTGCCAGGAGTACACAATGTTGGTTTTTAATTTTTCAAAATGTAGATGGGGCACAAACTCTCCACTTTACCTAGTTCCCCACCACTCCCTGTTATATGAAGCCCAACCAGCTTCATTCATTTATATCATGTGCCAGGCTCCTGAAGGCATTTGAGCCTTGTTGTGGGTTGGGTTCCCTGGGAAGCAGACTCGGGAATGGAGTTTGGTGCACGGGATGTTTATTAGGAAATGTCCGAGGGATTGACATCTGTGGGAGAGAAGGGAAGGAAGTAAGCTTAGGCTGAAGAAGGAAAAAGGCAGCAACGCAGGTGCCACAAAGCCTCAGCTGACTCAACAGAGAGCTCAGGCACTAACGTGACCCATCAGAGTTGTCCCGCATGGGCCAAAGGCAGGCAGGCTTTCACACCCCTGCTTCAGTCAGTCCCTGGGTGAGGTGGCTCTCTGCAGCAGAGGTAATCTCCGAAGAAGCTGACAGCTAAAGACGGTTCTCGGCTGACAGCACTCCGAGCAGCTGGGGCAATATCTGCCCTTGAAAGGGGATCTGGGCAACACAGTTTTGTGTCCATTACAGGTGTCTTTCTCCCAAGCACAGCGCAGGTTAAACACTTACAAATTCTTATTTTCTGGTTCCTACTCCTTACCTCAGAAAGATTACAGTTTGTTTGATGAGGTTCATACCTTCCTCAAATTGTAGTCACCATGTCGGGATATATACCAGTAGCCTTAATTGGCCTTTGGTGTTTCACAAGCCTCATTCATGCCCATTAACAAACCTTCTCCAAGGGCATGTCACAGATGCAAATGGATAAGTAGAGGCATCAGAAGATACCAGGAATAAAATGGCGCCAGCATCTATCAAGCACCTGCAGTGGGCCAGGCATTTCGTGCTCCTCCAGCCACTTCTTTTATTCATCCAGTCAGCAAAAATGTAACAAGCTCCTTCTACCTGCCTGGCAGGGTGCTAGATGCTGAGGGTAGAGTAGTGACGGACACAGACACCATTCCCATCCCTCATGGAGCTTACAGGCGAGTGGGGCCACTGCTGAGACTAGTTCAGTCTGCAGCCCTGGGGACCAGGACCAATGGGCCACACGTTCCTGTTATCTGGGAGTCACGACCCTGGATATGAACTCCCTTGGTCATCCTTTTTCTCTCAATACTGATTTCACTGTGCTCTAAGCTTCCACTCTCCTACCCAACCTTCCACTGCCCCCCTCCCTCCCATCATTTTCAACTGTGCCCACTGGAACCTCAATTCTAGGGATTAATAATTACCCCTACAGCTCCAACATAAAGCATCCCTATGCATTCCTTAACTGAGATCTCACTCTCCCCTAAGAACTCCACTTCTCCTATAGGCCTCTTCCCAGAGATTCCTTCCCTCCCCAAATACTTCTGCATATGGAGGTGGAGTGGGTCCCTTACTTACTCCCCATTGTACCTTCTAGACCATGATTGCTGAACCTCTCAGTCACTCCCCTTCATTCAGTCTTCCTCTCCACCCGTAGACTTGCCAAAATCTGGGGCCACTTCGACCTTCCTGTGGAAGACCCATTGCAAATCCCTGGCTTCTTCTTCCTTTCCTGCTCTCCTCTTATGGTCTCCTCTCCTGCTCCAGTCACCCACTCTCAAGGTCACAAATGAACCTTGTCATCCTCCAGAATTGCTATATCACTGAAATCTTAACTTTAGTCTTCCACAACCTCCTAGCTTTCCAACTCTCTCATTCAATTACTCCATGACACTGTTCAAGTTCATTGAGACCTCCAATAACTTAACACATTAATTCATCCAATATTTAGTAGGCATCTAACACACCAGACCCTGTATTAAGTACTGGAGATATAGCTTTGAATATGACAAACATCATCCCTGCTCTCATGGAGCTCAGTGTACTTTTCCTTTATATTAGAGCCCTTCCCTCTCTTTTAACTTCTTCCCCAGTTAGTTCAGGTCTATCATTTTGACTACTCTCTTGCAAACATCCTCGACTTCCTTAGTTCCATTGTCCTTCCTCCCACCCACGAGGTACAACCCCCCTGGATCAATCCAACTGTCCACATTCTCTGTTCTCACACCCAGGCTGCTGGAGAAGACCACGCACAGTCATGCAAACTGGTGTTCTCTTACTGAAAAGGGGCCTTTGGCTCTACTAAAAAAAAAAAAATCTATCTCTCTCATTCCAAAATCAGCTGTCCTATTCATCACAACTTCAAACATCCACTTTCCTCAGAGTCAAAACCCTCCACTAGTCTCCCCTCCCTGCTACCTCTCCAGCAGATGATGTTGCCACCTGCTTCTCAGAGGAATTAGAAGCCATCAGAGGGGAAGTCCTCTACCTTAGTAACATCAAGTCCACAATCCCACCTGTGTGCACTCACTTCCTTATCCCCCCTCTATCCTGCATCTCCAACATCTTCTTTTCAATGAACATTTAGTCAACAAATATTAACTGAGCACCTACTATATGAGAGGCACTCGTCTAGGAGCTGGCACTATAATGGTAAGCAAAACAGTCAAGGTTCCTGTCTTTAAGGAGCTTACATTCTAGTGTGAGGGAACAGACAACACACTGGTAAGCAAACAAGCGAGATGATTTTAGATTATTAAGGAAATACAATAGGATGTTATGATAGAAAGTAATAGGGGAGAACTATTTGGGATAAGGTGGTCAGGGAAGGCATTTGTCAGGAGGTGATGTTTGAGCTGAAGGGAACAATTTGTGTTTTAAACACACGAAGTTTGAGATCCTTATTAGTTACACAAGTGTAAATACCAAGTAGAGAGCAGGTTATGTGAAGCTGGAGCTTAGGAGAGAAGTCAGGGCAAGAGATATAAATTTGGAGCCATGAACATATAGGTATATTTGGTGCCATGGTACTGAATGAGCTGACATAGGGAGAGAACGTAGATAGCGGAGAGAATCAAGACAGAGCTGTGGGAAGCCTCAAATACTTAGAAACTGAGTGGAAGAAGAAGATCAGCAAAGAAAATTGAGACAGAGCAGCAGAAGGAGAAAACCCAGAGAATGTGGTGTCATGAAAGCCAAAAAGGAAGGTTTTATAAGAAGTAAGGAATGACCAACTGCATCGAGTGCTGCTGAGAGATCAAGTAATATGATACAAAACAGAAATAGACTCATAGACATAGAAAACAAACTTATGGTTACCAAAGGGGAAAGGGGGGATAAATTAAGAGTTTGGGATTAACAGATACATACTACTATATACAAAATAGATGTCAACAAGGACCTACTGTATAGCACAGGGAACTATATTCAATATCTTGTAATAGGGAAAAACCAAGATGGCGGAGGAGTAGGAGGACGTGGAGTTCATCTCTCTCCACAAATGCATCAAGAATACATCTACAGGGACTTCCCTGGTGGCACAGTGGTTGAGAGTGCACCATGCGGGGGAAATTAAGAGTTTGGGATTAACAGATACATACTACTATATACAAAATAGATGTCAACAAGGACCTACTGTATAGCACAGGGAACTATATTCAATATCTTGTAATAGGGAAAAACCAAGATGGCGGAGGAGTAGGAGGACGTGGAGTTCATCTCTCTCCACAAATGCATCAAGAATACATCTACAGGGACTTCCCTGGTGGCACAGTGGTTGAGAGTGCACCTGCCAATGCGGGGGACACGGGTTCGAGCCCTGGTCCGGGAAGATCCCACATGCCACGGAGCAACTGAGCCCACATGCCTAGAGCCCGTGCTCCCCAACGAAAAGCCACAGCAATGAGAAGCCTGTGCATCGCAAAGAGTAGCCCCTGCTTGCCGAAACAAGAGAAAGCCCACAAGCAGTGAGGAGAATCTAACGCAGCCAAAAATAAATAAATAAATAAATAAATAAATAAATAAATAAATAAATAAATAGAATACATCTACAGGAGGAGCTTCAAGATGGCGGAAGAGTAAGACGTGGAGATAACCCTCCTCCCCACAAATACATCAGAAATACATCTATACGTGGAACAACCCCTACAGAACACCTACTGAACGTTGGCGGAAAACCTCAGACCTCTCAAAAGGCAAGAAACTCCTCACATACCTGGGTAGGGCAAAAGAAAAAAAAAAAAGACAAAAGAATATGGATGGAACACGCACCAGTGGGAGGGAGCTGTGAAGGAGGGAAAGTTTCCACACACTAGGAAGCCCCTTCGTGGGCAGAGACTGCAGGTGGCGGAGGCGGAAAGCTTCGGAGCCACGGAGGAGAGCGCAGCAACAGGGCTGCGGAGGGCAAAGCGGAGAGATTCCCGCACAGGGGATCGGTGCCGACCAGCACTCATCAGCCCGAGAGGCTTGTGTGCTCACCCGCTGGGACGGGCGGGGTCTGGGAGCTGAGGCTCGGGCTTCGGAGGTCAGATCCCAGGGAGAGGGCTGGGGTTGGCTGTGTGAACACAGCCTGAAGTGGGCTAGTGAGCCACAGCTAGCCGGGAGGGAGTCCGGGAAAATGTCTGGAGCTGCTGAAGAGGCAAGAGACTTCTTGCCTCTTTGTTTCCTGGTGCGCAAGGAGAGGGGATTAAGAGCACCGCTTAAAGGAGCTCCAGAGACGGGCGCAAACCGCGGCTATCAGCGCAGACCCCAGAGACGGGCATGAGACGCTAAGGCTGCTACTGCAGCCACCAAGAAGCCAGTGTGCAAGCACAGGTCACTCTCCACACCTCCCCTCCCGGGAGTCTGTGCAGCCCGCCACTGCCAGGGTCCCGTGATCCAGGGACAGCTTCCCCCGCAGAAAACATGGCGCGCCTCAGCCTGGTGCAACTTCACCCCAGCCTCTGCCACCGCAGGCACGCCCCGCATTCGGTACCCCTCCCTCTCCCCGGCCTGAGTGAGCCAGAGCCCCCGAAGCAGCTGCTCCTTTAACCCTGTCCTGTCTGAGCCAAGAACAGATGCCCTCAGGCGACCTACACAAAGCGGCAGGGCCAAATCCAAAGGAGAACCCCAGGAGCTGTGCATACAAAGAAGAGAAAGGAAAATCTCTCCCAGCAGCCTGAAGAGCAGCGGATTAAATCTCCACAATCAACTTGATGTACCCTGCATCTGTGGAATACCTGAATAGACAAGGAATCATCCCAAAATTGAGGAGGTGGACTTCGGGAGCAACGATATATATATTTTTTCCCTTTTTCTCTTTTTGTGAGTGTGTATGTGAATGCTTCTGTGTGTGATTTTACCTGTACAGCTTTGCTTTTACCATTTGTCCTAGGGTTCTGTCTCTCCATTTTTGTTTGTTTCTTTTAGTACAGGTTTTAGGTCTTCTTATCATTGGTGGATTTGTTTTTTGGTTTGGTTGCTCTCTTCTTTCTTTCTTTCTTCTTTTATTACTTAAAATATTTTTTAATAATTATTTTTTATTTTAATAACTTTTTAATTTAATTTAATTTCATCTTCTTTCTTTCTTTTTTTTTCCTCCCTTTTATTCTGAGCCGTGTGGTTGACAGGCTCTTGGTGCCCAAGCCAGGCGTCAGGGCTGTGCCTCTGAGGTGGGAGAGCCAAGTTCAGGATATTGGTCCACAAGAGACTTCCCAGCTCCATGTAATATCAAACGGTGAAAATCTCCCAGAGATCTCTATCTCAATGTCAAGACCAGCTCTACTAAAGACCAGCAAGCTCCAGTGCTGGACACCCTATGCCAAACAACTAGCAAGACAGGATCACAACCCCACCCAAGAGCAGAGAGGCAGCCTAAAATCATAATAAGGCCACAGACACCCCAAAACACACCACCAGACGTGGACCTGCCCACCAGAAAGACAAGATCCAGCCTCATCCACCAGAACACAGGCACTAGTCCCCTCCATCAAGAAGCCTACACAACCCACTGAACCAACTTTAGCCACTGAGGACAGACACCAAAAACAATGTGAACTACGAACCTGCAGCCTGCAAAAAGGAGACCCCAAACACAGTAAGATAAGCAAAATGAGAAGACAGAAAAACACACAGCAGATGAAGGAGCAAGATAAAAACCCACCAGACCTAACAAATGAAGAGGAAATAGGCAGCCTACCTGAAAAAGAATTAAGAATAATGAGAGTAAAGATGATCCAAAATCTTGGAAACAGAATGGAGAAAATACAAGAAACGTTTAACAAGGACCTAGAAGAACTAAAGAGCAAACAGGGATGAACAACACAATAAATTAAATTAAAAATTCTCTAGAAGGGATCAATAGCAGAATAACTGAGGCAGAAGAATGGATAAGTGACATGGAAGATAAAATAGTGGAAATAACTACTGCAGAGCAGAATTTTAAAAAAACGAAAAGAATTGAGGACAGTCTCAGAGACCTCTGGAACAACATTAAATGCACCAACATTCAAATTATAGGGGTCCCAGAAGAAGAAGAGAAAAAGAAAGGGATAGAGAAAATATTTGAAGAGATTATACTTGAAAACTTCCCTAATATGGGAAATGAAATAGTTAGTCAAGTCCAGGAAGGACAGACAGTCCCATACAGGATAAAACAAAGGAGAAACATGCCAAGACACATATTAATCAAACTATCAAAAATTAAATACAAAGAAAAAATATTAAAAGCAGCAAGTGAAAAATAGCATACAAGGGAATCCCCATAGGGTTAACAGCTGATCTTTCAGCAGAAACTCTCCAAGCCAGAAGGGAGTGGCAGGACATATTTAAAGTGATGAAGGAGAAAAACCTACAACCAAGATTACTCTACCCAGCAAGGATCTCATTCAGATTTGATGGAGAAATTAAAACCTTTACAGACAAGCAAAAGCTAAGAGAATTCAGCAACACCAAACCAGGTTTACAACAAATGCTAAAGGAACTTCTCTAGGCAAGAAACACAAGAGAAGGAAAAGACCTACAATAACAAATCCAAAACAATTAAGAAAATGTTAATAGGAACATACATATCGATAATTACCTTAAGTGTAAATGGATTAAATGTTCCAACCAAAAGACATAGACTGGCTGAATAGATACAAAAACAAGACCCGTATATATGCGGTCTACAAGAGATCCATTTCAGACCTAGGGACGCATACACACTAACAGTGAGGGGATGGAAAAAGACATTCCATTCAAATGGAAATCAAAAGAAAGCTGAAGTAGCAATTCTCATATCAGACAAAATAGACTTAAAAGAAGACTATTACAAGAGACAAAGAAGGACACTACATAATGATCAAGGGATCAATACAAGAAGCAGATATAATAATTGTAAATATTTATGCACCAAACATAGGAGCACCTCAATACATAAGGCAAATACTAACAGCCATAGAAGGGGAAATTCACAGTAATACAATCATAGTAGGGGACTTTAACACCCCACTTTCACCAATGGACAGATCATCCAAAATGAAAATAAATAAGGAAACACAAGCTTTAAATGATACATTAAACAAGATGGACTTAATTGATATTTATAGGACATTCCATCCAAAAACAACAGAATACACTTTCTTCTCAAGTGCTCATGGAACATTTTCCAGGATAGATCATATCCTGGGTTACAAATCAAGCCTTGGTAAATTTAAGTAAATGGAAATCGTATCAAGAATCTTTTCCAACCACAACGCTATGAGACTACATATCAATTACAGGAAAAACTCTAAAAAATACAAACACATGGAGGCTAAACAATACACTACTTAATAACCAAGAGATCACTGAAGAAATCAAAGAGGAAATAAAAAAATACCTAGAAACAAATGACAATGAAAATACGATGACCCAAAACCTATGGGATGCAGCAAAAGCAGTTCTAAGAGGGACATTTATAGCAATACAATCCTACCTTAAGAAACAAGAAACATCTAAAATGAACAACCAAACCTTACACCTAAAGCAATTAGAGAAAGAATAATAAAAAAAAAAAAATTAGCAGAAGGAAAGAAATCATAAAGAAGGGAGAAGACTCAAATTAATAGAATTAGAAATGAAAAAGGAGAAGTAACAACTGACACTGCAGAAATATAAAGGATCATGAGAGATTACTACAATCAACTCTATGCCAATAAAATGGACAACCTGGAAGAAATGGCCAAATTCTTAGAAATGCACAACCTTCCGAGACTGAACCAGGAAGGAATAGAAAATATGAACAGAACAATCACAAGCACTGAAACTGTGATTAAAAATCTTCCAACAGGGGACTTCCCTGGTGACGCAGTGGTTGAGAGTCCGCCTGCCAATGCACGGGACACGAGCTCGTGCCCCGGTCCTGGAAGATCCCACATGCTGCGGAGTGGCTGGGCCCGTGAGCCATGGCCGCTGAGCCTGCGCTCTGCAATGGGAGAGGCCACAACAGTGAGAGGCCAGCGTACGGGGAAAAAAAAAAAAATCTTCCAACAGGGCTTCCCCAGTGGCACAGTGGTTAAGAATCCGCCTGCCAATGCAGGGGTCACGGGTTCAAGCCCTGGTCCAGGAAGATCCCACATGCTGCAGAAAAACTAAGCCTGAGCACCACAACTACTGAGCCTGCACTCTACAGCCCGCGCCACAACTACTGAGCCCGCATACCTAGAGCCGGTGCTCCACAACAAGAGAAGCCACCGGGATAAGACTGCACGCCGCAATGAAGAGTAGCCCCCTGCTCAATGCAACTAGAGAAAAGCCCATGCGCAACAACAAAGACCCAACACAGCCAAAAATAAATACATACATTTATTTAAAAAACAACATCTTCCAACAAAAAAAAAACCCAGGACCAGATGGCTTCAGAGGCGAATTCTATCAAACATTTAGAGAAGAGCTAACACCTATCCTTCTCAAACTCTTCCAAAATATAGCAGAGGGACGAACACTCCCAAACTCATTCTACGAAGCCACCATCACCCGGATACCAAAACCAGAGAAAGATGTCACAAAGAATGAAAACTACAGGCCAATATCACTGATGAACATACATGAAAAATCCTCAACAAAATACTAGCAAACAGAATCCAACAGCACATTAAAAGGATCATACACCATGATCAAATGGGGTTTATCCCAGGAATGCAACGATTCTTAAATATACGCAAATCAATCAATGTGATACACCATATTAACAAATTGAAGGAGAAAAACCATATAATCATCTCAATAGATGCAGAGAAAGCTTTTGACAAAATTCAACACCCATTTACAATAAAAACCCTCCAGAAAGTAGGCATAGAGGGAACTTACCTCAACATAACAAAGGCCATATATGACAAACCCACAGCCAACATTGTACTCAATGGTGAAAAACCGAAACCATTTCCACTAAGATCAAGAAGAAGAAAAGGTTACCCACTGTCACCACTCTTATTCAACATAGTTTTGGAAGTTTTAGCCATAGCAATCAGAGAAGAAAATGAAATAAAAGGAATCCAAATCGTAAAAGAAGAAGCAAAGCAGTCACTGTTTGCAGACGACATGATACTATACATAGAAAATCCTAAAGTTGCTACCAGAAAACGATTAGAGCTAATCAATGAATTTGGAAAAGTAGCAGGATACAAAATTAATGCACAGAAATCACTGGCATTCCTATACACTCATGATGAAAAATCTGAAAGTGAAATCAAGAAAACACTCCCATTTACCACTGCAACAAAAAGAATAAGATATCTAGGAATAAACCTACCTAAGGAGACAAAAGACCTGTATGCAGACAATTATAAGACACTGATGAAAGAAATTAAAGATGATACAAATAGATGGAGAGATATACCATGTTCTTGGATTGGAAGAATCAACATTGTGAAAATGACTCTACTACCCAAAGAAATCTACAGATTCAGTGCAATCCGTATCAAACTATCACTGGCATTTTTCACAGAACTAGAACAAAAAATCTCACAATTTGTATGGAAACACAAAAGACCCCGAAGAGCAAAAGCAATCTTGAGAAACAAAAATGGAGCTGGAGGAATCAGGCTCTGTGACTTCAGACTATACTACAAAGCTACAGTAATCAAGACAGTATGGTACTGGCACAAAAACAGAAATATAGATCAATGGAACAGGATAGAAAGCCCAGAGATAAACCCACGCACATATGGTCATCTTATTTTTGATAAAGGAGGCAAGAATATACAGTGGAGAAAAGACAGCCTCTTCAATAAGTGGTGCTGGGAAAACTGGACAGCTATATGTAAAAGAATGAAATTAGAACACTCCCTAACACCATACACAAAAATAAACTCAAAATGGATTAAAGATCTAAATGTAAGGCCAGACACTATTAAACTCTTAGAGGCAAACATAGGCAGAACACTCCATGACATAAATCACAGCAAGATCCTTTTTGACCCACCTCCTAGAGAAATGGAAATAAAAACAAAAATAAACAAATGGAACCTAATGAAGCTTAAAAGCTTTTGTACAGCAAAGGAAACCATAAACAATATGAAAAGACAACACTCAGAATGGGAGAAAATATTTGCAAATGAAGCAACTGACAAAGGATTAATCTCCAAAATTTACACGAAGCTCATGCAGCTCAATATCAAAGAAACAAACAACCTAATCCAAAAATGGGCCAAAGACCTAAATAGACATTTCTCCAAAGAAGATATACAGATTGCCAACAAACACATGAAAGAATGCTCAACATCATTAATCACTAGAGAAATGTAAATCAAAACTACAATGCGGTATCATCTCACACCGGTCAGAATGGCCATCATCAAAAAATCTACAAACAATACATGCTGGAGAGGGTGTGGAGAAAAGGGAACCCTCATACACTGTTGGTGGGAATGTAAACTGATAGCGCCACTATGGAGAACAGTATGGAGGTTCCTTAAAAAACTAAAAATAGAACTACCATACGACCCAGAAATCCCACTACTGGACATATACCCTGAGAAAACCATAATTAAGAAAGAGTCATGTACCACAATGTTCATTGCAGTTCTATTTACAATAGCCAGGACATGGAAGCAACCTAAATGTCCATCAACAGATGAATGGATAAATAAGATGTGGCACATATATACAATGGAATATTACTCAGCCACATAAAGAAATGAAATTGAGTTATTTATAATGAGGTGGATGGACCTAGAGTCTGTCATACAGAGTGAAGTAAGTCAGAAAGAGAAAACCAAATACTGTATGCTAACACATATATATGGAATCTAAAAAAAAAATGGTCATGAAGAACCTAGGGGCAAGACAGGAACAAAGATGCAGACCTACTAGAGAATGGACTCAAGGATATAAGGAGGGCAAAGGTAAGCTGGGACAAAGTGAGAGAGTGACATGGACATATATACACTACCAAATGTAAAATAGCTAGCTAGTGGGAAGCAGCTGCATAGCACAGGGAGATCAGCTCGGTGCTTTGTGACCACCTAGAGCGGTGGGTTAGGGAGGGTGGGAGGGAGGGAGATTGAAGAGGGAAGAGATATGGGGATATATGTATATGTATAACTGATTCACTTTGTTATAAGGTAGAAACGTACACACCATTGTAAAGCAATTATAATCCAATAAAGATGTTAAAAAAAAAAAGAATACATGTACAGATCGAACAATTCTCACAGAGCACTGCCTGAACACTAGCAGAAGACCTTGGCCACCAGAAAGGACAAGAATGATCCCCACATAACCGGGTAGGCTGAAAGAAAGAAGGTAAAAACAAGAGGAGAAGAAGTGGGATGGGATATGCACCCCTGGGGGAGAGCTGAAGTAAAGGAGAGGCTCCCACATCTGGGGTAGCCCCCTCACTGATGGGGAAATCCATTGGGACAGAAGGGGAGCATTTGAGGCTGTCAGAGGAGGGTGAAACGGCCAGTCTGTAGCAGACAGGAGAGAGTGAGACCTACACAGACAGGCTGTGCCACAGCCCTGCGCACCCCAGACTGGGACGTGTCCACCGGCCCACACGGAGGCTGAGAGCTGGAACGTGGGGATTGGAGAGCAAACCCAGTGGGAAGACTGCTGTTGGCTGTGAGGAGACAGCCTGAGGGGATGGGAGGGAGGAAATCCACATACAGGAATGCTTGTGGAGGAAACCCAGACTGCCATAGAAGCAAGGCTCCACTGCTGAGTGATGCATGGGGGAGAGCCATCATTGCAGCCTCTCTCTCCCCACACGCCTGCCCCCTTCCCTGCCAGGTGCTAGGAAAAGCCCCCTCTCAGGTCTGGCCTTTTCGCAACTGCCACCAGGTATTAGGAAAAGCCCCCACCAGGGCTGACCTTTTCACGTCAGCCGCCAAGTGCTAAGAAAGGCACCTACTAGGGCCAGACCTCTCGCACTGGTGGCCACCAGCTTTCCCACACACCTGTCGTCGCCGGGGCCCCCATGACCCAGGCAGTCGTGCCATCTCCACGCTCTATCTCCATGGGGACAGACCTGAGTGCTCAAGGGCAGCCTCCTGTGGGAGGCCCACACCAGAGATGGGGCTAAAACCACAGCTGAGCCCCAAGGGTGGGGCAACTAAGGAAGAGGTAAAAAATCTTTCCATGAAGCTGCACAAACCACAGATTAAATCCCCGTGATCTGCTTGGTAAACCCTGCATCTATGGAGTATCTGAATGGATGAGTGTTCCCAAAACTGAAACCAGTCTAGCTCTAGGAGCTGTGAACTTTGAATGGACAAGTGTTCCCCAAACTGAAAGCAGTCTAGCTCTAGGAGCTGTGGATTTGGGGACTACTACACCACGTAGGAGTTGGGCCAGGTCAGAGTCTAAGCTGCTCGCACAGTGCCCACGGAGGGACCAGAGACCAACCTAGAGGTTTCAGAGGGCCTCCTGGGGAGGCAGAGGTTGGCAGTGACTCACAGTAGGGGCAAGGACAATGACAGCTGAGACCCCAGAAAATATAATTATTACTATTTTCTTAATGTTTTGTTTTGTTCTGTTATTTTTTATTATGTTTTTATTAAGTTTTTTAATTTTTTAATGTTTCAAGGTTACTTTTTTCTTCTGTGTGTGGTTTTCCGTTTTTTCTTTCCGTTGTTCTATTTTGTTTTTATCTTTTTTCCTCTATTTGTTCTTATCTTCTTTTTATCGTTTTTGTGTGTTTGTTTTGCTTTTTCCTTCAGTTTGAATTCTGCTTTTGTTTTGTTTTTTATTTTTGTTAGTTTTGTTTTTAATAGTTTGATTTCATTTTGGGATTCTTTTCTTTGTCTGGTTGTTCTCTTGTTTTTTTGTTTTCTCTGTTTTATGTTTCTTATTTTGTATGTGTGTGTTTCTTTGGGTTTTGTTTTGTTTTATTTTTGTTTGGTTGGTTTTGCTTTTACCATTTGTCTGGGGTTTTGTTTGTCCATTTGTTTGCTTGTTTGTTTTTAATTGTTGCTGTTTCTGTTTGCTTGTTTTTGCCTTTGCTGTTTGTCTTGGGTTTTGTATGTTTGTTTGTTTTCATTTGTTTTCTTCCCGCCCTTTTGTCTTTGTTCTTTCTTTTTCCTTTTCTTTTTTTTCCCCTTTTTGCCCAAGCCATGTGGCTTGCGGGGTCTTAGTTTCCAGGCGGGGAGTTGGGCCTGATCCTCTGGAGTGGGAGCTCTGAGTCCAGGATCCTGGAACACCAGAGAATTTGTGAGCTCTCCTGGAGGTCTGCATTTCAACTCCAAGACCCGGCTCCACCCAACTGCGTGCAGGCTCCAGTGCTGAACGCCCCATGCCAAACAACAAGCAAGATAGGAACACAAACCCACCCATCAGTAGACAGGATGCCTAAAGTCATACTAAGCCCACAGACACCCAAAAACACACCACCTGATGCAGCCCTGCCAATCAGAGGGAAAAGATCCAGGTCCACCCACCAGAATGCAGGCACCAGTCCCTCCCACCAGGAAGCCTACACAAGCCACTGAACAAACCTCACCCACTGGGGGAAGACACCAGAAGCAAGAGGAACTACGACCCTGCAGCCTGCAGAAAGGAGACCTCAAACACAGTAAGTCAGACAAAATGAAAATACATGTTGCAGACCAAGGAGCAAGGTAAAAACCCACAAGGCCAAATAAATGAGGAGGAAATAGGCAATCTACCTGAAAAAGAATTCAGAGTAATGATAGTAAAGATGATCCCAAATATCAGAAATAGAATGGAGAAAATACAAGAAACGTTTAACAAGGACCTAGAAGAACAAAAGAACAAACAAACAATGGTGAACAACACAATAACTGAAATTAAAAATACACAAGAAGGGGGACTTCCCTGGTGGTCCAGTGGGTAACACTCCACACTCCCAATGCAGGGGGCCTGGGTTCAATCCCTGGTCGGGGAACTAGATCTCGCATGCATGCCACAACTAAGAGCCCACACACCACAACTAACGAGTCCACATGCCACAAATAAGAAGCCCACATGCCACAACCAAAAGATCCCACATGCTGCAATGGAGATCCTGTATGCAGCAAGTAAGAATGGGCAGAACCAAAATAAATAAATAAATAAATTTTAAAAATACACTAGAAGGACTCAATAGCAGAATAACTGAGGCAGAAGAACAAATAAATAAGCTGGAAGACAGAATGGAGGAAATAACTGCCGAGGAGGAGAATAAAGAAAAAAGAATGAAAAGAAATGAGGATAGTCTCAGAGACCCTGAGACAACATTAAATGCCCCAGCATTTAAATTATAGGGGTTCCAGAAGAAAAAGAGAAAGAGAAAGGGACTGAGGAAATATTTGAAGAGATTATAGTCAAAAACTTCCCAACATGGGAAAGGAAATAGCCACCCAAGTCCAGGAAGCACAGAGAGTCCCATACAGGATAAACCCAAGGAGAAACATGCTGAGACACATATTAATCAAACCATAAAAAATTAAATACAAAGAAAAAATATTAAAAGTAGCAAGGGAAAATAACATAAAAGGGAATCCCCATAAGGTTATCAGCTGATCTTTCAGCAAAAACTCTACAGGCGAGAAGGGAGTGGCAGGATATATTTAAAGTGATGAGAGGGAAGAACCTACAACCAAGATTACTCTACCCAGCAAGGCTCTCATTCAGATTTGACAGAGAAATCAAAAGCCTTACAGACAAGCAAAAGCTAAGAGAATTCAGCACCACCAGACCAGCTTTGCAACAAATGCTAAAAGAACTTCTCCAGGCAGGAAACACAAGAGAAGAAAAAGACCTACAAAAACAAACCCAAAACAATTAAGAAAACGGTAATAGGAACATACATATCGATAATTACCTTAAATGTAAAAAGATTTAGTGCTCTAACCAAAAGACACAGACTGGCTGAATGGATACAAAAACAAGACCCATATATATGTTGTCTACAGGACACACACTTCAGACCTAGGGGCACATACAGACTGAAAGTGAGGGGAGGGAAAAAGATATTCCACGCAAATGGAAATCAAAAGAAAGTTGGAATAGCAATACATCAGACAAAACAGACTTTAAAATAAAGACTGTCATAAGAGACAAGGAAGGACACTACAAAATGATCAAGAGATCAAGCCAAGGGACTTCCCAGGTGGCACAGTAGTTAAGAATCTGCCTGCCAATGCAGGGGACACAGGTTCGAGCCCTGATCCAGGAAGATCCCACATGCCACGGAGCAACTAATACCGTGCGCCACAACTACTGAGCCTGTACTCTAGAGCCTGTGCTCCTCAACAAGAGAAGCCACCTTAATGAGAAGCCCACACACTGCAAAGAAGAGTAGCCCTCGTTCGCTGCAACTAGAGAAAGCCCACGCACAGCAACACAGCAAAAAATAAATAAGCCGCCGCTCGCCGCAACTAGAGAAAGTGCGCGCACAGCAACACAGCCAAAAATAAATAAATAAATAAATTTATATATATATAAAAAGACATCAAACGAAGAAGAAGATATAACAGTTGTAAATATTCATGCACCCAACAAAGGAGCACCTCAATACATAAGGCAAATTCAAACAGCCATGAAAGGGGAAGATGACAGTAACACAATAATAGTGGGGGACTTTAACACTCCACTTACACCAATGGACAGATCATCCAGACAGAAAATTAATAAGGAAACAGAAGCCTTAAATGACACATCAGACCAGATAGACTTAATCAATATTTATAGGACATTCCATCTGAAAGCAGCAGAATGCACTTTCTTCTCAAATGCACACAGAACATTCTCCAGGACAGATCACATCTTGGGTCACAAATCAAGCCTTGGTAAATTTAAGAAAATTAAAATCATATCAAGCATCTTTTCTGACCACAATGCTATGAGAATAGAAATCAATTACAGGAAAAAAAAACTGTAAAAAACACAAATACATGGAGGCTAAACAACATGCTACCAAGAGATCACTGAAGAAATCAAAGAAGAAATCAAATAATACCTAAAAACAAATGACAATGAAAACATGACGACCCAAAACCTATGGGTTGCAGCAAAAGCAGTTGTGAGAGGGAAGTTTATAGCAATAAAATTCTACCTCAGGAAACAAGAAAAATCTCAGATAAACAACCTAACCTTACACCTAAAGCAACTAGAGAAAGGAGAACAAAGAAAACCCAAAGTCAGTAGAACGAAAGAAATCATAAAGATCAGAGCACAAATAATGAAGTAGAAATTAAAAAAAAACAACAGCAAAGATCAATAAAACTAAAACCTGGTTCTTTGAGAAGATAAACAAAATTGATAAACTTTTAGCCAGATTCATCAAGAAAAAAAGGGAGAAGACTCAAATCAATAGAATTAGAAATGAAAACGGAGAAGTAACAACTGATACTGCAGAAATACAAAGGATCATAAGAGATTACTACAAGCAACTATATGCCCATAAAATGGACAACCTGGAAGAAATGGACAAATTCTTAGAAATATACAACCTTCTAAGACTGAAACAGGAAGAAACAGAAAATATGAACAGACTAGTCACAAGTAATGAAATTTGAACTGTGATTAAAAATCTTCCAACAAACAAAAGTCCAGGACCAAATGGCTTCACAGGCGAATTCTATCAAACATTTAGAGAACAGCTAACACCTATCCTTCTCAAACTCTTCCAAAAAACTGCAGAGGGATGAACACCCCCAAACTCATTCTATGAGGCCACCATTACCCAGATACCAAAACCAGACCAAGATATCACAAGAAAATAAAATTACAGGTCAATATCACTGATGAACATCGACGCAAAAATCCTCAACAAAATACTAGCAAACTGAATCCAACAACACATTAAAAGGATCATACACCATGATCAAGTGGGATTTATCCCACAGATGAAAGGATTCTTCAGTATACACAAATCAGTCAATGTGATACACCACATTAACTAGCTGAAGAATAAAAACCATATGATCATCTCAATAGATGCAGAAAAAGCTTTTGACAAAATTCGACACCGATTTATGATAAAAACTCTCCAAAAAGTGGACATAGAGGGAACCTACCTCAACATAATAAAGGCCATATATGACAAACCCATAGCAAACATTATTCTCAATGGTGAAAAACTGAAACCATTTCCTCTAAAATCAGGAACAAGACAAGGGTGCCTACTCTCACCACAATTATTCAACATAGTTTTGGAAGTCCTAGCCATGGCAATCAGAGAAGAAAAACAAATAAAAGAATCCAAATTGGCAAAGAAGAAGTAAAACTGTCACTGTTTACAGATGACACACTATACATAGAAAATCCTAAAGATGCCACCAGAAAGCTACTAGAGCTAATCAATGAATTTAGTAAAGTCGCAGGATGCAAAATTAATACACAGAAATCTCTTGCATTCCTATATACTAACAACAAAAGATCAGAAAGAGATTTCTGATCTTTCAGTGGTAAATGGGAAACAATCCCATTTACCATTGCAACAAAAAGAATAAAATACCTAGGAATAAACCTACCTAAGAAGGCAAAAGACCTGTACAGAGAAAACTATAAGACACTGATGAAAGAAATAAAAGATGACACAAACAGATGGAGAGATACACCATGTTCTTGGATTGGAAGAATCAACACTGTGAAAATGACTATACAACCCAAAGCAATCTACAGATTCAGTGCAATCCCTATCAAATAACCAATGGCCTTTTTCACAGAACTAGTACAAAAAATTTTACAATTTGTATGGAAACAGAAAAGACCTCGAATAGTAAAAGCAATCTTGCGGAAAAAAAAAAAAAAAAAGGAGCTGGAGGAATCAGGCTCCCTGAATTCAGACTACACTACAGGGCTACAGTAATCAAGACAGTATGTAAAAAGATAACCAACAAGAACCTACTGTAGGGCTTCCCTGGTGGCGCAGTGGTTGAGAGTCCGCCTGCCGATGCGGGGGATGCGGGTTCGTGCCCCGGTTTGGGAAGATCCCACATGCCGCAGAGCAACTGGGCCTGTGAGCCATGGCCGCTGAGCCTGCGCATCCGGAGCCTGTTGCTCGGCAACAGAAGAGGTCACAACAGTGAGAGGCCCGCGTACCGAAAAAAAAAAAAAAAAAAGAAGAACCTACTGTATAGCACAGGGAACTCTGCTCAATGTTATATGGCAGCCTGGATGGGAGGGGAGCCTGGGGAGAATGGATACATGTATATGTATGGCTGAGTCGCTTTGCTGTGCACCTGAAACTATTACAACATTGTTAATTGGCTATTCTCCAATATAAAATAAAAAGGTTTAAAAAAAGACAGTAAGGTACTGGCACAAAAACAGAAATATAGATCACTGGAACAGGATAGAAATCCCAGAGATAAACCCACACAGCTATGGTCACCTAATCTATGACAAAGGAGGCCAGAATATACAATGGTGCAAAGACAGCCTCTTCAATAAGTGGTGCTGGGAAAACTGGAGAGCTACATGTAAAAGAATGAAATTAGAACACTCCCTAACACAATACACAAAGATAAACTCAAAATGGATTAAAGACCTAAATGTAAGGCCAGACACTATAAAACTCTTAGAGGAAAACATAGGCAGAACACTCTTTGACATAAATCACAGCAAGATCTCTTTTGACCCACCTCCTAGTGTAATGAGAATAAAAACAAAAATAAACAAATGGGACCTAATTAAATTTAAAAGCTTTTGCATAGCAAAGGAAACCATAAACAAGATGAAAAGACAACACTCAGAATGGGAGAAAATATTTGCAAACGAAGCAACAGACAAAGGATTAATCTCCAAAATACACAAATGGCTCATGCAGCTCAATATCAAAAAAAACAGACAACCGAATCCAAAAATTGACAGAAGACCTAAACAGACATTTCTCCAAAGAAGACATACAGATGGCCAACAAACACAGTAAAAAGTGCTCAACATCACTAATTATTAGAGAAATGCAAATGAAAACTACAATGAGGTATCACCTCATACCTGTCAGAATAGCCATCATCAGAAAATCTATAAACAATAAATGCTGGAGAAGGTGTGGAGAAAAGGGAACCTCTTACACTGTTGGCTAGAATGTAAATTGATACAGCCACTATGGAGGACAGTATGGAGGTTCCTTAAAAAACTAAAATTAGAACTACCATGTGACCCAGCAATCCCACTACTGGGCATACACCCAGAGAAAACCGTAATTCAAAAAGATACAACCATAATTCAAAAAGACAAATGTTCACTGCAGCACTATTTACAACAGTCGTCAGGACATGGAAACAATCTAAATGTCCATCAACAGAGAAATGGATAAAGAAGATGTAGTACACATATACAATGGAATATTACTCAGGCTTTTTAATTAATTAATTTATTTATTTATTTATTTATTTATTTATTTTTGGCTGCATTGGGTCCTCATTGCTGCACATGGGCTTTCTTTAGCTGTGGTGAGCAAGGGCTACTCTTCATTGCAGTGTGCAGACTTCTCATTGCGGTGGCTTCTGTTGTTGTGGAGTACAGGCTCTAGGTGCGTGGGCTTCAGTAGTTGTGGCGCACGGGCTCAGTAGTTGTAGCGCACGGGCTTAGTTGCTCTGAGGCATGTGGGATCTTCCTGGACCAGGGTTTGAACCTGTGTCCCCTGCATTGGTGGGCAGATTCTTTTTTTTTTTTTAACATCTTTATTGGAGTATAATTGCTTTACAATGGTGTGTTAGTTTCTGCTTTATAACAAAGTGAATCAGTTATACATATACATATGTTCCCATATCTCTTCCCTTTTGCTTCTCCCTCCCTCCCACCCTCCCTATCCCATCCCTCTAGGTGGTCACAAACAACTGAGCTGATCTCCCTGTGCTATGCGGCTGCTTCCCACTAGCTACCTATTTTATATTTGGTAGTTTATATATGTCCATGCCACTCTCTTACTTTGTCCTAACTTACCCTTCCCCCTCCCCATATCCTCAAGTCCATTCTCTAGTAGGTCTGTGTCTTTATTCCCGTCTTACCCCTAGGTTCTTCATGGATAGACCTAGAGTCCGTCATACAGAGTAAAGTAAGTCAGAAAGAGAAAAACAAATACCGTATGCTAACACATATATATGGAATCTAAGAAAAAAAAAAAAAGGTCATGAAGAACCTAGGGGCAGGTGGATTCTTAAGCACTGCACCACCAGGAAAGCCCTACTCAGCCTTAAAACGGAACGAAATTGGGTCATTTGTAAAGACGTGGATCGACCTAGAGACTGTCATACAGAGTGAAGTAAGTCAGAAAGAGAAAAACCAATATCGTATATTAATGCATATATGTGGAATCACTGGTATAGACGATCTTATTTACAAAGCAGAAATAGAGACACAGACGTAGAGAACAAACATATGGATACCAAGGGAGAAAAGGAGGGGGGATGGGATGAATTGGGAGATTGGGATTGACATATATACACTATTGATACTATGTATAAAATAGATAACTAATGAGAACCTACTGTATAGCACAGGGAACTCTACTCAATGCTCTGTGGTGACCTAAAAGGGAAGGAAATCAAAAAAAGAGGGGATATATGTATATGTACAGCTGATTCACTTTGCTGTGCAGTATAAACTAACACAATATTGAAAAGCAACTATACTCCAATAAATTTTTTTTTAAATCTTGTAATGATCTATAATGGAAAATAATCTAAAAAAGAACATATATATAAGTATAACTGAATCACTTTGCTGTACAGCTGAAACTAACACTACATTGTAAATCAACAATATATCAATTAAGTTTTTAAAAAAGAAAGAAAAGGTGAGAGTGAATAATACCCTGAACACAGGAGGAAGGGTTGGTTGACTTTTTATAGGCGTGAGGACAGTTCTTCCATAGTAACAGGACAGAAGGCAGAGTATTTGGGCACAGCCACAGTTGCATGGACTGGTGTGGATATAGGAGCCTGAGGAAGTTCATTTTTGGCTGCTTCAAGTTTCTCAGTGAAACAGGAAGCAGAGCCATCAGCTGAGATGGTGTGGCCTTTTGAGGGGAGTGGTCACTCTCTCTGGAAATAACAAGGCAATGTGGAGGTCATACAGTGACCTGGGATTCCTTTCTCCTAACTCCTTCTGTCTGGAATGGAAACAGCCACATCTCTCTATCCTAAAAATAACTCTTCTTGGACATCACATCACTTTCCAGCTACCATCCTGTGCCTCATCTCCTTTCATTAAAATTAACATCATGATACAAATGAACTTATTTACAAAACAGAAACAGACTCAGACATACAAACTTACGGTTACCAAAGGGGAAAGGGGGAGAGGGGATAAATTAGGAGTTTGGGATTAGCAGATACACACTACTATATGTAAAATAGATAAAACAACAAGGTCCTACTGTATAGCACAGGGAACTGCATTCAATACCTTGTAATAACCTATAATGGAAACAAATCTGAAAAAGAATCTATATGTGTATGTATGCATAACTGAATCACTGTGCTGTACACCTGAAACTAACACAACACTGTAAATCAACTATACTTTGATTTTTTAAAAAATCAGTTAGGATAGGAAAATCTTTAATATTAACTACATTTATGACTAATTTATTTCTTTCAAGGGTTGATAATGAAAACAAATTTGGATTTTTGATCTCTCATGAGTGAAAGTCTCAACTTGCACTGCTGTGTAAAATAATATTTTGTGAATATTTGCAACTTATGAGAAGCCACTTGTTTTACATATTTTAAAATTATAATACCTCAGTCAAATTCTCCTAAGGAAAATTATCTATTCTCTGGTTGTGCTCAATATCAAAATAACAAATATAAGACCAGTAGGTATTGAACAAGAAAAAAAATTAACATCATGAAAGAATTGTCAGCACTGTCCAGCTCTGTCCTTCATGTGCCACCCGCTCACAACTCTCTCTGATCTGAGTTCCCTCCACCACGTACACACGCCATCCTGAGGGCCACTAAGGACCTCCATGTCAAAAAAAAAAAAAAAATCGGGACTTCCCTGGGGGCACGGGGGTGGAGCGTCTGCCTGCCAGTGCAGAAGACACAGGTTCAAGCCCTGGTCCAGTAAGATCCCACATGCTGCGGAGCAACTAAGCCCATGTGCCACAACTACTGAGGCTGTGCTCTAGAGCCCACAAGCCACAACTGCTGAGCCCACGTGCCACAACTGCTGAAGCCCGCGCACCTAAAGGCCATGCTCCACAACAAGAGAAGTCACCGCAATGAGAAGCCCGTGCACTGCAACGAAGAGTAGCCCCCGCTTGCCGCAACTAGAGAAAAGCCTGCGTGCAGCAATGAAGACCCAATGCAGCCAAAAATATTTTTAAAATCCAGCGATGCTTTCAGTCCTGTCATACCTCTGAAGCACTTGGTACTGTTGAGCTTTTTTTCTTCTCAAAAAGCTTCTTGGGCTTCCCTGGTGGCACAGTGGTTGAGGGTCCGCCTGCTGATGCAGGGGACACGGGTTCGTGCCCCAGTCTGGGAAGATCCCACATGCCGCGGAGCGGCTGGGCCCGGGAGCCATGGCCGCTGAGCCTGCACATCCGGAGCCTGTGCTCCGAAGCGGGAGAGGCCACAACAGTGAGAGGCCCGCGTACTGCCAAAAAAAAAAGCTTTTTCTTTTGGCCCCCTTGACATTGCATTCTCCTGGTTTCCCCACTCACTTATCTGACCGCTCCTTCACAATTCCCTTTGCTTCTCCCTCTGCTCTTTTTTAATTTTTTTTAACATTTATTTATTTATTTGGCTGTGCCGGGTCTTCCTTGTGGCACGTGGGATCTTCATTGTGGCATGCAGGATCCTCTTTTTTTTTTAGTTGCAGCATGTGGGATCTAGTTTCCTGACCAGGGATCGAACCCGGGCCCCCTGCATTGGGAGCATGGAGTCTTAGCCACTGGACCACCAGGGAAGTCCCTCTCCCTCCTCTCTTATTTTAAGTTGGAGTCCTCAGGCCTGTATCCCAGGCTTTCTCCTCCTTCTCCTTTACAAGCTTTCCCTGGGCTGTCTCAGTCACACCTACTGCCCCTCTCCTTGTGGTTCTTCCCTCAGTGAATTGTGTCACCATCTGCTCATTTGCATGAGCCAGGGGCCTGGGCACCTTCCTAGATGCCTCTTCTTATCTCCTACATCCAATAAGCTTTGCAGATTCTACCACCTAAATATCTCTCATATGTCTTTATTCTTCATTTTACTTGTTGCCATAGGGGCTCAATAAATATTGAGAAGCCTATCATTCTATTTTATTTATTTCACATGATAAAAAATAAGCCTCATACCATACTAAGAAATCGGTTCCAAGTAGACAAAAACCTAAATATGAACAGCAAGAATATAAAGCTTTTGGAAGATAATGAATGAAAATATCTTCATGACCTCAGAATCGAGAAAGATTTCTTAAATAAGATATAAAACCACTAACCATAAAGGAAAATTGATAAAATTCAACTACTTTAAAACTAGGAAACTATTTAAAGAGTGAAAAGGTGAGCCACAGTAGAAGAAGAGGTATTTGTAACACATATAACCAACAAAAGGCTGGTATTCAGAATACACAAAGAACTACAAATTAGTAATAAAAACAAAACTCAGTAGAAAAATGGGCAAGGGACTTGTATGGGCTCATGATAAAAGAAGAACTCCAAATATCCAATAAGCATGAAAAGGTGCTTAACCTCATCTATCAGAGAAATGAAGAATGAGGGAAGAGGGAGGAGGAATTACCAAGGGGCAGGGGAACTTCTGGAGGTGATGGGTATGATCATTATATTGACTGTGGCTCTGTTCACAGATGAGTATACTCATCAAATTGTCGCTTTAAATACGTGTAGTTTGGTGTACATCAATTATACCTCAATATAGCTGTAAAATACACACACACACACACACACACACACACACACACACACACACACACACACTGACATACCATTTCACATCCACCAGACTGGAAAAATATATTTTTAAAATTTTATTGAAGTATAGTTGATTTATGATGTTGTGTTCATTTCTCCTGTACAGCAAAGTGACTCAGTTATACATATATATTCTTTTTCATTATGGTTTATCATGGGATATTGAATATAGTTTCCTGTGCTATACAGTAGGACCTTGTTTACCCATTCTATATACAATAGTTTTTTTTTTTAATTTTTGAGGAAGATGTGTAGGAATAGAAACTCTGATACACTGCTGGTGGGGATCTGAATTCAATCACTTCAGTTAAAACAGTTTATCTATTCAAGTTGAAGGTACACATCCCCCAAGACCCAGCAATTCCACTCCTAGCAATATATCCTGGAGAAATGTGTACCTATCTTTCCCAAAAGATATACAGAAGATACAGAGCAGCATTGCACATAACAGCCCAAACTGGAAACCACCCAACAGTCCATCAAGAGGAGAACAAATAAACTGTGGAATATTATACAGCAATGACAATTAAACTATAGCCACATGCAACAACGTGTATGGAGCATACAGATATAAAGTTGAGCAAAAGAAGCAAGGCACAAAGGAACACATACGGTATGATTCCATTTATGTAAAGTGCAAAAATAAACAAAACTACACTCTTGTTTAGGGATGCACAGATAGATGATAAAACTATTTGTGAAAAAGCAAGGAAATTGCTATCGTAAAAGTTAAGAGAGTGGCTCCTTATAAGACGAAGAGTAAATTGTAATTGGTGAGGACACAAGGGAGGCTTCTAGGGTGCTGACAAAGTTCTAGTTTTGGACCTGGGTAGTGGTCATACTGGTGTTCACTTGTAACAATTTTTACAAGTGTACAAACTGTACATTTGTTTTACTTTTCTGTATGCATACTTTTCTGCATGCATGTCTGTGTATTATATTTTACAACAAGAACATTTTTTAAAGACCTGAGATACAATTCTGAGTTGCACCAAATTTAAGGGAAGGGCTGCAGGAAAAGGAGTCTAGGAAAGAGACGGGGCAGGCGGCAACCCAGGAGAGAAGAAGCTGCCAAATTTCCAAAGGAAGCGGACCACAGCACCAACCCTTATTCACCCCTGCTCCGCAGGATGCATCAGAGCAGGTCTGAGAGCCACCAGCCTGGGTCTTTGCAACCATGATAGGAATACGCTTGCGTGAGAGGAAAATGAGCGAAGGCACAGACGGGAATACTATTAGGAGGCAAACATATGGGGAAATGTCTACTCTTCCTTAATGAGAGAAGACATACAAAATTTTGAAAACTGAATGGCAATTTTTTTGCCTATTATAGTAGCAAAAATTGAGGGGAAGAGGAAGAAATCACAATATGTCAGGCTGGAAAGAGTACCAAATTGATGCCTGGAGTTACTGGCTGCTGACGCTATGAATAAACATGATCCCTTTAAAATAAAATTTGGCAATTGCATCAGGAAATTGTAAATGCTCATACCTTCTTATTCAGTAATCCTACTTCTGGAAATCTATGCTAGGAAAATTATGCAAAGGAAGGAAAATGTTATATGAACGAGTCTGGAAGTGACTCAAGTATCCCTCAACAGGGAAACCATTGAATAAACTTTGTTAAGCACCACTAAGTAAAAATCATAATTATGATAATGGGAAGGAAGGAAACTAACATTTATTTAGTGATACTTCTTAACACGTATACTATACTAAGTTGCATTACTTTATCTAGTTTAATGCGGCCACCTCCAAAGTCTTTTATTGTTACTTTCATTTAAATATAGAGAAACTGGGACTTCCCTGGTGGTCCAGCGGTTAGGACTCCACGCTCCCAATGCAGGGGGCCCAGGTTTGATCCCTGGTCAGGGAACTAGATCCCGTATGCCACAACTAAAGATCCTGCTGCTGCAACTAAGACCCAGCACAGGCAAATAAATAAATAAATAAATAAATAAATAAATAAATATTAAAAAAAAATAAATATGGAGAAACTGAAGCTCAGAGAAGCAAATTAACTTGCCAAAGGTTACACTGCTAGTAAGGGGTAGAACCAAGATTTGAGTACTATGTCTGAATATGAAACCTCTGTTATTTTCACTCCATTACACTGCAACATGAAAACAAATACTTCTGCTAGCATTTCTTTAAGTATTTTTTTCCCAAAACACATAAGACATCACTAATAGGTCTTTTTAATACAGATTTAAAAGGTTTCTTTAGTAGTAACTGGACTTCTCAGAGCCTTTATTATACATTTATTCATTTGACAAATATTTATTGGGTATATCAGACACTTAGGTGTTGGGGATACAGCAGTGAACAGAGACACAAGATCCCTGACCTCATGAAGCTTATATTCCAATCAGAAGAGGCAAAATACAAATAAATATGCCAAATTACTTCAGACTGCAGCAAGTGCTGTGCAGGGAATTGACAGGGTGATATGGGAGATGGGAATTGAGAGGGAAGGGCTACTCTAGATGGGTTGATCACAGAAGGTTCCTCTGGGGTGACATCAAGGAGCCTGAAGGGAGAGTCTTCTGGGCAGGGGAACAGCAAACGCAAAGACCCGGATGAGGGAGAGAGTTTGTTGTTTTACAGGAGTAGAAAGAAGCTGACATGACTGGGAGAGAGTGAGTGAAGCAGAGTGACCAAGCTAAGGAGTTGGGATTCTATTCCAAGAACAAAGGAAAGCCCTTGGAGGGTTTTAGGAGGGTTGCTGACATGATTTGTTTTTTGTTTTTTTCAAAACTGTTCTGGCTGCTCTGTGGAGAACAGAGTGGAGTGAAGCAAGAATGAAGGCAATAGACCAGTAAGGAGACTACTGCTTCAAGCCAGGCAGAGAGGACAGCGGCTTGGGCCAGGGTGGCAACCATGGAGATGGGGAGAAGTGGAAGGATTTTGGTTATGTTTTGAATATTGGACCAACCAGACCATCTGGTGACTTGGAAGTGGATGACAAGCGAAAGGGGGGAATCAAGAATGACTCCTGGGCTTCCCTGGTGGCACAGTGGTTGAGAGTCCGCCTGCCGATGCAGGGGACACGGGTTCATGCCCCGGTCCGGGAAGAGCCTGCACTCCGCAATGGGAGAGGCCACAACAGTGAGAGGCCCGCGTACAGAAAAAAAAAAAAAAAAAAAAAAAAAAGAATGACTCCTAGTTTGGAATTAACATATACACACTACTATGTATAAAATAGATAAACAACAAGGTCCTACTGTAGCACAGGGAACTATATTCAATGTGTTGTAACAACCTATAATGGAAAAGAATCTGAAAGAGAATATACATATATATATTATATATATTATATATATAATTTATATATATAAAATATAATATATATTATATATAAATTTATATATATATAAAATATATAATTTATATATATAAAACTGAATCACTTTGCTGTATACCTGAAGCTAACACAACATTATAAATTAACTATACTTCAATTTTTAAAAACTTGATTATTAGAAAAAAGAATCACTCCTAGGTTTGGGGTTTCAGCAGCTGTATGGATGGTGGTGCCATTTATTAGGATGGTGAAGATTTGAGAAAGAGCAGATTTGGGAAGGTCAGAGGAATGAATGGTTATGTTTTATATATAATGAATCTGAGTTGCCTATTGGACATTCAAAGGGTGATGCCAGTGGATAGCTGGATATACAGATGAGCAGTTCAGGGCAGTGGTCAGGGCTGGATAGAAATTTGGGAGTCCTTAAAATGTTGATGTTAAAGCCTTGAGACTGGATGAGTTCACCCAGGGAGCAAAAGTAAATAAAGAAGAGGACCCAGGATGAGCCCTGGGGCTGTCCAGTGTTTAGGTACCTGGTAGAGAAGCAACAACCAAGAAAGGAAACTGAGCTGTGAACTGTCAAGAGAAGAGCTCTAGATTGCAGTGTGCCCAAGCCTTCTTGATCATGGAAGCTTTTTGTCATGGGGCGGCTTGTGCTCAACAAAACACATGAGGGAAATGCTGGCTTATGCTACTGTAAGTGGAGAGGCGGGCTACAAAATGATGTGCAAATTATGATCACACCCACGTACAACCATGTACAGAACACGCCTGCACGTGTGCTCAGTAAACATTTGTTGACTGAATTAAGAATGAAAAGTAATATACATATGGTATCACAACCACTACAAGGGGATAAACAAAAATGACAGTAATTGTTAGTAGTGAGATATGATTAGAAATAGTTTTTTCAAATTTTCTGCAATGTTTTATTGCCTATTTTTTTCTAACGGTGTTTTGCCAATTCCATGCATCCATCTGTCTCTGCTGCATTCAGGGCCACTGTTCCCAGACACTCTAGGAATCTGCCTGTTCTCTCCTGCTCACTTTGGAATCCTTGACACCTGTTTAACTTTAATTCCATTTAGTGCCATCAATAAACATTTACTGAATCACCTTCAGCCTAGAGAGATGATTAATACATGGGTCCCCTGCCCTCACCTTGCTCACAGTCTAAAGGGAGATAAATGTGTAAACCTTACTCAAAATCTACTTCCCCTCTAGCCCCTCTTGTTCAGTCTATCCCTGAATTTTGACACCTGTTTATTTACACTTTCCTGCTTCAAGCCAATTCCCTCCAGCTTCCAGCTGTGGCCCTAGCCCTGCCCCTCCAAATAGCCCATTCACATATCTAATGAGGGTAAATAAACTCCACTGGCAAATATCTAGAATAAAAGGTTACAGTGGAGTTTCTATCACAGAGGTGATTTTCTGAGTCCCTGCATGAAATGTCTTTTACGGCGTTGCTGTTAAATGTGTCTCTGTATGTGTGACTTGCTTCTCTTTGTTTTTGGAATAGCTCCTAAGGGTATGATTGGTTTTGCTAGGAGAAGGCACCTTACACTGTAAAACACCCTACCATCTACCAGAACATCATCTCACGGAGCTTTGATTATGTTAATTAATACATTTTGCCAAAAAAGAAAAAATACTGGCTCATGCAAACATAGCAATTGTTTATGTTTGTTGAGAGTGTACCATGTGTTAAGCATCATTCTAAATGCTTTATTCAAATTAATTCTTGTAATCCTCCTAATGTCCTATGAGGAAGATAGTAGTACTACTCTGCTTTGCAGACGAGGCCAGAAATATTAAGTAACTTACCTGTGATGTTACAGCTGGTAGGTGACGAAATTAGGATTCATACCCAGACGGGTGCCACCCTCACTATACTCACTGTAAACCTACTCCCATATACAGATACATCCTACAACACTTTTTGTATTGTTTTAAGTCAATTAACATTGACTACCACCTGATTAATACTAAGCTCTCATAGCAGACCTAGCATACTTTCATATCATGGAGTTAGAAGTGTCAAAACTTTGAGACACCAAAATGTCCCATTAGAACATGTGAACTTCATATTCTTTTTAGACAAAAGCATTTTGTTGAGGTTACAAAAGAGTAACATGCCTAACTTTGCTAAAAAACAATTACTATCTTGAAATGTTTTAGATGTAATCCTAGTCCCAAAGGAGCTAAACCCCGCAAAGGCCTGTAATTAATTTACTTTGCTTAAGAAATGTTTCAGCAGAGCAAAGACTAGCACGTTGGAACCTTGCCATGGCACTGTTCCCTATAAAACCAATTTAGTATTAGGCCAGAGGCCGTGGATGGGATCCAAAGGGGGTTTATTTCTGAAGTAATTGGAGACCCTTGCTAGATGGTGACTTCCCTTCCTGAGGCAGTACTATGGCCTGAATACAGAGGAAAATGTTTTCTAGGATGATCTTGTTAAACTATTAGCTAATTAAGTAATCAAGGCAGCTCTTTTAAGAATAAAAGGTTAGTAGAGAAATAGGCGCCCTTACACATGGTCAGTGGGAATGTTGGCTGGTCTTCTCTCTTTGGAGGGAAATTTGACAATTACTACCTAAGTTCAAAACGCACACATCCTTTGCCCCATGTGCGGGAATCTAACCTAAAGACATCTCACATCTGTGCAAAATCTACATTCAAGATGTTCATTGCAAATAATGCCATTTGTAGCAACATGGATGGACCTAGAGATTATCATACTAAGCGAAGGAAGTCAGAAAAGAGAAAGACAAATACCATATGATAACACTTATATGTGGAATCTAAAATATGACACAAATGAACATATCTACAAAGCAGAAACAGACTCACAGATATAGACAACAGACTTGTGGTTGCCAAGCGGGGGTGGTGGTGGAGGAGGGAAGGATTGGGAGTTTGGGATTAGCAGATGCAAACTATTATATATAGGATGGATACAACAAGGTCCTAATGCATAGCACAGGGAACTAAATTCAATATCCTATGATAAACCATAATGGAAAAGAATATGAAAAGGAATATATATACATATATATATGTATAAATGAATCACTTTGACACATTGTAAATTAACTATACTTCAATAAAATTTTTTTAAAAAGATGTTCTTTGCAGCACTGTTTGTCATAGCAAGAGACCAGAAATAATCTCTAAATGCAAATCAATAGGAAACCAGTTAGATAAATTATGATACATCCATACAATGGAACTATATGCAGTCATTAAAAAAAGAGAAAATGTCCATACAATGGAATATTACCAGTAATTTTAAAAAGAACACAATCAAAAACATGGGCAGAAGATCTAAATAGACATTTCTCCAAAGAAGACATACAGTTGGCCAAAAAGCACATGAAAAGATGCTCAACATCACTAATTATTAGACAAATGCAAATCAAAACCACAATGAGGTATCACTTCACACCAGTCAGAATGGCCATCATTGAAAAAATCTACAAACAGCAAATGCTGGAGAGGATGTGGAGAAAAGGGAACCCTCGTACACTGTTGGTGGGAATGTAAATTGGTACAGCCACTAGGGAGAACAGTATTGAGGTTCCTTAAAAAACTAAAAATAGAGCTACTATATGATCCAGCAATCCCACTACTGGGCATATATCTGGAGAAAACCATAATTCGAAAAGATACATGCACCCTAATGTTCATTTCAGCACTATTTACAAGAGCCAAGACACAGAAGCAACCTAAATATCCATTGACAGAGGAATGGATAAAGAAGACATGGTACATATATACAATGGAATATTACTCAACCATAAAAAAGAATGAAATAATGCCACTTGCAGCACCATGGACAGACTGAGAGATTATCATACTAAGTGAAGTAAGTCAGACAGAGAAAGACAAATATATGTTATCACTTCTATGTGGAATCTAAAAAATTATACAAATGAACTTCTTTACAAAACAGAAACAGACTCAACAAACTTAGAAAACAAACTTATGGTTACCAAAGGGGAAATGTTGCGGGGGGGACAAATTAGGAGGTTGGTATTAACATAAACACACTACATATAAAATAGATAATCAACACGGACCTACTGTATAGCACAGGGAATTCTACTCAGTACTCTTTAATAACCTATATGGGAAAAGAATCTGAAAAAGAATAGATATATGTATATGTATAACTAAATCACTTTGCTGTACATCTGAAACTAACACAACATTGTAAATCAACTAGACTCCAATATAAAATAAATTTTAAAATAAATAAATAAAAAGAACGAACTGCTGCTACTCACCAAAAGAAGCCAGATACAGAGGAATACCTACTATACGGTTCCATTTATATGAAGTTCAGAACTTCCCTTTCTGGACAAGATGGAGTAACAGGGACCAGATTTATCCTCCTGTCCAAAATAAAAAAAAATAGACAGAATATATGAAACTATGGATTATGGTTTTTAAGACACTGAACATCAGAAAATGAAGGATAGTGATCCCTAAGAGACAGAGAACAAAGTAGGTAAGCCCTACAGTTGCCCCAGCTACTACTTTGTGAGAGTTTCCAGGCTCTGGTGCAGGGAGGGGGAACCCAGTTAGAATCCAGTGGACTTTCTGAGTTGGGTAAATGGAGCTGAGAGTCCAAGAAGACCAAGGCAGCTAGAGTTCGCAGGACAGTAGTCCAAAGAGGAGGACACCACACAGAAAGAAAGAACCTCAGAGATCTGCAGAGGGTATTCCTCAAGTATTCAGATGAATACTGATCAGTTTGGAGGAAACTGCCTGAAAGGAGTAGGAGCAGAAATCGCTGGCGCTCACATAGGACTATAAACAGTTCATGTTCCCACCAAGAAGAGGTGCAAAACTCCTGACTCATGGGAAATTGATTAGAGTCCTCAGAAGGCTATTGCCTTAGTAGTGGGGTCAAATTAGATCTAGACTGAAGCCTATTCTGGGCCCCGTTTAACAAAACTTAAAAATAAGCCTCAAAGGAATCAAACTGTTTCCAAGTAACTTAACTGCATCCCAGAACCTAACTCAAGAATCTTTAAAGGAATAGAGAAATCTAGCACACACAACATAAAATTCAATGTCTGGCATCCAATCAAATATTAACATCGTGTAAAGCAGAATTCCAAAATGGCTCCCCAAGGCTTCCTGCCCTAATCCCAAGAACTATAAATATGATAATACACCCATGATTATGCTAAGCTTCATGGCAAAAGTGATTTGGGGGATGTAATTAAGGTCCCTAATCAGCAGACTTTCAGTTAATCAAAAGGGAGATTATCCTGGTTGGCCCAGTCTAATCACATTGAGATCTTAAAAGCAGAGTGTTTTCTCTGGCTGGTAGTAGAGGAGGACCTGAGAGAGATTCTAAATGTGAGAAGGATTCAACACACCATCATTAACTTGAAGATGGAGAGGGCCAAGTGTCAGGGAATACAAGTAGCTCAAGAAACAGAGAGTGGCCCAAGGCTGTCAGCCAGCAAGAAAACAGGGACCATAGCCCTACAGGTGCAAGGAAATGACCTTCAGTCACCTGAATAAGTTTGGAAGCAGATTCTTAGCCAGAGGCTCCAGATAAGGGCCCAGATCAGCTGACATCTTGATTTTGTTTGTGAAACCCTAACTAGAGAATCCAGCCAAGACCACCCAACTTCTGACCTACATAACTGTCAGATAATAAATAGGTATTGTTGTTTTAAAGCACTAAATTTGGGATTTCCCTGGTGGTCCAGTGGGTAAGACTCTGTGCTTCCACTGCAGGGGGCACAAGTTTGATCCCTGGTCAGGGAACTAAGATCCTGCATGCCGCGTGGTGCAGCCAAAGAATAAAAATTAAAAAAAAATTTTTAAAGCACTAAGTTTGCAGTAATTTGTGATTTTTTAAAAAAGACTAATATACAGACTTTCCTGGTGGTGCGGTGGTTAAGAATCTGCCTGCCAATGCAGGGGACATGGGTTCGATCCCTGGTGTGGGAAGATCCCACGTGCCACAGAGCAACTAAGCCTGTGCACTATAACTACTGAGTCCACGTGCCACAACTACTGAAGCCTGTGCGCCCTAGAGCCCATGTGCCACAACTGCTGAGCCCATGTGCTGCAACTACTGAAGCCCGTGTGCTCTAGGGTCCGTGTGCCGCAACTACTGAAGGCCATGTGCCTAGAGCCCATGCGCTGCAACAAGAGAAGCCACTACAATGAGAAGCCCACGCACTGCAACAAAGAGTACCCTCTGCTCACCACAACTAGAGAAAGCCCACACGCAGCAATGAAGACACAACGCAGCCAGAAAAAAAAGGACTAATATAAACCATATGTAAAGATGCAAGAAAATACAACCCATAAGAAAAGAAAAACCAATCAACAGAAACAGAATCAGATGATCTATTTAGTAGACAAGGATGTTAAAACTGCGATTAGAACTATCTTCCATATATTCAAGAAGACAGAGGAAAAGAATAAGCACAATAAGAAGAGAAAGAAATGTTATTTTAAAAGACCCAGATTAAAATTCTTATAAATAACTGAGAGGAAAAATATTCTAGATGAAATTAATAGAAAATTAAATACTGCAGAAGAAAAGATTAATGAACTTGAGGGCAGATAAGTAAACTTTAGAGCAAAGAGAATTACCGAGGACAAAGAGGGAAATTACATAATGATAAAAGGGTTGGAGGAGTGATGGGAGCAAAATGGCAGAGTAGGCAAATCCAAATGCCTATCCCTCCACAGAAACCTTGAAAAGCAAGCAGAAATGATCAGAACCAACTTTGTCAGAACCCTGGAAAATAGTCAAAGGTTTATAGCAACCAAGCAAATGCTGAATCAAGAAAAAGGTAACTTTAAAATGGTAAGTAAGAAAGCTTCATGGCTTTGCCCTCACCTCACTTCTTCCCTGACTGGGTAGTGGTCTTGAAGATGACAACCTATGTTCCCACCATGCAGACCTCATCCCTGGTTCCAGAGGGAATAGAGAAGACCTTGCTTGCAAATTATTTTGTTTGTCTCTTCTAAGCTGTCTGGGGGCTACCTGAAGGACTGAACTTGGAACTTGCTCAGAGTGAAAAGGTAGCAGGCATTGCTTGAAAACCTGCATCTTTCCAGGGCAAAAGATTATGGTTGAGACATACAATAGACCACCTAAGGCCTAGGATAGAGTTTCTTTGGGAAATTAGGGCATTTGAAAGTACCTGTGTATACTGGAGAGCTTAGAAAGCCAGATGCATGCCCAGGACAGAATGCATGCTCAGAAAAGATGTGAAAAGATCCTAAGCTTTCACCTCTGGCTGATCTCTAAGCTCAAAGTAAGCAGTAAGTGAAGGCTAAGGCAGAGCTGTAAATGATCAGGCTAAGTGTTGAAAGGGTGACCCAGCACAGAGCCAAACCACAAATACTGGGAGAGAAGCTGTTTGTTTGCTTGCTTTAGTTCCTGATGTTCAAGGAAACTTATGTCCAATACTAGCTGAACACAAGCTAAAGGAACAAAGACTTCAGGGACCCCACAAAAAGGTAAGCAAGCAGGCTAACAGACATATTATGGGAGTCCCAGAAGGAGAGCAAACAAAAAGAAGGAAATAATAAAAATAGGAACAAAAATCAGTGAAATTGAAAACAGAAAGACAATAGAGAAAATCAATGAAACAAAAATCTTGTTCTTTGAAAAGATGAATAAAATTGGCACACTTCTAACAAGACTAGAAAAAAGAGAGAAGATACAAATTATCGATAATAGAAAAGAAACAGGGACAAACCCTATGGATATCTCTACACAGATAAATTTCGACATTTTGATGAAATGGACCAATTCCTCTGAAGAAAATTGCGTATGTAATTAAAAACTTGTCCAAAAGAAATATTCAGGTTTGTGGACTTCCCTGGTGGCCCAGTGGTTAAGAATCTGCCTTCCAATGCAGGGGACACGAGTTCAATCCCTAGTCAGGGAACTAAGATCCCACATGCCGTGGGGCAACTAAGCCCATGTGCAGCAACTACTGAGCCTGTGCGCCACAACTAGAGAGCACACTGCAACAAAGAGCCCGCTCACCGCAATGAAAGATCCCACATGCTGCAACTAAGATCCCGCGTGCCGCAAGACCCCACATGGCCAAATAAATAAATAAATAAATATTTTTAAAAAGAGAAATATTCAGGTCTGGTGGTTTCACTGGACAGATCTACCAAAATATCTAAAGAAGAATTAATACCAATCCTATATAATCTCTTCCAGAAAATAGGAGGGAGCACTTCCCAACTCATTTTGTCAGGCCAGGCCCTGATATGATAACCAAAGACAGTACAAAAATTAAACTACAGATCAATGTCCTCCATGAATATAGATATAAAAATCCACAACAAAATATTAGCAAATAGAATTCAGCAATATATAAAAAGAATTATACAGCATAATCGAGTAGGGTTTATTCCAAGGATGCAAGGCTGGTTCAATATTTGAAAATCAATCAGTGTAATCCACGATGTTAACAGGCTAAAGAAGAAAAAAAATCACATGATTATATCAACTTATGCAAAAAAGGCATTTGACAAAATTAAACACACATTCATTTCTAAAACCCTTAGAAAACTAGGAAGAGAGGGGAACTTCCTCAAGTTGGTAAAGAACATCTATAAAAACCCTACAACTGGGGACTTCCCTGGTGGTCCAGTGGTTAAGACTCAGCGCTCCCAGTGCAGGGGGCCTGGGTTTGATCCCTGGTCAGGGAACTAAGATCCCACATACCGCAACTAAGCCTGTGCACCGCAACTACTGAGCCTGCGTGCTCTAGAGCCTGTGTGCTGCAACTAGAGAAGTGCGTGCACCGCAACGAAGACCCCACATGCCACGATGAAGACCCAGTGCAGCCAAAATAAATAATAAATAAATAAATTAATTAAAACCCTGCAACTAACATTATACATATTTAATGGTGAAATATCAAATCTTTTCTCCCCTAAGATTGGGAGCGAGGCAAGGATGTCTACTCTTACCACTCTTATTCAACATAGTACTGGAAGTCCAACAGACAAGAAAATGAAACAAAAGGCATACAGATTGGAAAGGAAGAAAAAAACTATCCCTATTTGGAGATGACATGATGGTCTCTATAGAAAATCACAAGAAATCTACAAAAACAAACAAACATAATACCCAACCTTCTAGAATGAATAAATGAGTTTAGCAAGTTCACAGTATACAAGATCAACATACAAATCTCAACTGTACTTCTAAATATCAGCAATGAACATGTGAAAGCCAAAATTAAAATTGTAGTATCATGCACAAATCACTCAAAGAAAATGCAAAGGTATAAATCTAAGAAAACATGTACAGAACTTGTGTGCTGAAACTACAAAACACTGATGAAAGAACTCAAAGAAGATCTAACTACATGGAGAGTTATACTGTGTTCATGAATTAGAGGACTCAACAGAGTAAGGATGTCAATTCTCCCCAAAATGTTTTACAGGTTTAACACCATTCCTATCAAAATCTCAGCAACATTTTTTGTAGATACAGACAAAATTATTCTAAAATGTACATGGAAAGGTAAAAAGAACTAGAATAGCTAAAACAACTTTGAAAAAGAAGAATAAAGTGGGAGAAATTGCTCTACCCAATTTTAAGACTTAGTACGTAGCAACAGTAATGAAGGCTGCATGACATTGTGTGATACTGATGGAGGGATAGACACATAGATCAATGGAACAGAATAGAGAATCCAGAACAGATTCACACAAGTACAGTCAACTGATTTTTAACAAAAGTACAAAAGTAATTTAATGAAGAACAGCTTTTTCAACAAATGTTGCTGGAGTAATTGGACATCTATATGCCAAAAGAAAAAAAAAGGACTTCAATCTAGACCTCACACCTTCCACAAAAATTAACTCAAATGTATCACAGATTTAAGTGTAAACCATAAAGCTATAAAACTTTTAGAAGAAAATATAGGAGAAAATCTTTGAGACCTACAGCTTCATAAACAGTTCTTAGACATGACACTATAAAAGCAAAAGCCAGGGCTTCCCTGGTGGTGCAGTGGTTAAGAATCTGCCTGCCAATGCAGGGGACACAGGTTCAAGCCCTGGTCTGGGAAGATCCCACATGCTGCGGAGCAACTGGGCCCGTGAGCCACAACTACTGAGCCTGTGCATCTGGAGCCTGTGCTCCGCAACAAGAGAGGCTGCGACAGCGAGAGGCCCGCACACCGTGATGAAGAGTGGCCCCTGCTCGCCTCAACTAGAGAAAGCCCTCGCACAGAAACGAAGACCCAACACAGCCAAAAATAAATAAATAAATTTATTTATTTTTTTAAAAAAGCAAAATCCATAAAAGAAAAAAAATTAAGGACTTTTGCCCTGCAAAAAACCCTCTTAAGAGGATGAAAAGACAAGCTTAGGTACTGGGAGAAAATATTGGCAAACCACATATTTGACAAAGTACTCATATTTAGAATACACAAAGAGCTCTTGACACTCAGTAACAAAAAAAAATCCAATCAGAAACTGGGTAAAAGACATGACATTTATTTCACTGAAGAGGAATTACAGACATCAAATTAACACATGAAAAGATGTTCAACATCATTAGCCATTAGAGAAATGCACATTAAAACCACAATGAGGGACTTCCCTGGTGGCACAGTGGTTGGGAGTCTGCCTGCTGATGCAGGGGACATGGGTTTGAGCCCTCGTCTGGGAGGATCCCACATGCCAGAGCAACTAAGCCCATACGCCACAACTACAGAGCCTGTGCTCTAGAGCCCATGAGCCACAACTACTGAGCCCATGTGCCACAACTACTGAAGCCCACGCACCTAGAGCCTGTGCTCCACAATGAGAGAGGCCACCGCAGTGAGAGGCCCACACACTGCAGCAAAGAGTGGCCCCTGCTTGCTGTGGCTGGAGGGATCCCGTGCGCAGTGGTGAGGACCCAACACAGTCAAAAATAAAAAAAGTTTGGGGCTTCCCTGGTGGCGCAGTGGTTGAGAGTCCGCCTGCCGATGCAGGGGAAACGGGTTCATGCCCCAGTCCGGGAAGATCCCACATACCGCGGAGCGGCTGGGCCCGTAAGCCATGGCCGCTGAGCCTGCGCGTCCGGAGCCTGTGCTCCGCAACGGGAGAGGCCACAGCAGTGAGAGGCCTGCGTACCGCAAAAAAAAATAATCATAATAAATAAATAAATAAAAATAAAAATAAAAATTTTTAAAAAAATAACCACAATGAGATATCAGTATACATCTATCCAAATGACTAAAATAAAAAATTGTAATGATACAAAATGCTGGCAAGTAGGTAGAGAAGCTAGATCACCCATTCATGGCTGGTAGGAATGTGAAATGGTACAGACACTCTGGCAGTTTCTTACAAAACTAAAATGCAATTACCATACAACTCAGTAATTATACTCTTGGAAATCATCCTAGAGAAATGAAAACTTGTATTCACACAAAAACTTGTACACAAATGTTTATAGCCACTTGATTTGTAATAGCCTCAAACTGAAAACAACCCAGATGTTTTTCAATGAGTGAATAAATGAACTATGGTCCGTCTATGTCACGGACTACTACTCCAAATTATACAAATGGCAGACATAAGCACAGGGTGCTTTGGAAGCACAGAGGAGTGCCTAGCCCAGCCTGGAAGAAGGTGGAGAAGAGGGTCAGGGAAGGCTTCCAGGAAGAAGTACCACCTGATCTTGCTCTTAAAAGGTAAATAAGGGTTAGCTAGATCAAAAATGGGGAAGGAGTATTCCAGGTAGAGAGCACAGTATGTGCAAAGGCATGGAGTCTTAAGAGAGCACTGTATACTTGAGGGCCTGTAGATGGTAACTCGACATGGCTGGAGCCCAGTGGGGACCAGCACGAGATGAGACTGCAGATGTCAGCAGAAAGGCCCTTGGCCCTCCAGGCTAAGGAGCCTCTCAGATAGTGGGGAGCCACTGAAGCGTCTTCATTGGGGGAGGGTCAGATCTGTGTTTCTGAGAGCTCTCTATCAGTTGCTGGGGAGGGTAGTTTGGAGGGGGTGGTGAGACTGGTGGCTGAGACACCAATGTGGAGGCTGTTCCAATAGTCTGGAGAACATGCAAAAGGCTGCAGCAGCAGGGAAGAGGGCAGGAGCCAGTACAAGAGATGACTGCTGAATCCTAGCGAAGTGTTCATTGTTCACTATAAAATGATGAAGGGTGTGGAGAAAGAGCTGTTTGGGAGGCAGAATCCACTGGACATGGAGACCAGTTCCCAAGGACACAGAAGACCTCTTCCTAACTGTCCCACCTCTGCCTTGGCTACCTCGCTCTGCCCACTGGCCCCTACCCACACCGTGTTCCTTCTCCTCGCCTCTGTGCTTCTGGGCTTGGGAGGTACAGCACTATAGGCAGAGGCTAATCACCTTCTAGATTACTCCGAACCAATACACTGACACATAAACCAGAGGTGAGTTTATTTCTGTCTCACGGTGGGGCCATAACTTGGCTCTGGCACGTCTTGGGCAGAGAGGTCCCTGGGAAGCTGACTTGGAGAACAGGCACTCAGAACAAAGGGAACTGGATGTTCTTGAATTTCATTTACAGGATGGCAAAGCCTGGAGCAGTGTCATCATGCAGAGGGTACCAGCTTAGAAGTCACACAGCCCTAAGTTCTGAGCCCAACAGTGCCACAGTCCTTAGCTGTGAAAACTTGAACACATTAGTTAACTTCTCTGAGGCTGTGTCTTCAGCTCTGAAATGGCACTGATGATTCTCGGCCAATAAGACTGTTGTGAAAACTAAGAGAGATCATGAAGATCTCTCATGTCACATACGTCATTTGTGTCACCATTGCCTCAAATGAACACTGCCTCCAAAAAAAATCCTCCTCACTAGACACTGGAATATTAATGTTCTCCAGAAACTGCAGCTCTTTTGCTTAGACAATGCTGGACAAACCTAGATGGAATCTTCTTCTCTGATACCTTTTTTAAAAAAACAGTTGGGCTTCCCTGGTGGTGCAGTGGCTGGGAATCTGCCTGCCAGTGCAGGGGACATGGGTTCAAGCCCTGGTCCAGGAAGCTACATGCCCCGGAGCAACTAAGCCCGGGTGCCACAACTACTGAGCCTGCGCTCTAGAGCTTGCGAGCCACAACTACTGAGCCCACGAGCCACAACTACTGCAGCCAGCGTGCCTAGAGCCCATGCTCCACAACAAGAGAAGCCAGGACAATGAGAAACCCACGCACGGCAACGAAGAGTAGCCCCCGCTCGCCTCAACTAGAGAAAGCCCGTGCACAGCAATAAAGACCCAACACAGCCAAATACAAAAACAAATAAATAAATAAATTTATTTTTTAAAAAAAACAGTTGTTGAACTTCCCTGGTGGTGCACTGGTTAAGAATCTGCCTGCCAATGCAGAGGACATGGGTTCGAGCCCTGGTCTGGGAAGATCCCACATGCCGCGGAGCAACTAAGCCCATGTGCCACAACTACTGAGCCCGTGTGCCACAACTACTGAAGCCCACATGCCTAGAGCCCATGCTCCACAACAAGAGAAGCCACTGCAATGAGAAGCCCATGCACCGCAATGAAGAGTAGCCCCCGCTCACCACAACCAGAGAAAGCCTGTGCCCAGCAACGAAGACCCAACGCAGCCAAAAATAAATAAATTAAAACAAAACAAAAAAAAACAGTTGTTGGGACTTCCCTGGTGGCACAGTGGTTAAGACTCTGTGCTCCTAATGCAGGGGACCCAGGTTCAATCCCTGGTCAGGGAACTAGATCCCACATGCATGCTGCAACTAAGAGTTCGCATGCCACAATTAAGAAGCCCTCGAGCTGCAACTAAAGAGCCTGCGAGCTGCACCTAAGGAGCCCACAACTAAGACATGGTGCAACCAAATAAATAATAAGTAAAATTTTTTAAAAAACAGTTGTTCAAAGCTTATCTCATGTCAGACATGTTACAACAGCATGAAGAGGGACAGAAAGTTTTCCGCCCACTGACTGTGCTCAGGAGACACATCCATCCCATCAGCAATATCCCTCCATCCATTTGCCTTGATGGGTGGCTACTTTTGCAGGTGGCTATTCTCATATACCATGTACTGAATTTTCCCGGTTTCAGTTTCCAAAGGTGACCTTTTTCTACCTTTGTCCCTAGAGTCTGGGGCCCAGAGCTCCCCATACACTGACCTCCTCTGAATGGGATCAACTAGAGCTCTGTGTTTTGTTGCGTCAAGGCCCCCTTTCAGAATAAGCTCTGCTGGCATCTCAAACGGGAAAGAAACTGCAGCCCTTTGGTTGTGGAGCAGGTGGGGCGGGACAGTGAGTTTGGGTCAAGGTTTGTGAACCTGTGTCCTGGGAAGAGGGCTGCCAGCTTCCCTGCCTGATTTTCCTCATTTAAGAAATGTGTGGAAGAATCAATCTGAGGAGATAATTAATAGAAAATACGACTGGCAGCCATCCCTGGCTCTGACTCACTGTGCACACTCCTGCAGTCATTACTATGGTTTCGAGGCTGAAGTTTTCTCCTCTCTGCCCCCCTGCCTGCCTTGCTGTTCATTTGTCACTCTGCTCCCACAGACTCCTCCACAGCTGGCCTCCACAGACTGGTGCAGACTTAACCCTGTATAGAGGCTAGCTTTTTTGTTGTTTGTTTTACAAATAGCATTATCTTTTTTCTTGAATAAAAAAATATATATATATGCCAATAAATATAAACAGAATATAATTTAAACAGAAAAAAAATGAAAGTTAGCCATAAACTCACATCCCAAAGCTAACACTTAAGATGTTTGTGATGCATATTGCATACTTGAGATCGTACATGATTTTATCAGTCTTAAAGTGCTTTTGACCTCGAAACCCCTGGACCTATGACCATCGTTTTCTCCTTTGAACTACTGGCCTTTAGGCACTGCTTTGGGCACATTCAGCCACTTACACAGGCTTGTTTATTACTGTTGTTGTTATCTGCTGGAATGCACAGAACTCTCACAACGTTCCAGGCACCAAGCATTTGCCAGGTACGTCAGCCATTTAATGCTGGCTCTTCATTGGGCTCTGAACTTTGCTTCATTCGCACTCCAAGACTGCCATGGCCAGTGGTTGCAGGAAAGGCTGTCCCCTAAGAAAAACCAGAAGTAAAGGTGCCCCCTCAGCCTCCTGGCTGTGGATGAACAGATGAACATGAGGCCATACTGTCATTGTCAACCCGCCCCATCTCCCAGCTGAACTTTGAAAGTCAATACACAGGTGGGATCCACCTCAGAAGTGGGGGAGCAATGATCTCCTCAGCGCTGGATGTGTTCCCCACAGTTGATCACTCCCAATCCAAAACAAGGAGTGCCTAAGCTGTAACGTGTTCAGAAATGACAGCAGTACAACATGAGGAGGCTGCTTGTAATGTATGAGTTGGAGGTGGCACAGTCTCAGAAATACTTGATCTCCCAGTCTGGGTGTGAAGCATGCCAAGTCCCACAAGACTGTATCTAAAAACTAAACTCTGATCTGGAGGACCTATACATTCTGGCTGGCAGGGGCAAGCTAGGACAGCTATCTCATGGAGTAGAGAAAAAGCCCTGACCTTATATTGGGAGGAGAGGGGTTGTGGATAAGGGTAAAAAGTTTGAGGGCATAAATTCAAAACTCGTTCACCTTAAGATAACACTCCACAAGCTAGTCGTTGTTTTATGTGCTTTACAAATACGAACTTGTAATTCTCTTCACACCCTATTAGAAGGTATTATTATCATCAATTCCATTCTACAGATGATGAAACTGAGCCAAAGAGAGGTGAGGTAACTTCCTCAAGGTCACAGAGCTAGTAACCAAATGGAGCAGCGATTTGAAGCCAGGCGGTCCAGAATCCATGCTTTTAACTATATTACGCTGCACCATTACAGAAATTTTGGAAACTGTGAAGAAACATACACTGCACTGGCACCACTGGTCACGTTTTGCTGTATAGTCTTCCTGTCCTCTATAAACAAATATTATATAGTACACGAGATGCCTTTTTTTAAAAAAAGAATCATATTCTATAGCTTGGTCTGTAACCTTCCTTAAAGCCATTTCTCGTGTCTCTACCGAGAGCTTTACACTAGTTATTTGGGGATATATGTACACGTATAGCTGATTCACTTTGTTATACAGCAGAAACTAACACGCCATTGTAAAGCAATTATACTCCAATAAAGATGTTAAAAAAAAAAAAAGTACCTTTTGAACCCAGTCAACTACAGGCTGCAAAATAAACTTTAAAAACGAAAACCCGCAAGGGAGTGTAGGCCCCTGTGTAGGAGGGCGCAGGAGGGAGAGGCGGCCACCACTATTCTTCCTGCTTTGCCTTTGTCTGGCGGCCCCGCGGGATTGGCTACAGCCAGCGCAGAGAGACTGCAGAGGTCCACGGCTTTCACTACGCACGCAACGAGGAGGTGGGTAGGGAAGCGGGAGACCTGGGGGCAAATAAGGGCATGTGAAAGAAGTTCAAAAAGCGCAGAGGCTGGGTTTCCCGCCCTGGCCCAACCTTTGACTCCGCCCCTCTACCCGGCCCAAGCTCCTTATTGGTCAGACTCTTCAGCCCCCATTGGCCCTAGAGCCAAAGGACCGGGTCTGTCCCAAGATATGCCTGCTTCTGGAGCCACAGTAAGGATGGCCAATTGCGATGTCACTTTCAGGCATATGTTTAGGACATACCGGTGGGGCCTGAAGGGGCTTTGTGCGGTAACCGAAGCATTTGAGAGTTCGACGGCGAATTTCGGAGATGCCGCCAAAAGGAAAAAGCGTATCTGGGAAAGGTAGAGCAGCCAGAGCAACCAAGGAGAATGGGGTTGGGTGAGGAGCAGGGGGGAGGGAGCAGACCGGCGGTCCCCGAGGTCAGGGGTGGAGGCAGCGGGTGGCCAGTTACTAGAAGACTGACCAGGAAGTGATAAGTTGGAGACAGTCAGTGTGGACTTCTCTGGAAGGTTTTGATTAAAAAGCATGGGGGGCTTCCCTGGTGGCGCAGTGGTTGAGAGTCCGCCTGCCGATGCAGGGGAAACGGGTTCATGCCCCAGTCCGGGAAGATCCCACATACCGCGGAGCGGCTGGGCCCGTAAGCCATGGCCGCTGAGCCTGCGCGTCCGGAGCCTGTGCTCCGCAATGGGAGAGGCCACAACAGTGAGAGGCCCGTGTACCGCAAAAAAAAAAAAAAAAAAAAGCATGGGGATGTAGTTTTTAAGACTGCGGGGCGGGGACTGGGTAGGGGTCTTGAGAGTGGTAAAGGTTTGGAATAGTCGTTGGGGTGATGGGAAAGGGGATGAAACACTTATAAAAGGATTTCCCTCAGGGCTGAGAGCCTAGGATTGAAGGCCATGAATCTGTAGAGAACATGATCTGCTTAGTCATGATTTACCTAGTACCATATAAGTGGCACAATACAGGACTGAAAAGAGCTAGATGTAGCCTTGAGCCAAGGTTGAGGTTTTGTTGGACAATGATAATAGAAGGAAAGCAACACAAGGGAATTAAGGGTGCCAGTGGGGACGCAGTTCAGATGATCAAGCATGGAATCCAGACTGGGAAGGGAATGAGAAGTCTGATAGTCTAGGGGGACATAGCAGGATAAAGGTACTGAATGGGGGGGGTGGTTCTGTGAAATTAAAGAGCCCGTGTTGTGGGAATGAGGCATGAGAAAGCTGGAAGGACAGAGTTGTAGCCAGAGACTGAACTACTAGTTCTGAGTGGCACAGTTCCATCGTGTGCCCCTGGCAACAGGTGGCCTGGAGTAAAAGGCATGGGCATTTGGGAAGGAGGTCCATAAGTGTGAGATTAGACTATTGGATGATTCCTCTGCATAGATGGTGAGGTCATCCAAGATGATGGCAGTGGTGAGGGTGGAAAGGAAGCCTGAAGTTGCTGCCAGAGTCGTCAGTCAATCAGGGAGTGAGGTGGCAGTCAGAAGATGACAGCATACAGTGGGGGAGAGGATGGAATAATTGGAAGGTATCATTGTTCTAGAGTGAATATACAGCAAACCCCTTGAAGAGTTTGGTGTAATAAAACTCCTTTGGCAGTAACATTTTCTTAGGCATTTGGTGGTAAGCATTTTGGATTTTCAGTTTGGTTGAGCATTTATTGAACAACTGTTGTGTGCTAGGCTTTGGAGATCCTAAGACAAGTAAGATGGAGTCTCCTGAATAAAATTTTTCAATGGCTCCCTATTACTTCTAGGATAAATTCCAAGTTCTTTAATGGGGCCCACAGGCCCTCATGCCCTAATCCTCAGCCACCTCCCCTGGGCTCATCTCACAGCACTCCCACCTCAGATTTGGCTTCACCCATAGTTACCTGCACATACTACACTGTTCCCTCACCCTGGAATGTCTCCTCACCTATGTCCTTTCTTTGCCTGGTCAGCTCCTACTCATCCAGGAAAGCTTCCCTGACTGGCTAAAATGTCCCTTTGTGCTTCCACAGCCCCCTGTCTGTAGAGAATAGCTCATTCTCCTGAAAAGATCTATTTTACATAACTTTACATAACCATCTTCCCCAGTAGTATATGAGCTCCCTGGAGGAAGGTACCATGGCTTGTTCACCTTTGTATCCCCAGTGCCTGGAACTTAGTTATTTAGGAAATGTTTATTGAACTGAACACTTAATCCAACAATAGTTCTTAGGAATATCAGCCTCTAACAGTAAGTATGCTGCCGTCAACCCAGAAGTTGGCATAGTAGCAAAATGACACAGTAGTAAAATGTAGAATGCTGCCAGTGGTTCTTAATCTGAATATCGATATCTTTTCTTAGGAAGGTATCAATAGGCAATATAGTCAACTCCAGGAGTTTGGACATCAATGTGTTCTTTAGCCAAATATGGGTGGTGGGAAATTTGATCTTTATTTAAAATATATTGTTGGAGATTTTACTTACTGGAATTGTGAGTATTCAGATACATAGTTGCAGTGCTTATTAGAAATCTCATAAGAGCTCAGGAGTTTGCCCTTAGAAGGCAGGATTTCAAATTGGGTCCAGAGAATCTGGGCCAGACTTTTGGCGCTTCCATTCAACTATTAGCACACTCACTTGTGTATCCATTTTCCTTGAAGGGTTTATGTAGGGCACAAATTTCCTGTTTTAAGAGGTGAGTCACAGGTTAATTTAGCTTGATGTAGTTCCCTTTTGAAGAGTTCCCTTTTGAAGCTTGGTGCTATGATGGAAGTATCAACTCCTATTGTGTTGAACTTTTCTGTACATAACAAGGTGAAGGTGCAGTTTAAATGAGTACCTGTCATCTCTTCTCTAAAGGAAAAGCAGCCTCTGGGAGTGATAGTTCTGACAAGAAGGCTCAGGGTCCCAAAGGTGGTGGCAATGCAGTAAAGGTGAGTTACTTGTTCCTTTTTTTCATGTTAAATATAAATAATATACATTTGTTATTTTGGTTCACATAAAAGGAAAAGACAGTATGCTTAACTCATTCTAAAGCTAGCCTAATACTGATGTACGATAGCACAAAAGTGGAAAATAATAGATCACTCTCATTTATGAAAAGTAATTCCTTTTAAATATTTTCTCAAATGTTTTCTCAGACATCCAGAATTTCTTCATACTCTAGTATTTTTCCTTAAAATGTATTAAGTTAGGTCTTCCCAAGTAAGTGAATGAATTATTTCTCAGGACGAAATAATATTTGACAAAACAAAGAACTGAGATGAACAGGCAAAGGCACGGGTCTCATTAGATAGCTCCCCTGCTGGTGAGCTACAAGCCAGAGCCCTGACCATGAAAATGAGGGGAGATAGTTGCAAATAATTACTTGAAGTACTTGACCTAGTGCCAGAGGGGTGTCTGCCCTGAGAAAATATAATCTGCAAACAGAATTATACTGCTTAGTGCTACGTAACAAGGCAGTTACCACGTTTCAGTCAGGATATGGGGTTCCATACTTTGATTCATTCATTCATTAAAGATTTAGTGACATCTGCCCTGTGCTAAGCAGTGTATTAAATTCTGGGTATTTAAAAAAAAAACAGATAAGAGATGGTCCCTGTTATCACAGTCTAGTCGGGAGCAGTTAGGTAAAGAAAGAAATTTCATTGCTATATGAGAAGAGCTGTAGTGGAGTTGTATCATATAAATGCACCCATACACATGCAGCCAAAGAAAAGAAGAGCGAATGTAAAGAGTGTGGGCCATTCTGCCCGCTTTTCTACTCAGTGAACCCAGAGAGGGAGAGAGAGATGGGAGACATGAATTTGATTTTCCATAGTCGACCTCCATTCACATATGAATATCCAACCATGTAAAGTGGGATTCTGGTATCCAAAGATAATTTTCATAAAACATGGTGCCTGAATGCAAGCCAGCTACTTCGTCCTGGGGTCCAGCTGAAGAAGCGGTCATTGTTACAACACAGGTCGGGGAGACAGGCTGTGTTGGGCTTACTGAGGGCTGATGTGTTGGTTTCAGGTACACCATCTTCATAAGGGTTGTTGTAGGGTAATTTTGACTGTTAATGTGCTGACTTTCACAAGCACCTAACCTAAGAGACTGCTCCACTGCATATGGCTTTAAAGAGGCATCTTGTCCTTTCTGGAAAAAAATAAGTTCAGTGTGGCTATACCTGAGGTATATGGAAAGGAGTGGCATGTAATTAGCTAGGAAAGTCAATTAGGATTAAACTCTTTTGTTAAGCTTTTCCTTTTGAGATAATTTTAGACTCACATTCAGTTGTAAGGTAGATGTACCTTTTATAAATGTACATGTACTTTTTACCGTTTCCCCAATGGTAACATCTTACAAAACCCTAGTACATCAGTACACCCAGGAGATTGTCATTGCTACAGTCAAGATCCAGAACATTTCCATCACCCCAGGGATTCCTCCTGTTGCCCTTTTATAGTGATGCCCACTTCCCTCCCACCCCTACCCCCTCCTTGACCCCAGAGCAGTGACTAATCTCTTCTTCATTTCTGTAATTTTATGATTTCCATATGAGTGAAATGATACAGTGTGTAACCTTTCGGGATTGGATATTTTTCCGCTCAGCATAGTTCTCTGGAGATTTCATTCCAGTTGTGTATCCATAGTCTGTTCCTTTGTATTACTGAGTAGTGTTCCGTGGAATGGAAGTGCCGTAGTGTGTTGAACTGTTCACCTGCTAGAGTACAGCTGGGTTGTCAGTGTTTGTGAAGGCCCCAGCAGGGGAGGGACCCCAAACCCTCCAGCCTTTTAGGATCTAGGCTCCTTCCACATCCTGCTACTCTGCTTCAGACCCCACTCCTGAACCCACCCCTGCCCTGTGTCACTAGAGCTGCCCAGATTCTGAAACCCACCTGCCGACCACAACTTCCTTCCTTCCCCTCACTTCCCACCTCCCCCAATCCTGTTCTGTTCCTCTCCACACACAGACTTCCAGGCAGGCCCTCAAGCCTGCCCTGTTCGCCTCACCTTCTCTAAGGCCTCATGTCTGTTCTCCAAGTCCTGTATGTCTTGTAGGCTGGAAATTAGATGGAAGGGTTTGACCACAGGATCAAGGAGCCCCACCTCCTTTTTCTTTGGGTCATCCACTGAATCCACCTGCCAGGCTACAACTCAGGATCAATCCAATTATCTACTTTCTTTACACTCAGACCCAGAACTGCTGGGCCCCACTGGTGAGTCACACAGCCTCAGGGGTTGGGGCCACTGATTCCTGGTCTCTAACCTGAGCTGGGCCCTCAGTACTGCACAGTGATCCTTTGCCACTTGCCTCAAGCCATCCACCACCCTCCTCCAGTCAGTCAGCAGACAACTTTATCCAGGGTTCTCAACCCCTGTGAACATCAGATTCACCTGAAGAGCTTCTAAAAGTCTCAGTGCCTAGGGACCCACCCCAGACCAGCTGCCTCAGAATCTCTGGCGGGTGGGGACTGAACCTTGATATATTTTTTAGAAGCTCTTGGTGTGATTCTGACATTTGCCAGGGTTGAGAAACACTGATCCAGTCCCATGGGGTTGGTGTGAGGATTTCATGAGATCACACATGTAAAGCGCTTAGCACAGTGCCTAGCGAGTATTAAGTACTCGATAACTGAAATATTGTTATAATTGTCACAAGAAAATGGAAACTAGAACTTTAGTCACAAACTCATGGCTTCCCAGCCCCCTACCAACAAAGTTATCTTCACCCACACCTCCCTCATCTCTCTTACCTCTCTTCCTTTAAGGCTAACTGATTTTTCCATCAGTGCTCTGAATGCCCAGCCTTGCTCCTTCATTTATCTCCACCCTCTTTCTTTGCTCTGTCTTCAACCTTTCCCTCTTTACTGCATCTTTCCCTTCATTCTGAAAATATAGCCAGGGACCTTTAAAATATAGCCGTGACTGTGACCCTTTCCCTTTGACTAGAGCCCTTTCTCCTTATTTTCTAATTCAGTTGGGGAAACCCCACCCACATTACCGGCCTGCTTCCTGTTACTTCCTCAGTCAGTTGCTGCAGCCTGGCTTCTGCACTTACTACTCTTCTGAAACAGCTTTTGCTAAGGTCCTCAGTCAATCATTGCTAAATTGATTGTACTTCTAACCTGATCACTCTGAAGCATTTAACCCTGTTGACCATTTCCTCCTTGAAACTTTCTCTTGCCTTGGTTTCTTTTAACACACCTTTCTACCTGTCTGGCCCTTCGTTTTTATCATGCTTGTTGAGCTTCTTTCTTTGCTTATTGCTTACACATTGATATTCTCCATGGATGTCTTGAGTCTGCTTTCCTCCTCTTCTCATTCTGTGTAGCCTCCCAGGGTGATCCATCACCTCCCATAGCGTCAGCTACTACTTCCATGCTCATCACTCCCACATTCTCTGGAGCTTGGTCTCTCCTAAGACACCAGTCTCATACAGTTGCCAGTTGGTCGGTCACACTTGCAAGCTCCACAGGTACTATAGACTCATTATGTCTAACCCATCAAACTGTCTAAAGCAGAATACTTGTTTATTCATTTATAAAGTGGTGAATGAGATCCCCTTTCTATGATCATGAATGCTGTGTGCACTTTCCCAATCATTGAACCAGAAGGTTGCTTTGTGAGTGTAGAAGCGGAAAGACGGAGGCAGTTGAGAAGGTGTTTTAGCCAGGCCAAGATGAGGTCTGAGAAACCATCCTCGTCCCCCAACATGTATCTCTCTAGTGTCCAGATTGTTTGTCCCTGTCTCCCATGGACAGTGCTGGACACATTCTATAGAAGTTTGCCTCCCTGAGCCCTACTTTTTGATACATTCTTTCCTTTGCTGTGTCTGTATCTCCTGTGTCGCTCCTCCAGTCAGGGATCCTCTCACCCCCCGTTTCAGTAATTGAATCCTGAGGACAGCATGGTTTGTCTGTCTCTACAGGGAGACACCTTTAGCCCCCACCCTAGTACACGACAGTAAGAAATGAATAACGGATTCTATTTGAATAGAATAGAGAAATGGGAAATCCTACAAAACAGATATCTTGACAAAATCATTTTTAAGGATATAGTGATTTTTTTAAAAACATGGCTTTATGTAAACATAGGTTACATTTGAATACTTCTCTAGGGTTGAGTATTCTTTTTTTAAAAGATTTATTTATTATTTATTTTATTTTTGGCTGTGTTGGGGCTTAGTTGCGACACACGGGATCTTTCCTTGCAGCTCGCGGGCTTCTCTCTAGTTGTGGCATGCGGTTTTTCTCTTCTCTAGTTGTGGCGAGCAAGCTTCAGGTTGCGTGGGCTCTGTAGTTGTGGTGCATGGGTTCCAGAGCGCATGCACTCTGTAGTTTTTGCAGCACACGGGCTCTACTTGAGGCGGGCAATCTCAGTAGTTGTGGCACACAGGCTTAGTTACCCCGCGGCATGTGGGATCTTAGTTCCCTGACCAGGGATCAAACCAGTGTCCCCTGCATTGGCAGGCGGATTCTTAACCATTGCACCACCAGGGAAGTCCCCGGGTTGAGTATTCTTAATCTTCAACATAGGATTCGTTTTCAAAGTGTTAAATTGTGGGGAGGCTTTATACATTGGGCCTCTTTTGGTGAAAAGTATTTCCTGGTGGGTTTTTTCCATATCATCCCCACTCTGATGAAATAATAGCTAACCTTTATTGAGTGCTAGCTGCATCACCTCAATCTTCACAACCCTATGAGAACATATAGGTACTGTTATCTCAGTGCACAAATGGGGAAACATTGAGGTTTAAAAACATCCCTAAGGGACTTCCCTGGCGATTCAGTGGTTAATCCCTGGCTGGGGAACTAAGATCCTGCATGCTGCGAGGTACAGCCTAAAAAAAAAAATGCCTAATATCATACAGGAGAGTGGGGATTTGACTCGACCTAAGCTCTCAACCATTATCATGTTTCCTCCTCCTGTTACCACTGAGGTACATGGTAAAGGCTGGGAGCTTCCCACAGCCAGGTGCCCATTTTCCATCTAAATCTGGGTTCTGAGATATTGTCTTGATATGGGAAATGGGTTTGTGGCCATCGCCCAACTGGGCAGACTTCCAGGATTTTCCGTTGCCATGACCGAATGTGTTTTTTTCACTAGTGGGGGGTAGTCCTGACATGACTGCTGTACTGTGAGGAAAGGAATCATTTGGGTCTCCATGTATTACATGAACATACTTTTTCCTTGTAGGTCAGACACATTCTGTGTGAAAAACATGGAAAAATCTTGGAAGCCATGGAAAAGTTAAAGTCTGGAATGAAATTCAATGAAGTGGCCACACAATATAGTGAAGATAAAGCCAGGCAAGGGGTATGGTGCGCTCATCATTTAAAACGTCCCCCATGGAGGACACACAGCAGTAGGGATTATTTGTTTTGCCATTAATTTTAGCCGTATCTTAGTTTAAAGATCTTAAAAAAGCAGAAATGTCCAACTTGTGAACAGTTGAATACGGGTCACCTTTGTCTAAACCTAGGCATAACCAAACTTGCACAACTAACAGACACCCAGCAACATTGTGAGTGTTTCTGTGTTCAGCCCAGGGTTCAGCCCTGTTTGTCCTTGTCAAGCCTACTTCTCTCCAGCCCAGATGAATAAACCTAGGAACCTTAGCATTTGTGTTGGGAAATTCTCAAGCTACAGTAGAACTGTGCCCTCTTCAGGGCCACTTGACATCACAAATCTTTTGGGTTTTTCAGGGCGACTTGGGTTGGATGACCAGAGGGTCCATGGTGGGACCATTTCAAGAAGCAGCATTTGCCTTGCCTATAAGTGTGCTGGATAAGCCTGTGTTTACAGATCCTCCAGTTAAGACAAAATTCGGGTATCATATTATAATGATTGAAGGGAGAAAATAAAATTGTACGAAAGACTACATGTGTTTTATACGTTGTTTATTTATTTAAAAGGTGTTGAATAATCCTCGTATTTTATGATCTCTGTCATCATGGGTTTGTGGGTGCAGAATCAGGTGGGTAAATGTTGGTGTGCACGGCAGTAGGTATTCAGTCAGTGGTTCTTTAAGATAAGTCAAGCAGGGACTTCTCTGGTGGCGCAGTGGTTGAGAATCTGCCTGCCAATGCAGGGGACACGGGTTCGAGCCCTGGTCCGGGAGGACCCCACATGCCGTGGAGCAACTAAGCTCGTGCGCCACAACTACTGAGCCTGTGCTCTACAGCCCGTGAGCCACAACTACTGAAGCCCATGCGCCTAGAGCCCGCGCTCCGCAACAAGAGAAGCCACCACAATGAGAAGCCCATGCACCGCAACGAAGAGTAGCCCCCACTTGCTGCAACTAAAGAAAGCCCATGGGCAGCAACGAAGACCCAACGCAGCCAAAAATTAATTAATTAATTGAAAAATTCCAGAAACTTCCAAAGAGCAAAACTTGAGTTTGCCATGCACGGGCCTAACTATTCACATAACACTTATATTGTATCTACAAACTATTCGCAATTTATATTTATGTTGTATTAGGTATTATAAGTAATCTACAGAGGATTTTAAAGTACATGTGAGAATGTGTGTAGGTTATATGTAAATACTACACCATTTTATATGAGGGACTTGAGCATCTGTGGAGTTTGGTATCTGCAGGGAGTCCTGGAAGCAATCCCCCTTGGATACTGAGGGGCAACTGTAATAATTTCTTTCGGTAAGAGCAAAATTTTGTACTATCAATAAATAACCTAGGGGCTTGTTTGGTGGCGCAGTGGTTAAGAATCCGCCTGCCAATGCAGGGGACATGGGTTCCAGCCCTGGTCTGGGAAGATGCCACATGCTTTGGAGCAACTAAGCCCATGCACACAACTACTGAAGCCCATGTGCCTAGAGCCCATGCTCTGCAACAAGAGAAGCCACTGCTCGCCGCAACTAGAGAGAGCCTGTGCACAGCAACACAGATCCAGTGCAGCCAAAATAAATAAATAATGAAAAACTAAAGCGCTAAAAAAAAAAAAAAGGTCAATTATTATAGTGGCTTTTCACTAGGTAACACACGGTTAACAATCCATTTCACCCCTTACTGCGTGATCTTGGGCAGGTCACAACCTCACTGAGCCATTTCCTCAACTAAAATATGGAAATGCTACCCTCGACCTCAAAGGATTAAACAAGAAACCTATGTAGAGTACCTAATACATAGTCAGTACTTGATAAATTCTCCAGTGACAGAGCACAGAGTGCTGTGCTGCACTTTATGTTTCTGGGAGGGAACCAAACTAACTCCTTTTCAGTCTACAACCCAAAGATACAATGTGCTAGCATGTGTCAGAATGCAGCTGGTGGTGAGTAAAGGATGGCCAAATGGTAGGCAAAGGGACTCCAGGGTAGGGTACCTATAATAAAGAAGCCCAGCACCAGGTAGCTTATCCTAGTCTTCGGCTATAGTGAACCGAGAGCCTACAATAGCATGTTAAGTGGGTCTTAGATCTGGAATACTAATGACAAACTTCTGCCTAGATGAATTTTTATATGCATTTGCCAATATCAATCATCTCAGTGAAAGAAAGTAAATGAAAAGTAACTTTAATATTATCTGAACTGTGATATACAAAATTGATCATTTTCAGAATAAAATTTAAAATGGCCAGAGTAATGTTACAAAAATTTCTCTAGAAATAACACAGTTCTATTACGTTTATAGAGTATGCCCAAAAGAAAAATACAAAAATATTTGAGTAAAGAAATATTAACCTCGTGCTCAGAATACCAGGATATATGTATAGGAGAAAGCAAGAGCAGGTGGTAAAGGCAAAATTTACAAAAAAAAGTTGGAAACAAAAACTCCCTTTTTGACTTCTCTCACCTTAAGCCTGAATGCTTCATGCTCCCAAAGAATCCAATTATGGGAACAAATTACCTTATACTCAGTTTCACTTTAAAATACAATAAACAGGTTATATTCTCAAGTTTTATTAAGTTGTTTATACAAACTTAAAGTCATGAGCATGACTTCAGAATCTGAGCTTTTTATGTCAAGTGCTTTAACTAAGCAGTCTAAGGCTTCCTGTATTTTTCCACACTCTTTCAGTTCTTTTCCACGTAAGACAAGAGTCTCATAGTCGTCTGCAGCCTCCAGTGCCTCATCCTGGGGAGTGTCAACCAACTGTCCACCAGACAAAGGCTCAGGGTCACCAGGAAAGGTCTCCTGAGCCAGAACACCAGGCTTAGGTGTACTTAACCAGCTAGACTTATTTTCTGAAGACAGTGTTTCTCTGGAAGGATCTTCTGTATGCTCTGGGGCTTCACCACTGCTTTCCTCTGCTCCTTCCTCCAGGTAATCTTCAGCAACCTTTGCTTCACTGCTATTGTCAAGTCTTTCCTCCATATCCTCCACATGGTCTAAAACCACATTAATAAGAGACCTCCTAGAAGCCAGGGATCTTCTAGAGTTTATAGACTTATTTAAACTATCAGATATTTTAGGTGAAAAGAACCTTCCAGGTGGACTGATGTCATTTTTGGGAGTTGAGGCATCAAATTGTTTTACAGATAAAAACGGGAAGGGAGATGTGTTGAATGGGTTTGTGCCTGAAGTATCTGTAATAAAAGTATCATGTTCAACTTCATCGTCTGAATCGATACATCTAGCTTTTCTTCTGACTTTCACATTAACTACTACTTCTTCTGGCTCATCATCTTTCTCAGAAAGATCCACACTGAGACATGCTTTGCTATGCACAGACTCTGCTCTGGAATTAGCTGCAGAGCCACACAAGCTATTTTCTTTCTCCACATGCTCCAAAGATTGACTGGAAAAATTTTGTCCATTGTCTGCAGAATCTTCCAAGAAAAGATTGAAGTCACATGCATACTGTGCTGAAGATGCTAAAGGTTCCTCTTCCAACTTGGCCTCATTCACTTGAGCATCCTGTAGTGCACTGTGGGCTGCTGCTAAGTCATCATCAGCTATCTTAATAACAGATACATTCGATTCTGGCCTTTGGTATTCCTTTGTTTCGGGATTAGCAGGCCAGGGATTGCAGTGATGTAAAATCTCATCCTCCTCTAGTTGATCTAGATTTGGCCCAAGATCAGCTCTGACTGACTTGCTAGGTAAAAAATTGAAGCTTCCCTGAGGGCTTTCTTGCTGTGCCTCCCGCATAGGCCCCTCTTGCAATGCCTCTTTTTGGAGAGCCATCCCTGATAAAGAGTCAGTCCAAATTTCTACATCTTCACACCCCTTGGGTAAAGTAGCTACAAAATCAGCATCAAATGTACTTGCACACGGGTGCCTACCATCTTGTGGGATGGTAACATTCATCTTTCTCCTGGCGAGATCTTGTTTTTCACCCTCTTCGGGCAGATCCTCAATGATTACACTTGCCATTTGGGGACTGATTTCTTCTTCCTGGGTGTGGTGAGTTGGCAGAACAGGTGAAGGCCGAGGCTGTGGTTTATTTAATTCATGGCATTTCTTCTTTGTTTGAGAAAGAAATACAGGTTCTCTCAGCCATATCCCCTCATTTCCAGCTTTTTGTCTTTCCATTAAGAACTCTGTATTTTGAGACTCAAATTCAACAAGGAATTGAGCTTTCTGAACCCTTTGTTGAATATAGTGAGAGTCTTCAATCACATCAAGCTCTTCTTTAACAGATAGATCATGTGTGTACATCAAATCGTGGTCTGAGATTCCAGCTATCCTCAAAGAGTGCAGGAAGGCAATATGTTCATCTAGTTTCTTATCAGATCTCCTCTGAGCAGCATGCAAAGACTGAAGCTGCATCTGGGTTGCAGAGTTCTGAAAATCCTCAATTGTAAAGAGCTCTCTCAATTCTTGTTTACTAAAATATCGGAAAGGGTTCTTCTTATCACCAGTAGTTTGCCTTATTAATGAGTCCTTGAAAACCTGTCTTCTGTATATTTTTTCCTCTACAGTTCCACAAGTGATTAGCCTATAAACTACAACATTTTCTTTCTGTCCAATTCGGTAAACTCTATCCACAGCTTGAGCATCAGTTGCAGGATTCCAGCTAGGGTCAAAGATGACCACTCTACTTGCTGCGGTTAGTGTTAAGCCAACACCACCTACTTGAGTGGTAAGCAGAAAAACAGAGTAATCTTTATTTTTCTGGAATAAGCTAATTCTTTTTTCTCGTTCCATAAGATGAGTAACTGTTCCATCGATTCTCAATATCTTAAAGTGCCTATTCTTTAACAGGCGTTCGATGATGTTTAGAATTCGTCTTGACTGGCAAAACACCAGAGTTTGATGCCCTTCGTCTCGCAGTCTCTTAAGCAGGTCCATTAGAAATATCATTTTTCCAGATTCTTCCATCAGTGCATCATCACTTATTTGATCAATATGGTCCACATCTGAGGAATCTTCCCCTTCAATTTCATCTTGAACAGAGAATTTGACAGCTCCTAGATTCAGCAAACCACAAGCCCGTGCAGATAGCAGCCTAGGATGATCACAGAGCTTCTTTAAGACACCTAGCTCAGCCAAAGGTGAGCGTGTCTCCATTAACAACTCCTTGATATGATCTAGAGACACAAATTTCCTGTATATTTCTTCCTGTAAAGGTACAAGACGTATCCAAATAATTAAATCATTTTTTCTGGAAAGGGAAGGCATTTCACATATGACACCAACATCTGGACTCTTTTCACTAAGCTGGACCTCTGGGTTGCTTGACTTTTTCTTCTGTACCTCTTCTTTAGTCCTCCTAAGAAAATAGGGCTTTATGATTGCCATTAAGTTTTCAGATATTTTAAATCCCAAGGCTTTTTCCCCTGGGGTAGCATCCTTCTCTCTTGCTCTAGTAATAGGATTTTCGTACTCCATTTTAAAAGTTTTTAATGTTCCTAGCAGGGACCCTTGACAAGCAAAATCAAACAGGGACCACAGTTCTTGTAAATTATTCTGGATCGGGGTTCCTGTGAGGAGGATGCGATTACTGGCAGGAATTGCACGAGCACATATTGCTGACTTGGTAGATGAGGTTTTTATTTTATGTGCTTCATCAAGGATGACATAGTCCCACACAAACTCTTGGCCATTCAAGCTGGAAAGTTGCTGCCAATTATTGATTAACATTTGGTATGTGGTGATAATGACACCATTCCTTTGCTGAATCCGACTGAGGTTTCTGGTACGTTCATCCTTGCTAGGACCGTGAAAGGTTTTGACTCTCATTCCTGGGGTCCACTTGACAAATTCTTTTAGCCACGTGCTGATGAGACTGGTTGGCATGATCAGTAGCACACGGTTCACAAGTGAAGCATCAAACATACCAGACAGGAAAGCAATGATTTGAACAGTCTTTCCTAATCCCATATCATCTGCCAGAATACCACCCCTCCTTCCATCCCTATACAGGCTATAGAGGAAAGCTACTCCTTCCTTCTGGTACTCAAATAGTTGGTTGTGCAGTTCTCGATAGAGCAGCAGGCCAGAGTTGCATACATCCGTGAATTCATCATCTCCATGTTCTGCCAACTCCTCCAAGGCTTCCTGTAGTTTTTGGATTCTGCTCATCACCTTTTCATTGGGAAAAATGTCCTTTGCCAAATTGAAAAGTTTAAGTGCTTCTTCCAGATCTCCATTCTTAGTTGCTTCTTTGGCCTCTTTCACGTATCTGTAAAAAATTTTTAAAAAGTTTAAAAAAAGATATATATATAGAGAGATTGATAGGTTCTAGCTTAGAAAGAAAGGAAACGGATTGAACATTCAGTCTAAGAACACTTTAGAGTCCATTTTGGAATCCAAGCCACAGTTGAGCTTTCATATCCTCAATTCAGGATGGGAAAGATGAGCACAGAAGATGCCAATGAAAGCTGGCACCACTTAAGAAGACACAAATATCCACCAGACACTGCCAGCAACAACTTCATGCATTAGTTGTAGGAAATGTATGTGGAAAGGTTATTGCACATACAGTAACAAACCAACGAACCTATATTGTGGGAGCATGGAAACATGAAGATACATGGGCACTTCTCGGACCTTATTTTTCTGGACCTCTATTCACACTATTGATTACTCTCTCCTTACAATTCCCTCCTTCCACCGGATTCCTATAGATTCCTCCTGGTTTCCTCCCCCATCGCTGGCCCTTTCTTCTCTGTGTCCTTCTTAGGCTCCTATTCTTCCTCCGCAAGGGCTCAGTCCTGGGCCCTCTTCTTACTCCTTTTACTCTTTCCTCATCGTCTCCCAGAGGTTCCACTCCCACCTATGTGCTCATAACTCCTAAAGCACTTTCTCCAACCCAGGGCTTGCCCTCCAGCTCTAGTCTAGACCCATATTCCAATTACCTTCTGGACATCTCCACTTGAAAGTTTCACATGCACCTCCAATTCAATTAATCCCAAATTAAACTTATTATTTCCCCTCTTAAAACATGCTTCTTGGGACTTCCCTGGTGGTCCAGGGGCTAAGACTCTGCGCTCCCAATGCAGGGGGTCCGGGTTCAATCCCTGGTTGGGGAACTAGATCCCACATGGATACCACAACTAAGAGTCCGCATGCTGCAACCAAGAAGCCTGCATGCCACAACTAAGATCCCGTGTGCCACAACTGGGACCTGGTGCAGCATGCATGAATGCATAAATAAATAAACGTGCTTCCCCATTTGTGTGGTAATAAATGACACTACCATCCACTTAGCCATACAAGCTAGAAATCGAAAGATCATCCTTGATCTCCAAACCAAATATGAGTCATCCTTGACCTCTTCCTCTTTTTAACCACCTCACCCCTTAGCCAACAGTCCCCCAAGCCCTACTAACTTTATTTTCCAAATATAACCTGTGTCAAAACAGAAATATAGATCAATGGAACAGGATAGAAAGCTCAGAGATAAACCCACACACATATGGTCACCTTATCTTTTTTTTTTTTTTTGCGGTACACGGGCCTCTCACTGTTGTGGCCTCTCCCGTTGCGGAGCACAGGCTCCGGACGCACAGGCTCAGCGGCCATGGCTCACGGGCCCAGCTGCTCCGCGGCATGTGGGATCTTCCCGGACCGGGGCACGAACCCGTATCCCCTGCATCGGCAGGCGGTCTCTCGACCACTGCGCCACCAGGGAAGCCCCATGGTCACCTTATCTTTGATAAAGGAGGCAAGAATATACAATGGAGAAAAGACAGCCTCTTCAATAAATGGTGCTGGGAAAACTGGACAACTACATGTAAAAGAATGAAATTAGAACACTCCCTAACACCGTACACAAAAATAAAATGGATTAAAGACCTAAATGTAAGGCCAGACACTATAAAACTCTTAGAGGAAAACATAGGCAGAACACTCCATAACATAAATCACATCCAGATCCTTTTTGACCCAATTCCTAGAGAAATGGAAATAAGAACAAAAATAAATGGGACCTGATGAAACTTGAAAGCTTTTGCACAGCAAAGGAAACCACAAACAAGACGAAAAGACAACCCTCAGAATGGGAGAAAATACTTGCAAATGAAGCAACTGACAAAGGATTAATCTCCAAAATCTACAAGCAGCTCATGCAGCTCAATATCAAAAAAACAAGCAACCCAATCCAAAAATGGGCAGAAGACCTAAATAGACATTTCTCCAAAGAAGATATACAGATTGCCAACAAACACATGAAAGGATGCTCAACATCACTAATCATTAGAGAAATGCAAATCAAAACTACAGTGAGGTATTACCTCACACCAGTCAGAATGGCCATCATCAAAAAATCTACAAACAATAAATGCTGGAGAGGGTGTGGAGAAAAGGGAACCCTCTTGCACTGTTGGTGGGAATGTAAATTGATACAGCCACTATGGAGAACAGTATGGAGGTTCCTTAAAAAACTAAAAATAGAACTACTATATGACCCAGCAATCCCACTACTGGGCATATACCCTGAGAAAACCATAATTCAAAGAGTCATGTACCACAATGTTCACTGCAGCTCTATTTACAATAGCCAGGACATGGAAGCAACCTAAGTGTCCATCAACAGATGAATGGATAAAGAAGATGTGGCAGGGCTTCCCTGGTGGTGCAGTAGTTGAGAGTCTGCCTGCCGATACAGGGGATACAGGTTTGTGCCCCGGTCCGGGAAGATCCCACATGCCACGGAGTGGCTAGGCCCGTGAGCCATGGCCGCTGAGCCTACGCGTCTGGAGCCTGT
>NW_006795110.1:601723-618940 GCF_000442215.2 Lipotes vexillifer | reverse complement strand
AAAAAAAAAAAAAAAAAAAAAAGATGTGGCACATATATACAATGGAATATTACTCTGCCATAAAAAGAAATGAAATTGAGTTATGTGTAGCAAGGTGGATGGACCTAGAGACTGTCATACAGAGTGAAGTAAGTCAGAGAAAAATAAATACCGTATGCTAACACATATATATGGAATCTAAAAAAGAAAAAAAATGGTTCTGAAGAACCTAGGGGCAGGACAGGAATAAAGACGCAGACATAGAGAATGGACTTGAGGACACAGCGAGGGGGAAGGGTAAGCTGGGACGAAGTGAGAGAGTGGCATGGACATATATATACTACCAAATGTAAAATAGATAGCTAGTGGGAAGCAGCTGCATCGCAAAGGGAGATCAGCTCAGTGCTTTGTGTCCACCTAGAGGGGTGGGATAGGGAGGGTGGGAGGGAGATGCAAGAGGGAGTAGATATGGGGATGTATGTATATGTATAGCTGATTCACTTTGTTATACAGCAGAAACTAACACACCAGTGTAAAGCAATTATACTCCAATAAAGATGTTAAAAAACAAACAAACAAAAACAAATATAACCTGTGTCTTTCTCTCCCATCTCTACTACTACTATGGTCCAAGTCACCATCATCTCTGGATTGGATAACTGCAACTTCCTACTCACTGGTCTCCCTACATCCACTCTTGGCCCCTCCAATACATTCTCTACATAGCAGCCAGTGATATTGTCTTAAAACATAAAAGAAATCGTCACTCTTCTGCTTAAAATTCTTCAGTGGTTTACAGTTGATAAGATTTTGAAAGGATGCCATAACAATTCACTGAGGAAAGGATAGTCTTTTCAACTAAATACCCATGTGCAAAAGAATGAATGTAGTCCCTGACCTCACACCATACACAAAAATTAATTCAAAATGAATCTAAGACCTAAATATAAGTGCTAAAACTATAAAACTCTTAGAAGAAAATATAAGTATAAATCTCCATGACCTTGGATTTGGCAATGGTTTCTTAGATATGATGCCAAACACACAAGCAACCAACGGGAAAAATAAATTGGGCTTCATAAAAGCTAAAAACTTGGGGACTTCCCTGATGCTCCAGTGGATAGGACTCCATGCTCCCGATGCAGGGGACCCGGGTTGATCCCTGGTCGGGGAACTAGATCCCACAAGCATGCCACAACTGAAGAGCCTGCATGCCACAACTAAGACCTGGTACAGCCAAATAAATAAAATATTTTTTAAAAAACAGCTAAAAGCTTTTGTGCTTCAAAGGATACCATGAAGAAAGTGAAAAGACAATCCAAGGAATGAGAGAAAATACTTGCAAATCTTGTACCTGGATAAAGGATTTGTACCTAGAATATATAAAGAACTCTAAGAACTCAATAATTAAAAGACAAATAGGGACTTCCCTGGTGGTCCAGTGGTCAGGACTCAGTGCTTTGAGTGCCGTGGCCCCGTGTTCGATCCCTGGTCAGGGAACTAGGATCCCACAAGCCGTGCAGCATGGCCAAAAAAAAGACAAATAACCCAATTAAGGTGGTCAAAGGATCTGACTAGACATTTCTCCAAAGAAGATATACAAATAGCCAATAACCATATGAAAAGATGCTCAATGTCATTAGTCATCAGGGGAAATGCAAACCAAAATCACAATGATACCACTTCATGCCCATTAGGATGGCTAGAATCAAACAGAGAGAAAATACCAAGTGTTGACAGCAATGTGGAAAAATTGGAACTCTATAACACTATCGGTAGGAATGTAAAATGGTGCAGCTGCTTTGGAAATCAGTCTTTCGGTTCCTCAAGAAGTTACACATAGAGTTACCATGTGATTTAGGAATTCTACTCCCAGGTACATACTCAAGAGAAATGAAAACATTTGATCACAGAAAATCTTGTACATGAATGTTCATAGCAGTATTATATTATTCACAAAGTCAAAAGGGGAAATAACACAAACGTCCATCAACTGATGAATAGATTAAAATGTGGTATGTCCACACAATGGAATATTATGCAGCCATAAAAAGGAATGAAATACTGATTCACCCTACAGCATGAATCAGTCGTGGAAACATTTTGCTGCATGAAATAATAAGCCAGTCACTCACAGATGCAGAACACACTAGTGGTTACCAGTGGGGAGAAGGATGGGAGAGGGACAATATAGGGGTAGGGGATTAAAAGGTACAAACTATTAGGTATAAAATAAGCTACAATGATATACTGTACAACACAGGGAATATAGCCAATATTTTATAACTATAAATGGAGTATAACCTTTGAAAATTGTGAATCACTGTATCGTACATCTGTAATTTACATAATATTGTATATCAACTATACAACCAAAAAGAAAGCTAGTCAGGAAAGGCCACACATTTTATGATTCCATTTATATGAAATGTCCAGAACACACAAATTCACAGAAAAAGTAGATTAGTGGTTGACAGGGGCTGGGGGTGCTGGGGGATTCATGGACTTGGGGGTGGTACGTATGATGGCTACAGGGTAAGGAATTTCAGGGTGATAAAAATGTTCTAAAACTAATTGTGGTGATGGGGGCACAACTCTGTGAATATACTAAAAATTATTAAATTGTACATTATAAATCAGTGAAATGTATGGTATGAGAATGATACCTCAACAAAGCTGATAACAACAACAAAAAAATCTTGGGACTTCCCTGGTGGCGCAGTGGTTAAGAATCTGCCTGCCAATGCAGGGGACACGGATTCGATCCCTGGTCCAGGAAGATCCCACATGCCACAGAGCAACTAACCCCGTGCGCCACAACTACTGAGCCTGCGCTCTACAAACCACAAGCCACAACTACTGAGCCTAGGCACCGCAACTGCTGAAGCCTGTGTGCTCTAGGGCCTGTGCTCTGCGAACAAGAGAAGCCACCACTATGAGAAGCCCGAGCACCACAACGAAAAGTAGCCACTGCTCGCCACAACTAGAGAAAGCCCATGCACAGCAAGACCCAAAGCAGCCAAAAAAAAAAAAATCTTCAGTGGCTTCTATGGCCTACAAAATGAAGTTTAAGCTCCTTAGCTTGGCATTCCAAGCCCTGACTGATACAGCCAGGAACTGCTGACCTCCCTGCCTTAACTTCTGCCACATCCTGCCTCAAACATTTTATTTTAACCCCTTATGCCCATTATACAGTGTTATGACCTCTAAAGCGTAAGCTCACCCCAGCTTTTCTGGAGTACACTCCTCTCCTTTCACCAAGCTTACCTCAATGAACTCATACTTTTTTAAAAAAATAATTTATTGATTGATTTATTTATGGCTGCATTGGCTATTTTTTTTACATCTTTATTGGAGTATAATTGCTTTACAATGGTGTGCTAGTTTCTGCTTCATAACAAAGTGAATCAGTCACACACACACACATATGTTCCCATATCCCTTCCCCCTCGCATCTCCCTCCCTGCCACCCTCCTTATTCCACCCCTCCAGGTGGTCACAAAGCACCGAGCTGATCTCCCCGTGCTATGCGGCTGCTTCCCACTAGCTTTCTATTTTACGTTTGGTAGTATACATAGGTCCATGCCACTCTCTCACTTTGTCACAGCTTACCCTTCCCCCTCCTCATATCCTCAATTCCATTCTCTAGTAGGTCTGTGTTTTTATTCCTGTCTTAGCCTGGGTTCTTCAGGACATTTTTTTTTTCTCAGATTCCATATATGTGTGTTAGCACATGGTATTTGTCTTTCTCTTTCTGACTTACTTCACTCTGTATGACAGACTCTAGGTCCATCCACCTCACTACAAATAACTCAATTTCGTTTCTTTTTATGGCTAATATTCCATTGTATATATGTGCCACATCTTCTTTATCCATTCATCCGATGATGGACACTTAGGTTGTATCCATCTCCTGTCTATTGTAAATAGAGCTGCAATGAACATTTTGGTACATGACCCTTTTGAATTATGGTTTTCTCAGAGTATATGCCCAGTAGTGTGATTGCTGGGTCATATGGTAGTTCTGTTTGTAGTTTTCTTAAGGAATCTCTATACTGTTCTCCATAGTGGCTATACCAATTCACATTCCCACCAGCATTGCAAGAGTGTTCCGTTTTCTCCACACCCTCTCCAGCATTTACTGTTTCTAGATTTTCTGATGATGGCCATTCTGACTGGTGTGAAATGATATCTCATTATACTTTTCATTTGCATTTCTCTAATGATTAATGATATTGAGCATTCTTTCATGTGTTTGTTGGCAGTCTGTACATCTTCTTTAGAGAAATGTCTATTCAGGTGTTCTGCCCATTTTTGGATTCGGTTGTTTGTTTTTTTGTTATTGAGCTGCATGAGCTGCTTGAAAATTTTGGAGATTAACCCTTTGTCAGTTGCTTCATTTGCAAATATTTTCTCCCATTCTGAGGGTTGTCTTTTGGTCTTGTTTATGGTTTCTTTGCTGTGCAAAAGCTTTGAAGTTTCATTAGGTCCCATTTGTTTATTTTTGTTTTTATCTCCATTTCTCTAGGAGGTGGGTCAAAAAGGATCTTTCTATGATTTATGTCATAGAGTGTTCTGCCTATGTTTTCCTCTAAGAGTTTGATAGTTTCTGGCCTTAAATTTAGGTCTTTAATCCATTTTGAGCTTATTTTTGTGTATGGTGTTAGGGAGTGATCTAATCTCATACTTTTACATGTACCTGTCCAGTTTTCCCAGCACCACTTATTGAAGAGGCTGTCCTTTCTCCACTGTACATTCCTGCCTCCTTTATCGAAGATAAGGTGACCATATGTGCGTGGGTTTATCTCTGGGCTTTCTATCCTGTTCCATTGATCTATATTTCTGTTTTTGTGCCAGTACCATACTGTCTTGATTACTGTGGCTTTGTTGTATAGTATGAAGTCAGGGAGCCTGATTCCTGCAGTTCCATTTTTCATTCTCAAGATTGCTTTGGCTATTCAGGGTCTTTTGTGTTTCCATACAAATTGTGAAAATTTTGTTCTACTTCTGTGAGAAAATGCCAGTGGTAGTTTGATAGGGATTGCATTGAATCTGTAGATTGCTTTGGGTAGTAGAGTCATTTTCACAATGTTGATTCTTCCAATCCAAGAACATGGTATATCTCTCCATCTATTTGTATCATCTTTAATTTCTTTCATCAGTGTCTTATAATTTTCTGCATACAGGTCTTTTGTCTCCTTAGGTAGGTTTATTCCTAGATATTTTATTCTTTTTGTTGCAATGGTAAATGGGAGTGTTTTCTTGATTTCACTTTCAGATTTTTCATCATTAGTATATAGGAATGCCAGAGATTTCTGTGCATTAATTTTGTATCCTGCTACTTTACCAAATTCATTGATTAGCTCTAGTAGTTTTCTGGTAGCATCTTTAGGATTCTCTATGTATAGTATCATGTCATCTGCAAACAGTGACAGCTTTACTTCTTCTTTTCCGATTTGGATTCCTTTTATTTCCTTTTCTTCTCTGATTGCTGTGGCTAAAACTTCCAAAACTATGTTGAATAAGAGTGGTGAGAGTGGGCAACCTTGTCTTGTTCCTGACCTTAGTGGAAATGCTTTCAGTTTTTCGCCATTGAGGATGATGTTGGCTGTGGGCTTGTCATATATGGCCTTTATTATGTTGAGGAAAGTTCCCTCTACACCTACTTTCTGGAGGGTTTTTATGATAAATAGGTGTTGAATTTTGTCAAAAGCTTTCTCTGCATCTATTGAGATGATCATATGGTTTTTCTCCTTCAATTTGTTAATATGGTTAATCACATTGATTGATTTGCATATATTGAAGAATCCTTGCATTCCTGGAATAAACCCCACTTGATCATGGTGTATGATCCTTTTAATGTGCTGTTGGATTCTGTTGGCTAGTATTTTGTTGAGGATTTTTGCATCTATGTTCATCACTGATATTGGCCTGTAGTTTTCATTCTTTGTGACATCCTTGTCTGGTTTTCGTATGAGGGTGATGGTGGCCTCACAGAATGAGTTAGGGAGTGTTCCTCCCTCTGCTACATTTTGGAAGAGATTGAGAAGGATAGGTGTTAGCACTTCTCTAAATGTTTGACAGAATTCACCTGTGAAGCCATCTGGTCCTGGGCTTTTGTTTGTTGGAAGATTTTTTTGTTGTTGCTGTTGGAAAATTTTTAATCACAGTTTCAATTTCACTGCTTGTGATTGGTCTGCTCATATTTTCTATTTCTTCCCCATTCAGTCTTAGCAGATTGTGTGTGCATTTTTAAGAATTTGTCCATTTCTTCCAGGTTGTCCATTTGGCATAGAGCTGCTTGTAGTAATTTCTCATGATCTTTTGTATTTCTGCAGCGTGAGTTGTTACTTCTCCTTTTTCATTTCTAATTCTATTAATAGATTTGAGTCTTCTCCCTTTTTTTCTTGATGAGTCTGGCTAATGGTTTATCAATTTTCTTTATCTTCTCAAAGAACCAGCTTTTAGTTTTATTGATCTTTGCTATCATTTCCTTCATTTCTTTTTCATTTATCTGATCTTTATGAGTTCTTTCCTTCTGCGAACTTCGAGGTTTTTTTGTTCTTTCTCTAACTGCTTTAGGTGCAAGTTTAGGTTGTTTATTGGAGATGTTTCCTGTTTCTTAAGGTAGGCGTGTATTGCTATAAATTTCCCTCTTAGAACTAGTTTTGCTGCATCCCATAGGTTTTGGGTCGTCGTGTCTCCACTGTCATTTGTTTCTAGGTATTTTTTGATTTCCTCTTTGATTTCTTCAGTGATCACTTCGTTATTAAGTCGGATATTGTTTAGCCTCCATGTGTTTGTATTTTTTACAGCTCTTTTCCTATAATTGATATCTAGTCTCATAGCATTGTGGTCGGAAAAGATACTTTATACAATTTCAATTTTCTGAAATTTACCAAGGCTTGATTTGTGACCCAAGATATGATCTATCATGGAGAATTTTTCATGAGCACTTGAGAAACATGTGTACTCTGTTTTTTTTGGATGGAATGTCCTATAAATATCAATTAAGTCCATCTTGTTTAATGTATCATTTAAAACTTGTGTTTCCTTATTTATTTTCATTTTGGATGATCCGTCCATTGGTGAAAGTGGGGTGTTAAAGTCCCCTACTATGAATGTGTTACTATCGATTTCCCCTTTTGTGGCTGTTAATATATGCCTTATGTATTGAGGTGCTCCTATGTTGGGGGCATAAGTATTTACAATTGTTATATCTTCTTCTTGGATCGATCCCTTGATCATTATGTAGTGTCCTTCTTTGTCTCTTCTGATAGTCCTTATTTTAAAGTCTATTTTGTCTGATATGAGAATTGCTACTCCAGCTTTCTTTTGGTTTCCATTTGCATGGAATATCTTTTTCCATCCCCTCACTTTCAGTCTGTATGTGTCTCTAGGTCTGAAGTGGGTCTCTTGTAGACAGCATATATATGGGTCTTGTTTTTGTATCCATTCAGCCAGTCTGTGTCTTTTGGTGGGAGCATTTAATCATTTACATTTAAGGTAATTATCGATATGTATGTTCCTATTCCCATTTCCTTAATTGTTTTGCGTTTGTTATTGTACGTCTTTTCCTTCTCTTGTGTTTCTTGCTTAGAGAATATCCTTTAGCATTTGTTGTAAAGCTGGTTTGGTGGTGCTGAACTCTCTCAGCTTTTGCTTGTCTGTAAAGGTTTTAATTTCTCCATCAAATCTGAATGAGATCCTTGCTGGGTAGAGTACTCTTGGTTGTAGGTTTTTCTCCTTCATCACTTTAAATATGTCCTGCCAGTCCCTTCTGGCTTGCAGAGTTTCTGCTGAAAGGTCAGCTGTTAACCTTATGGGGGTCCCCCTGTGTGTTATTTGTTGTTTTTCCCTTGCTGCTTTTAATATGTTTTCTTTGTATTTAATTTTTGACAGTTTGATTAATATGTGTCTTGGCGTGTTTCTCCTTGGATTTATCCTATATGGGACTCTCTGTGCTTCCTGGACTTGACTATTTCCTTTCCCAATTTCCTTTCCCATATTAGGGAAGTTTTCAACTCTAATCTCTTCAAATATTTTCTCAGTCCCTTTCTTTTGCTCTTCTTCTTCTGGGACCCCTATAATTCGCATGTTGCTGCGTTTAATGTTGTCCCAGAGGTCTCTGAGACTGTCCTCAGTTCTTTTCATTCTTTTTTCTTTATTCTGCTCTGCAGTAGTTATTTCCACTCTTTTAACTTCCAGGTCACTTATCCATTCTCCTGCCTCAGTTATTCTGCTATTGATCCCATCTAGAGTATTTTTAATTTCATTTATTGTGTTGTTCATCATTGCTTGTTTCATCTTTAGTTCTTCTAGGTCCCTGTTCATTGTTTCTTGAATTTTTTCTATTCTATTTCCACAATTTTGGATCATCTTTACTATTATTATTCTGAATTCTTTTTCAGGTAGTCTGTCTATTTCCTCTGCATTTGTTAGATCTGGTGGGTTTTTATCTTGCTCCTTCATCTGCTGTGTGTTTTTCTGTCTTCTCATTTTGCTTCTCTTACTGTGTATGGGGTCTCCTTTTTGTAGGCTGCAGGTTTGTAGTTCCCGTTGTTTTTGGTATCTGTCCCCAGTGGCTAAAGTTGTTTCAGTGGGTTGTGTAGGCTTCCTGGTGGAGGGGACTAGTGCCTGTGTTCTGGTGGATGAGGCTGGATCTTGTCTTTCTGGTGGGCAGGTCCACGTCTGGTGGTGTGTTTTGGGGTGCTTATGGACTTATTATGATTTTAGGCAGGCTCTCTGCTCTTGGATGGGGTTGTGTTCCTGTCTTGCTAGTTATTTGGCATAGGGTGTCCAGCACTGTAGCTTGCTGGTCATTGAGTGAAGCTGGGTGCTGGTGTTGAGATGGAGATCTCTGGGAGATTTCCGCCATTTGATATTACATGGAGCTGGGAGGTCTCTTATGGACCAGTGTCCTAAAGTTGGCTCTCCCACCTCAGAGGCACAGCACTGACTCCTGGCTGCTGCGCCAAGAGCTTTTCATCCACACGGCTCAGAATAAAAGGGAGAAAAAGAAAGAAAGAAAGAAAGAAAGAAAGGGAGGGAGGGAGGGAGGGAGGAAGGAAGGAAGGAAGGGGATAAAATAAAATAAAGTAAGATAAAATAAAATAAAGTTATTAAAATAAATATTAAGAAAAAAATTTTTTTAAGTGAAAAAAGAATCGGATGGATAGAACCCTAGGACAAATGGTTAAAGCAAAGCTGTACAGAGAAAATCTCACACAGCAGCATACACATACACACTCACAAAAAGAGGAAAAGGGGGAAAAATAATAAATCTTGCTCTAAAACTCCACCTCCTCACTTTGGGATGATTCATTGTCTATTCAGGTATTCCACAGATGGAGGGTACATCAAGTTGAGTGGGGGGATTTAATCCACTGCTCCTGAGGCTGCTGGGAGAGATTTCCCTTTCTCTTCTTTCTTCCCACAGCTCCCGGGACTCAGCTTTGGATTTGGCCCCGCCTCTGCGTGTAGGTCGGCAGAAGGCCTCTGTTCTTCGCTCAGACAGGACGGGGTTAAAGGAGCCGCTGATTCGGGGGCTCTGGCTCAGTCAGGCCAGGGGGAGGGAGGGGTATGGAATGCAGGGCAAGCCTGCGGCAGCAGAGGCCAGCATGATATTGCACCAGCCTGAGGCACGCCGTGTGTTCTCCTGGGGAAGTTGTCCCTGGATCCCGGGACCCTGACAGTGGCGGGCTGCACAGGCTCCCCGAAAGGGAGGTGTGGATAGTGACCTGTGCTCGCACACAGGCTTCTTGGTGGCGGCAGCAGCAGCCTTAGCGTCTCATGCCCGTCTCTGGGGTCCATGCTGTTAGCCGCAGCTTGCACCCGTGTCTGGAGCTCCTTTAAGCAGCGCTCTTAACCCCCTCTCCTAGAGCACCAGGAAACAAAGAGGGAAGAAAAAGTCTCTTGCCTCTTCAGCAGGTCCAGACTTTTCCCCAGACTCCCTCCTGGCTAGTCGTGGTGCACTAACCCCCTGCAGGCTGTGTTCACGCCACCAACCCCAGTCCTCTCCCTGCGCTCCAACCGAAGCCCGAGCCTCAGCTCCCAGCCCCGCCCGCCCCAGTGGGTGAGCAGACAAGCCTCTCAGTCTGCTGAGTGCTGGTCAGCACTGCTCCTTTGTGTGGTAATCTCTCCACTTTGCCCTCCGCACCCCCGTTGCCGTGCAGCTCCGAAGCTTCCCCCCTCCGCCACCCACAGTCTCCGCCCGCAAAGGGGCTTCCTACTGTGTGGAAACCTTTCCCCTTTCATGGCTCCCTCCCACTGGTGCAGGTCCCGTCCCTATTCTTTTGTCTCTGTTTTTTCTTTCTTCTTTTGCCCTACCCAGGTATGTGGGGAGTTTCTTGCCTTTTGGGAGGTCTGAGGTCTTCTGCCAGCGTTCAGTAGGTGTTCTGTAGGAGTTGTTCCACGTGTAGATGTATTTCTGATATATCTGTGGGGAGGAAGGTGATCTCCACGTCTTACTGTTCCTCCATCTTCCCCTCTCTCTCTGCATTGGGTCTTCATTGTTGAGCGCAGGCTTTCTCTAGCTGCAGCGAGCCAGGGGTTCCTCTTCATTGCAGTGCACGGGCTCAGTAGTTGTGCCTCATGGGTTCTAGAGCACAGGCTCAATAGTTGTGGCACACAGGCTTAGTTGCTCTGCAGCATGTGGGATCTTCCCGGACCAGGGCTCAAACCCGTGTCTCCTGCATTGGCAGCCAGATTCTTAACCACTGTGCCACCAGGGAAGTCCTGAACTCATTCTTTAAGACAGTGATTCTCAAAGTTCTTTAGAATCTCCTGGAGCGCTTGTTAAAACACAGATTGCTCAACCCCAACACCAGACCTTCTGATTCTGTAGTGAGGCCCAAGAATTTGTAGTTCTGTAGAGTTCCCATGTAATGCTAATGCTTCTGGTCCAGAGACCACACTTTAAGAGCTGCTTTAAGATCAGGCCTCACCTGCAGTTCCTCTAGGATGCCTTTCATCACTACCTTATCCCCCATCTGGATCAATTGTTCCACCTCAGTACTCCTCTATGTGTTCATCTCTATCAGTACATTTAACATATTGTATTAAAATCATTACAAAACAATCTAGCTGTATTACAAATGTATTAAAAAACCTCATTGAAGGGGGTGAAGGGAAAAGGTGCTGACCTAAGTAACCTAGGAAGTGAATGAAGTCTGTAAGACTAAAACCAAAAGAAACAACATAAGCATGTACTCTAGTGGATAAAGTTGTTTCCCATGGGGGTATAAGCAAACAATTCTGATACTGCAATGCATGTATACTAGAGTTGAAGAATTAAGTAAGTGGATGGCAGATAGTGGGAGCCAGGTTTCTGACTGTTGGAGTGGGATTTTACAGATTGGCAAGAGGAAGTTAGAATGATCCATGTGGTAATGGATCAGAGTTGGAGACATCAGTACAAAGCCACGTTCAACATAAACAGATAGTTACACCTAGAAATATTTACAGACCTGTGTATACACATGGGTTAGTATATACACATATTTCCTTGCTCTGTCAGCTAAGAGGGCCTAGAAGCAAAGAAACCCCAGCAGCAACAAGTACACTTAGCACCCATATCTTTTTTTAACATGCTTATTGGAGTATAATTGATTTACAATGGTTTCTGCTGTACAACAAAGTGAGTCAGCTATACGTATACATATATCCCCATATCCCCTCCCTCTTGCATCTCCCTCCCACCCTCCCTATCCCACCCCTCTAGGTAGCACCCATATCTTGGTTTCTAATACCATTCGCCAATAAAAAGCACTGGGCCTCCTTGGAAAAATGGCTGATTCTAGGGCTGTGGCAAGAAATCTCTAAGATGCACAGAAATATCTCACATTCCTAAACACTAACAATGAACGATCAGAAGGAGAAATTAAGGAAACAATCCCATTCACCACTGCAACAAAAAGAATAAAATACCTAGGAATAAACCTACCTAAGGAGGTAAAAGACCTGTACTCAGAAAACTATAAGACACTGATGAAAGAAATCAAAAATGACACAAGCAGGGGCTTCCCTGGTGGCACAGTGGTTGAGAGTCTGCCTGCTGATGCAGGGGACACAGGTTCGTGCCCCGGTCTGGGAAGATCCCACATGCCACAGAGAGGCTAGGCCCGTGAGCCATGGCCGCTGAGCCTGCACTCCACAATGGGAGAGGCCACAACAGTGAGAGGCCCGCGTGCAGCAAAAAAAAAAAACAAAAAACAACCCTTTTATCATGATGTATTTAATTTCCTTATCACTAGTAATAGTTTTGCCTTAAGTTATTAATACAGCTACACCAGTTTTGTATTGATTAGCATATGCCTGGTATTTTAATTTTTTCATATTTTTATTTTCAATCATTCAGTGCTCTTTGGTTCTTAGGTGTGTTTCTTTGGAAAAGCATGTAGACTAATACTAGTTAAACCTTATGTAAAATATTTTCTGTGTGGTTACAGTGCAGAAGCTGCTGAAAAATGGCAGAAGAAGTGGTGGTAGTAGCCAAATTTGATTATGTGGCCCAACAAGAACAAGAGCTGGACATCAAGAAGAATGAGAGATTGTGGCTTCTGGATGATTCTAAGTCCTGGTGGCGAGTTCGAAATTCCATGAATAAAACGGGTTTTGTGCCTTCTAACTACGTGGAAAGGAAAAACAGTGCTCGGAAAGCATCGATTGTAAAACGCAAAAAAAAAAAAAAAAAAAAAAGAAATAAAAATCAATGGAACAAGAAAAAAAACCCAGAGAAAAACCCACACACATATGGTCACCTTATCTTTGATAAAGGAGGCAAGAATATACAGTGGAGAAAAGGCAGCCTCTTCAATAAGTCGTGCTGGGAAAACTGGACAGCTACACGTAAACTAATGAAATTAGAACACTCCCTAACACCATACACAAAAATAAACTCAAAATGGATTAGAGACCTAAATGTAAGACCAGACACTATAAAACTCTTAGAGGAAAACACAGGAAGAACACTCTTTGACATAAATCACAGCAAAATCTTTTTTGATCCACCTCCTAGAGTAATGGAAATAAAAACAAAAATAAACAAATGGGACCTAATGAAACTTAAAAGCTTTTGCAAAGCAAAGGAAACTACATACAAAAAAGAGGAAAAGACAACACTCAGAATGGGAGAAAATATTTGCAAACGAATCAATGGACAAAGGATTAATCTCCAAAATATATAAACAGCTCATGCAGCTCAATATTAAAAAAACAAACAACCCAATCAAAAACTGGGCAGAAGACCTAAATAGACATTTCTCCAAAGAAGACATACAGACGGTCAAGATGCACATGAAAAGCTGCTCAACATCACTAATTATTAGAGAAATACAAATCAAAACTACAATGAGGTATCACCTCACACCAGTTAGAATGGGCATCATCAGAAAATGTACAAACAACAAATGCTGGAGAGGGTGTGGAGAAAAGGGAACCCTCTTGCACTGTTGGTGGGAATGTAAATTGATACAGCCACTATGGAGAACAGTATGGAGGTTCCTTAAAAAACTAAAAATAGAATTACCATATGACCCAGCAATCCCACTACTGGGCATATACCCAGAGAAAACTATAATTCAAAAAGACACATGCACCCCAATGCTCACTGCAGCACTATTTACAATAGCCAGCTCATGGAAGCAACTTAAATGCCCACTGACAGATGAATGGATAAAGATGTGGTATATATATACAATGGAATATTACTCAGCCATAAAAAAGAACGAAACTGGGTCATTTGTAGAGACGTGGATGGATCTAGAGACTGTCATACAGAGTTAAGTCAGAAAGAGAAAAACAAATATTGTATATTAACGCATATATGTGGAACCTAGAAAAATGGTACAGATGAACCAGTTTGCAGGGCAGAAAGAGAGACAGATGTAGAGAACAAACATATGGACACCAAAGTTGGGGGAAGTGGCGGGGGCAGGGTGTGCTGGTGGTGGGATGAATTGGGAGATTAGGATTGACATATATACACTAACATGTATAAAATAGATAACTAATAAGAACCTGCTGTATAAAAAGTAAAATAAAATTCAAAAAAAATCTATAAGATGAGCCTGGAGCATCTTGTACTGTTAGAAAGTAAGGAAGTGCTCAAAACAAACAAACAAAAAAACAAACAACACACCACAATAATAGGAGTATGTCAAAGAGACACAGGAGCCAAATGAAAGAGCTCCCAATGGTCATAGCTGGAAGAATTTGAGCAACAAAATAAAGTAGTACTGGATTATAACCCAAAGTATAAAATAAATATCCATGAGTCCATACTAATATAAATGAGTGAATAAATACATATAGGAGATAAGACAAGTCTCCCATACAGAAGAATTTCAAATAATTTATGTAGATACTCCACCCTCAAGAAGATGGAGCATAATTCCTGCTCCTTAGCTCTGGAGTGCATGTAGTAACATCCTTACAAAGAGTACAGTATGGAAAGGTGCAGTGGGGGAAAGAGGAACTAAAGTGAAGAAACTGGGAATTCCCTGGTGGTCCAGTGGTTAGGATTCCAGCTTCCACTGCAGGGGGCATGGTTCGATCCCACAAGCCATGCAGTGCAGCAAAAAAAAAAAAAAAAACACCAAAAACCAAAACAAAAAATAAATAAATAAAGTGAAGAAACCTGGCAAACAGTACCCCAGCCAGGTGATTATAGTCAGCATCAACAGTGATAAGTCATGTGGGTAGCACGTACCCTTGATACGATTTAATGAGAAGGGTACTTTACCTCTGTAGTCTTCCCCCCAACCCTGCCCCAAACCAAAAACCCCAGTCTAATCATGAGAAAATACATTGACAAATCCCAGCTGGGGGAACAGTCTACAAACTGCCTGATCAGTACTCTTCAAAACGGTCAAGGTCATCAAAAACACGGCAAGTCTAAGCAACTGTCACAGGCAAGAAGAACCTAAAGAGACAGATGACTAAATGTAATGTGGTGTCTTAGATAGGATGCTGGAACAGAAAAAGGACATTAGGTAAAAACTAAGGAAATCCAAATAAAGTATGGATTTAGTTAATAATAATGTATCAGTATTGGTTTATTAACTGTAATTAATGTACCAAACGAATTTAAGATGTTAACAATAGGGGAAACTAGGTGTGGTGTATATGGGAACTCTCTGTACTATTTTTGTGATATTCCTGTAAATCTAAAACTACTCTAAAATTAAAAGTTTATTTAAAAAAATTATCCATTTGTGTATCTGCCTGCTGTGTACCTGCCTGTGAACTCCTTGATAACAGGGGTAGGGATCAGGTCTTAGAGCAGACACTCATTAAAGTCAGGTGACTGACGGCTTCCCTGGTGGTACAGTGGTTGAGAGTCCGCCTGCCAATGCAGGGGACATGGGTTCGTGCCCCGGTCTGGGAAGATCCCACATGCCACGGAGCGGCTAGGCCCGTGAGCCATGGCCACTGAGCCTGCATGTCTGGAGCCTGTGCTGCGCAACAGTAGAGGCCACAATAGTGAGAGGCCCATGTACCGCAAAAAAAAAACCCAAAAAACGAAGACTTAAATAGACATTTTTCCAAAGAACATACACAAATTTTAATATGTTAAAAATTCAAAAATTACAGATAAAGTCCTCCTTGCTTGCTGTCAATCCTACTCCCTTCTTAGAGATTAACCACTATCAGTTCGGTATGACTCTTTCTTGATTTTTCTCTATGCTTTTACACACATTTATCTGAATATAAATATACAATTTAGTATTTTTTAAGTATGTATAGGATCATAGTTATATACATTTTGAAATTTCATGTTATTATTTATAGATGCTACCTAATTCTTTTAAACTGGTGTAAAGATAATACAGATGTATTGTTGAACACATATTCTTAATCGACTCCATGAGACATGTTCCTGAAATCTAATGTGTTGTAGGTAGCTGGGATGCTGATTACAAGTTGGAGGATAGAAGGAGGCCAGGCAAGAAAGGTAGGCAAGGATCAGATAATGAATGGGCTTGCTAAGGAGACCCTGGACTTTAGGAGGCCCTCGAGAGGCACCAACAGTTTTTAAAACTGGAAAGGACTATTATCGTATTTCCGTAATGGGTACAGAAATATTTAAGGAATCCTGATGATCTGCAATGCTGTTTGATAATATCTCCCCCTCCCCGCCATACCCTTCTCATTAGGAAATATCCAAGCATATTTATTGAATGCATGACTCCTCTATAAATACTGGAATGGTCATGGTGTGATATGCCATTTGAACATGTTCCACAAGCATTTGCTGGGTGGCCCTACAGGAGGCAGTGGAGGGGAGTACGAAGTGGTGTAGTGGTTTCCAAAGCAGGGTCCAGGGCTCTCTAGAGGTGCTAGAGCGCCCTCCAGTGGGGCCATTAAAAATCTAGGAGATGATTTCCAAGTACGGAAGATCCCACATGCCGCGGAGCGGCTGGGCCCGTGAGCCATGGCCGCTGAGCCTGCGCGTCCGGAGCCTGTGCTCCGCAAATGGGAGAGGCCACAACAGTGAGAGGCCCGCAAAACGCAAAAAAAAAAAAAAAAAAAACTCTGCCATTCCTACCCTGGCAGGTTAGCTGCCCACCTCCCCTACTCTGGTGGGCTTTAGAATTAAGTTACATTCCCCGTTACTCGATCTCGAACATGATGCCATAGTGGTGACCACTAGGCTCCTCTACCTGAGAGCCAGACCCTGAACCCATTCAGTGTTCTCCCTTTCATCCTGGCCCTTCCCACCCCCAGGGTGTCTTCACCTGGATAACTGGTCTTCTGCCTTGGTCTATGTCATTTTTTATTACTGTTAGATTGTCTCCAAGTTCCCGAACCGGTCATCTACCCAGTATCCTGAACCCCTATGAAGCCTGGGCTTCTAACTCCAGCCAGGCCTCCTCCCCAGAGAGAAAAGTGCTGCCCCTGAACCCTAGTTTTTGGCCAGCATCCCCATAATCATGCACCAACCTCTAAAATGGCAACTGCCTGCCTAAACTTCTTACCACCAACCCAAGACTCATACTACTGGGTTCTTTCTACCCATGCTCTGGAACTCCCACATTTGTCAACTTTCTGCCTGAACCACAACTGGAATTTTCAGTATTCGTTGGACACCACCACTTTCTGGCTGGGTCAAACTCCCCTGCTGTCAGCCAAACTACCTTCCCAGTCCCTGGAACACTCTAGTTAGCAGATCTAATACTGCATCTCAGCTCTTCCCCTCCACCCTGTCTTCTCCAACAACAAAGTTGGACCTAGGAT
>NW_006795110.1:594972-601713 GCF_000442215.2 Lipotes vexillifer | reverse complement strand
CTTTCCCTATAATGGAATCGGAGGAAAAAAATGAAATCTGCTTTTTATAGCACTGCTCTGGATATCTTGTTATTTACAAGACTACAATGCTTTCTGTAATACAGTTTGATTTAGCCACTTACCCTTTAATCCTGGGCTTGGATGGAAAACATATCATTTTTACTACCACTGCAATCATGTGTCCATCTATAATGCATAGGATCCCTAATGATCTGGAGAACTCAGCTAATACTTCATGGGCTCAAATACTTTTTCCAAAATTTAATAGTTTTAAAAAGATGCTTACATGTTAAAGAACTATTCAGATGCAAAGCTGTCAACCCAAAAGAGAGTTTTAATTCCATAGCAAGGGACAACAAAACAAAAATCTTTACATTTTAATGACTGTACCCTAAATTACATGCCTAGAATATGGTTCCCTTTAAGGAACGCTTTAAAGGACATATGGAAAGACTGTATACAAACAACTCCTGGAGGAAAAAGACAAAACCATTAAACATAGGCTACAAGTCCTGTACCTGTAAAGCTACCCTTTCATTGGCAGAACTGCCCAGCGGCTAATTTCCTGGGTCCTAACCCATCCTAAAGATCTTTGCCTTAAGAAATCCTGCCCAAGTGGCCATTTAAAACCATCTCTGCCCAAAAGTACTTTCTGTTTCCCCGGATGCAAAAATCTTCAACCACAGCCAACTAACATCTCAACAATCCCATCCCATCTTCCACCTTTCCATTCCTTGCTTGATACCTTGCAAAGCATTTCCTCTCCACAGAGGGAATGCCAGGCTTAGATGCTGCAAAGTTTTCCTACCAGGAGAAACCAATTAGCCATGCTATACCTATATGCCAAAAAGCTAAGCCCTGCTAAACACAGCAGTGTTTGCAAATCAGCAGCTGAAAAGACACAAGCTTAAACTGCAGAGCCAGGCACTAGGTTTTCCTTAATCTGGAGGGCCCTTTGGAACATTCCCTATGATGTTCTTCTGGAATGTGACAAGACAGGGAACTAAATGCAAAGACCCCAACCCAATAAAACTTTATCAGCTTCACTTGCAAAGCAACCAGAAGTTGCTCTTTTCTAACCTGACCACCAGCCACAGGGCCTCTGGTAGTGATATAGGAGCCTGGTCTTGCTAATCTCAGTCCATGTGAGTAGAGTTATCGCTGTCCTTCCCACAAGAACTCAGTTCCCCATAACCTATAATGGAAAAGAATCTAAAAGAATCTAATTCAGATATATATATCTGAATCATCTTGCTGTACACCTGAAACTAACACAACATTGTAAATCAACTATATTTCAATAATTTTTTTTTTTTTTGTGGTACGCGGGCCTCTCACTGTTGTGACCTCTCCCGTTGTGGAGCACAGGCTCCGGACACGCAGGCTCAGAGGCCATGGCTCACGAGCCCAGCTGCTCCGTGGCATGTAGGATATTACCGGACCGGGGCACAAACCAGTGTCCCCTGCATCGGCAGGCGGACTCTCAACCACTGCGCCACCAGGGAAGCCCAATAAAAATTTTTTAAAAAGAACTCAGTTCCCCTATCCTGATCCAGCCCCCTCATAAGGAGCTCACTGACACATCTCTATGTATCCAGTCCCCTTCTCAAGACACATGTGTATACACAATTGGTTAAGTCTTTTGATTCTCAATCAGAATCAATAAAACATGTGTGGCTGACATATAAACTGCAGATGGGGACTTCCCTGGTAGCACAGTGGTTAAGACTCCACACTTCCAATGCAGGGGGCTCGGGTTCGTTCCCTGGTCAGGGAACTACATCCCACATGCATGCCACAACTAAGAGTTTGCATGCCACAACTAAGGAGCCTGTGTGCCATGACTAAGGAGCCAGTGAGTCACAACTAAGGAGCCCACCTACCTCAACCAAGGAGCCCACATGCTGCAACTAAGGAGCCGGCTAGCCGCAACTAAGGAGCCCACGAGCCACAACTAAGACCTGGCACAAACAAATAAATAAATAAATAAATATTAAAAAAAAAAAAAAAAACTGCAGATGACCTGAATGCCAGTATTGGAAATTGGTCCATCAAAACCTGGATCACTGGGACTTCCCTGGTGGTAGAGTGGTTAAGAATCTGCCTGCCAATGCAGGGGACATGGGTTCGAGCCCTGGTCCAGGAAGATCCCACATGCCACAGAGCAAGTAAGCCTGTGCACTACAACTACTGAGCCTGCACTCTAGAGCCTGAATGCTGCAACAACTGAGCCTGCGTGCTGCAACTACTGAAGCCCACGTGCCTAGGGCCCATGCTCCACAACAAGAGAAGCCACCGCAATGAGAAGCCCATGCCCCGCAATGAAGAGTAGCCCCTGCTCACCACAACTAGAGAAAGCCCGCGTGCAGCAATGAAGACCCAACGCAACCAAAACACACACACACACACACACACACACACACACAAACCTGGATCATAGAACTAGACTGGGAAGATGGCCGCCTTTTGACCTTACTTCCAGGGCTGATCATTTTAACCAAAGTGGAAAATAATTTCTAATAATAACTTATAAATACAAACTTATTATTAAATAGCAACCTCTGGGATAAATTAGAAGAGAATATGGTCCACATTTCAGTCAAATAGCAAGTATTACTAACTATTGAATAGTTAGCTTTCCCCTGCTTAGCCCCATTTGTGAGATGGACATCTAAGAATAAAAAACAAACAAACAGGGCTTCCCTGGTGGCGCAGTGGTTGAGAGTCTGCCTGCCGATGCAGGAGACAAGGGTTTGTGCCCCGGTCTGGGAAGATCCCACATGCTGTGGAGCGGCTGGGCCCGTAAGCCATGGCCGCTGAGCGGCTGGGCCCATAAGCCATGGCCACTGAGCCTGCGCATCCGGAGCCCTCCCGCAACGGTGAGAGGCCCGCATACCGCAAACAAACAAACAAACAAAACCCCCCTACATTGCTTTATTCTTTAAAAATAATTTTTTTTAATTTATTTATTTTTGGCTGCATTGGGTCTTCATTGCCACCAACTCTTCGTTGCAGTGCATGGGCTTCTCACTGCAGTGGCTTCTCTTCTTGCGGCATATGGGCTCTAGGACCACGGGCTTTAGTAGTTGTGGCACGTGGGCCCAGTAGTTGTGGCCCACGGGCTTAGTTGCTCCACAGCACGTGGGATCTTCCCAGACCAGGGATTGAACCCATGTCCCCTGCATTGGCAAGCAGATTCTTAACCACTGCGCCACCAGGGAAGCCCTCTTTATTTTTTTGAATTTTTTTTGATGTGGACCATTTTTAAAGTCTTTATTGCATTTGTTAAAATATTGCTTCTGCTTCATGTTTTGGTTCTTTTGGCCCCAAGGCATGTGGGATCTTAGCTCCCCGACCAGGGACTGAACCCACACCCCCTACATTGGAAGGCGAAGTCTTAACCACTGGACTGTCAGGGAAGTCCCCTTGCTTTACTCTTAATAGCCAAAAATTGGAAACAGCCCAACTGTCCATCAGCTTGAATTATCGATCTGTGGTATATTCAAATAATAGAATACTACTCGATAACAGAAAAGAATGAACTACCATATGTATGAAAGCATGCATAAGTTCATACATGTACGAATCTCAAAAACATTATGCTGAGCCAAAGAAGCCAGGTATAAAAGTAGAAGCACTGTGATTTTTTTTACTTACGTGAAGTTCTATAATAGGCAAAACTAATCTGTGGTAGAAAACATCAGAGCAGTGGTTGCCTCTGGAGGTAGAAGGTGGGAATGGGGATTGCCTGGGAAGGGGCATAAGGGAACTTTCTGGGGTGATGATAATGTTCTATACCTTGACGGGGGTTTGGGTTACACAGGTGTATGCATTTGTCAAAAATCAATAAATGTACACTTAAGGTGTGTCCATTTCTTGGTATGTAAACTTTACTTCAAAAGAAAAAAAACCTAAAATATTGAAATCTAGTTAATGGTAAGTATGCTGAAGCAGAAGGAAATATCCTGATGCCTGCAACTTACTTTGAAATGCATCCAAAAAATGAGATGGATTGGTACAGTAGATATGTGATAAAAACAAATATAGTGAAATGTTAATAACAGAATCTGGGTGGTGGGTCAAAAAAAAACGGGGCCTGCTTTGCCCATAGACTGCTGCCTCTCAGTTCAAAGGCACACATAACTGGGAGTCATAACTCAACACACTGCAATTTGGCTTCTTACCCAAGCACCCTAATGCAACTGTTTTCACCAAAGGCACCAATGACCTCCATATTGCCAAACTCAATGGCCACTTCTTGGTCTTTCTTGACCTTTCTGCTGCACTTAAAAGCACTGAGGGACTTCCCTGGTGGTCCAGTGGCTAAGATTCCGAGCTCCGAATACAGGGGGCCCGGGTTCAATCCCTGATCAGGGAACTAGATCCCACATGCTGCAACGAAGATCCCGCATGCTGCAACTAAGACCTGGCACAGCCAAATAATAAATAAATAAATGTTTTTTTAAATAAAAAAATAAATAAAACCACTGACCACCATGGGACTTCCCTGGTGGTCCAGTGGTTAAGACTCCATGCTTCCACTGCAGGGGGTGCGGGTTTGATCTCTGGTCGGGGAAGTAACATCCTGCATGCCAGTAATGCGTGGCCAAAAAAACCCACTAACCATCATCCCCCTCGTTAACTTTTCCCTCCTCCTTGGGTACAGTGGCACACAACACTCTCTCCTAGATTTCCTCCTACCTCTCTAACCATTCCTTCTCAGTCTGCATCTTGAATTCCTCCCCCTCTGCCTGTCCCCATATAAACATTGATATTTCCAAGGATCTTTTTGTTGTCATTGCCCTTCTGACTCTATGTACTTTCCCCCAGAATATTTTATCCACAGCAGTGGCTTCCTACTGGGTTGAATAGTATCCCCCCAAATTTCATGTTGACCTGGAACATGTGAATGTGACCTTATTTGGGAAAATAGAGTATTTTGCAGATGTAATCAAGTTAAGATGAAGTCATACTGGATGAGGGTGGGCCCTAATCCAACATGGTGTCCTTATAAGAGGTATATTTGCACACAGAGAGACAGACAGAGTGGAGAATGCCATGGGAAGACAGAGGCAGAGACTGGAGTAATGCATCTACATGCCAAGGAACTCCAAGGATCGCCAGCACCACCAGAAACTAAGAGAGGCATGGAACAGATTCTCTCTCACAGCCTCCAAAAAGAAACTAACCCTGCTGACACCTTGATTTCAGACTTCTGGACTCAGGAACTATGAGAGAATAAATTTCTGGGGAATTTTTTTATTGTAGTAAAATCTATGTAAGATAAAGTTTGCCATTTTAACCATTTTAATTGTACTTCAATGGCATTAATTACATTCATAATGTTGTAAAACCATCACCACTATCTATTTCTAAAACTTTTACATCACCCCAAACATAAACTCTGTACCCATTACGCAATAACTCTCCATCCCTCCCTGCCCCCAGCCCCTGGTAACCTCTATACTTTCTGTCTCTATGTTGCCTATTCTAGGTGTCTTATACAAGTGGAATCATACAATATTTGTCCTTTTGTGTCTGGCTTATTTCACCTAGCATAATGTTTTCAGGGTTCATCCATATTGTAGCATGTATCACAATTTTACTCCTTTTTAAGTCTGAATACTCCATTGCATGGAAAAACATTTTGTTTATCCATTCATCTGTTGGTGGACACTTGGGCTGTTTCCACCTTTTGGCTCTTATAAATACTGCTGCAACGAACACTGGTGTACAAGTATCTGTTTGGGTCCCTGTTTTCAATTCTATTGGGTATACACCTAAGAGTGGAATTGCTGGCTCATATGGAAATTCTGTGTTTAACTTTTTGAGGAACTGCCATTTGTTTAAGGGGATGAATGTGGGTAGGTGGGAAGTAAAGCAATCTGGAGGAGATATAATTTGGCTAAGAGAAGGAACAGAACAACTGACCCAGGCCCAGATATCCCCATTTTATAATATAAGGAAACTGAGACTCAGCATGGCATGGTCAAATGAATTGTCTGAAGTTACCCAGCTAGCAAAGCAAGTGGCAGAGCTAGAATTTTAACTGAAGCCTGAAAAATCCAAAGCTACTGCTCTAACCACCATCCACCTTGCCTGCATGTTATATTTTTCACTGGCCCACCATCAAGGTCCAAAGATCTGCTTTCACTCCCCCAACCTCCACTGTGTTCCAGCAATACTAAACTCCTACACTGCTCTGAAGGGGCCATCCATGCTTCCTCTTGCTTCTGAACCTTTACACATAAAACTATCTAGTATGCCATGTACATCAGCTTCTTCCCCACTGCTTAGTTAATTCCCACTCATCCTTTAATAATATACTTTTTAAAGTAAATTTATTTATTTTATTTATTCATTTTTGGCTGTGTTGGGTCTTCGTTGCTATGCACAGGCTTTCTCTAGTTGCAGTGAGCGGGGGCTACTCTTCTTTGCGGTGCACGGGCTTCTCATTGCGGTGGCTTCTCTTGTTGCAGAGCACGGGCTCTAGGCGTGCGGGCTTCAGTAGTGTGGCACATGGGCTCAGTAGTTGTGGCACGTGGGCGCTAGAGTGCAGGCTCAGTAGTTGTGGAGCACAGGCTTAGGTGATCCGTGGCATGTGGGATCTTCCTGGACCAGGGCTCGAACCCATCTCCCCTGCATTGGCAGGTGGATTCTTAACCACTGTGCCACCAGGGAAGTGACAACTCCTCCCTCTCCCTCTCCCTCTCCCTCTCCCTCTCCCTCCCCTCTCCCTCC
>NW_006795110.1:575190-594788 GCF_000442215.2 Lipotes vexillifer | reverse complement strand
TCTCTCTCTCCCCTCTCTCTCCCTCCCTCCCTCCCTCCCTCCCTCACACACACACACACACACACAAAGCCTGGATTAGGGACACATCCTCTGTATTTATATCTATCATATGAAATTTTCTGTTTGCTTTCTTCCACACTAGACTATAAGGACATGTGTCTTCTTCATCATTGCATCCTGAGAAACCAGCAGTGTGGGCTGGTCCACAGGAGGCATTTGGTAAATGTTTCCTGAAGGCATGGAATGGTGAGATCGGGATAGATACTCAGAAAGTTAAGAGAAAGCAAGCATCTTTCACATACAATGGGCAGTCTTTTGTCCTTCCAGGAGTTTGCAACTCTCTGAAACCTTCTTCCACTAACCATACATTAGCAGATCTTAATGGAGGAACTTGAGCTTAGCCATAAGGCCCAGCAGAAGCTTAGATCCTGAGACATAATTGTTCCTGAATTAGCTCTAATCACAGGTAGCATCAAGGCACCAATCCCCAATAATGCCCCAGTAAGCTCTCGCTCAGAATATTCTCCTGTGATAATCACCCAAAGTTTATAGGTTCTCCACTGGTGAAATTGTAACCACTGTGGTTGGAGGACATTTGACCAACCAAAATAAGCTAAGAAACATTCAGGTGTTCATCAAATATGTATTAAGTATTTACCACATGTCAAGCATTGTGCTAAATGCTGGAGATATACCTAAGAGCAAAACAGGTCTCTGCCTTTGTGCAGCTCATAGTACGGGAGACTGACATTTACCAAAGAATCATATAAATAACTAGCTACAAACTGTAGCTATGAAGGAAAAGTATAGAGGGCTATTAGAGAATTCAAGAGGGGAACTCAGGGATGAAGAGCAGGGGGCCTCAAATCTTACAGAATTCTATTTTAACTCTTCAGGTTTGGTCCTTGCCAAATACACCCAAAGTATAGAGGTCATATAGCAAAGACTTACAGGGACAAGGCAAGTAAAAGAAACAAGTGAAGCTGCTGTATGAAAAGCAACACTGGGGCATGTGCCCCATGTAAAGGGGGCACGCTGCTATTCATCTCCAGATTGTAATTGAAGCACAGAAGTAAGAACCCAGAGTTGCCAATATCTTCTGATGGTTGAAAAACAGTTGGAAATTCTGATTTTTACATGAATTCTCCTAAGTTTTAAATGGTAACTAGTGCATACATTTTAAAAGCACTGGGCAGGACAAATAAAATTTATCTGTGAACATGGCTCATGGGCTGCCAGTTCGTGACTTCTGGTTTATCTCAGAAAGAAAAAGTACCATTAACTTTGGTTGTATCCCTTCTCCAAATGCTTTCGCCTGCCCCCACCCCAAAAATGGTAAGCCTAGGGCTCTCAGGATAGAACGCTACCACAAGGTTTGATTTGGGTCTTAACACTGTCCATATATGTACTCTGTTTCTCCTATCACTTAAAACAGTGTAAGGCTTTCTGTAGCATTTATTATCTGTGTCACTGGCTTGGGATTCCAGACAAGAACTATCTGGACCAAACCATATGGCCCAAAAGAGATCCAAGGTTCCCAGTGCTCTTTCAGGTCCTTTGTATCCTGTCACAAAGAGAATATAAACAGGCAGGAAGAGCAAGGCCTATTTTAAAGTGAGTAAAGGCAGACAGGGATCTAGTCCACCTCCTTTGTAATTTAAGACCTGAAAAGTTTGGTTGAATTGGGCAAATACTCTCCTACCAGAATAAATAGGAAGATAGCATCATCTTACATGCCCTTAGAAAGCAGCTGAACCTGCTCCTAATTACTCCAGAAAAAGCAGCTAATTAATAATTATGCCAAAACCAAAATTATCTTTTATTCTGGCACAGAGGATGTGCATTGGCATCCAGATGGATCATACCAGCTAATGCTCCTCATCAGGAAAAATAGTTTCATTATTTGGGAGAGCATGTGGTGGCTAACATCCTGACTGGCCCTTTGAGATAAAGTCTAACTAAAAATGAAAAATTCTCCAGGAACAATATTAAGTTCTTTTATGGGGACTTCCCTGGTGGCTCAGTGGATAAGACTCCACACTCCCAATGCAGGGGGCCTGGGTTTGATCCCTGGTCAGGGAACTAGATCTTACATGCAGGCTACAACTAAGAGTTTGCATGCCACAACTAAGGAGCCTGCCTGCCGCAACTAAGGAGACCACGTGCTGCAACTAAGGAGCCGGCAAGCCGCAACTAAGACCTGGTGCAGCCAAATAAATAAATAAATAAATAAATAAATAGATTTTTTTTAAAGTTCTTTTATGGTAGAAATGACCTTTGGTGCCTCCAGCCCCCAATCTTCCAGCCCAAGGTTATCTGGTTAACCAATGCACTGGAGTGCAAAACTCTGGGGCTTCAAGCAAGCAATTAATCCAGAATCTGAATAAACCTAGGGTTGCTTGGAAAAAAGTCCTGAACCCTCAAGTCTGCCTTCAGTTCACCTTCAGGCCACCTCAGTGGGGAAGTAGATAAGACTTTCCATTAAGACAAGAATATAATCTAAAAACAAACCATGACCTAGGTAGTGGTTACAATAATAATTCATTAAATTGAATATTTACATTTTATACATTTTCCTATATATGTCTTATTTTCAGAAAATGTTAAAGAATGTTACTTGCCCACCCTAGTGGCCAAAGGATAAGCTCTACCACCAGAAGAAGGTGGATGTGAAAGCTTGCTGAGCAGACAAAAAACCAAGACAACAAAATACAACAGCAACCATAATCACCTACACCTAGCAAACGCCTTAAGTATGGGTGCTTTATGTTGTTACAGGAAAGAAGAATCTGGACTCTCAGTTCAATTCCATTGATCCCTATGCCTATACTTATATACTTATATAAGTACCACAGTGTCCTGACTACTATAGTTTTGTAGTAAGCTTTGATATCAGGTACAGTGAGTCCTCCAACTTGTTATTTTTCAAGATTGTTTTGGATATTCTGGGTCCTCTGCATTTACACAAAGCTTTTATAATAGCTTGTCGGTTTCTGGGGAAAAAAACAGCTAGGATTTTGCTTGATATTGCATTTGAATTTGTCTATCACTTTGGGGAGTACTGCCATCTTAACAATATTAACTCTTCCAACCCATGAACACTGGCTATCGTTCCATTTAATTAGGCTTTCTTGAACCTCTTGCAACAATGCAGTTTTCAGTATACAACTTTGCACTTCCTTGATTAAATTTATTCCTAAACATTTTATTCTTTGTGGTACTATTGTAAATGGAAATGTTTTCTTAATTTCTTTCATTGCTGTGTAGATAAATACAACTGAAGTTTGAATATTAATTCTTGCACCCTAAAACTTTACTTGTGGGAAGCAGCCATGAGAGCAGGCTGCAGACATGCCAGGCATGCCGCCGCTGCTTGAAGGGACTGTCCCTACTTGTTACCCTCCTTGTTCCATTCCATGGGAGATAAATCACCAGGGCCCAGAGATCAGAAAGAATGTAAAATGAGATAAGCAAAGCTGTCTCCGCCCTGCACATGCAGGTTATTTTTAATGATTCTGGGTTTATGGGTTTTCTCCGAGGGAAGTTAACCTTGAGCCGAGACAGTCATTAGATAATGTAAACCACCGTCTGGCAACCTTCCCTTTTCTAGTCTATATAATCTACAACTGTAGCACAATAAAATTTGCCTTGCAACCATCAGTTGTCTTGGTCCTTCTGACCCCATTCGTCGGTGCTATTTCAGTTCCTTACCCCTTCCCTTCTGACCCTGGGCAGTGAGATCCTCTTTCTCCAGCTGGTCCGCTGCATTTACTGAACTCATTTATTAGCTCAACAGTTTTGGGGTTTTTTTGTAGATTCATTAGGGTTTACTATATAAAAGATCATGTCAAAAAAAAGTTAAAAAAAAAGATCATGTCATCTGCAAATACAGATCGTTTGACTTCATTCTTTCCAATCTGCATGCCTTTTATTTCTTCTTCTTGCCTAATTGCCCTGGCTTGAACCTCTATTATAGTGTTGAATCAAAACAAATTATAATGTTGAATACAAGTGGTGAGAGCACCCAATCAAAAAATGGGCAGAAGACCTGAATAGATATTTTTCCAAAGAAGACAAAGAGATGGCTAACAGGCATATGAAAAGATGCTCAACAACGCTAATTATTACAGAAATGCAAAACCACAATGAGGCATCACATCACACCTGATAGAATGGCTATCTTCAAAAAGTCTACAAATAAAAAATGTAGAGAATGTGGAGAAAAGGGAACCCTTGTACACTGTTGGTGGGGATGTAAATTGGTGCAGCCACTGTGAGAAACAGTATGGAGGCTCCTTACAAAACTAAAAATAGAAATACCATACAATCCAGCAATTCCACTCCTGGGTATCTGGAAAAAACGAAAACACTAATTCCAAAAGATACACTCGAGGGCCCTGAATCAAGATGGCGGAGTAGAAGGACGTGCTCTCACTCCATCTTGGGAGAACACCAGAATCACAACTAGCTGCTGGACAATCATCGCCAGGAAGACACTGGAACTCACCAAAAAAGATACCCCACATTCAAAGACAAAGGAGAAGCCACAATGAGACAGCAGGAGGGGTGCAATCACAGTAAAATCAAATCCCATAACTGCTGCGTGGGTGACTCACAGACTGGAGAACACTTACACCACAGAAGTCCACCCACTGGAGTGAAGGTTCTGAGCCCCACATCAGGCTTCCCAACCTGGGGGTCCGGCAACAGGAGGAGGAATTCCTAGAGAATCAGACTTTGAAGGCTAGCGGGATTTGACTGCAGGACTTTGACAGGACTGGGGGAAACAGAGACTCCACTCTTAGAGGGCACACACAAAGTAGTGTGCACATCAGGACCCAGGGGAAGGAGCAGTGACCCCAGGGGAGACTGAACCAGACCTACCTGCTAGTTTTGGAGGGTCTCCTGCAGAGGCGAGGGGTGGCTGAGGCTGACCGTGGGAACAAGGACACTGGCAGCAAAAGTTCCTGGAAATACTCCTTGGCATGAGCCTTCCCAGAGTCCGCCATTAGCCCCACCAAAGAGCCCAGGTAGGCTCCAATGTTGGGTTGCCTCAGGCCAACCAACCAACAGGGAGGGAACCCAGCTCCACCCACCAACAGTCAAGCGGACTAAAGTTTTACTGAATTCTGCCCACCAGAGCAACAGTCAGCTCTACCCATCAACAGTCCCTCCCATCAGGAAACTTGCAAAAGCCTCTTAGATAGCCTCATCCACCAGAGGGCAGACAGCAGAAGCAAGAAAAACTACAATCCTGCAACCTGTGGAACGAAAACCACGTTCACAGAAAGACAGACAAAATGAAAAGGCAGAGGACTTTGTACCAGATGAAGGAACAATGTAAAACACCAGAAACACAACTAAATGAAGTGGAGACAGGCAACCTTCCAGAAAAAGAATTCAGAATAATGATAGTGAAGATGATCCAGGACCTCGGAAAAAAAAAGGAGGCAAAGATCAAGAAGATGCAAGAAATGTTTAACAAAGACCTAGAAAAATTAAAGAACAAACAGAGATGAACAATACAATAACTGAAATGAAAACTACACTAGAAGGAATCAATAGCAGAATAACTGAGGCAGAACGGATAAGTGACCTGGAAGACAGAATGGTGGAATTCACTGCTGCGGAACAGAATAAAGAAAAAAGAATGGAAAGAAATGAAGACAGCCTAAGATACCTCTGGGACAACATTAAATGCAACAACATTCGCATTATAGTGGTCCCAGAAGGAGAAGAGAGAAAGGAGCAGAGAAAATATTTGAAGAGATTATAGTTGAAAACTTCCCTCACATGGGAAAGGAAATAGCCACCCAAGTCCAGGAAGCACAGGGACTCCCATACAGGGTAAACCCAAGGAGAAACATGCCGAGACACATAGTAATCAAATTGGCAAAAATTAAAGACAAAGAAAAATTATTGAAAGCAACAAGGGAAAAACCACAAATAACATACAAGGGAACTCCCATAAGGTTAACAGCTGATTTCTCAGCAGAAACTCTACAAGCCAGAAGAGAGTGGCATGATATACTTAAAGTGATGAAAGGGAAGAACCTACAACCAAGGTTACTCTACCAGCAAGGATCTCATTCATATTTGATGGAGAAACAAAACCTTTACAGACAAGCAAAAGCTAAGACAATTCAGCACCACCAAACCAGCTCTACAACAAATGCTAAAGAAACTTCTCTAAGTGGGAAACACAAGACAAGAAAAGGACCTAAAAAAGCAAACCCAAAACAATTAAGAAAATGGTCATAGGAACATACATATCAATAATTACCTTAAGCGTGGATTAAATGCTCCAACCAAAAGACACAGGCTCGCTGAATGGATACAAAAACAAGACCCATATATATGCTGTCTACAAGAGACCCACTTCAGACCTAGGGACACATACAGGCTGAAAGTGAGGGGATGGAAAAAGATATTCCATGCAAATGGAAATCAGAAGAAAGCTGGAGTAGCAATACTCATATCAGACAAAATAGACTTTAAAATAAAGAATGTTACAAGAGACAAGGAAGGACACTACATAATGATCAAGGGATCAATCCAAGAAGAAGACATAACAATTATAAATATATATGCACCCAACATAGGAGAACCTCAGTACATAAGGCAACTGCTAACAGCTATAAAAGAGGAAATCGACAGTAACACAGTAGTACTGGGGAACTTTAACAGCTCAATTACACCAATGGACAGATCATCCAAAATGAAAATAAATAAGGAAACAGAAGCTTTAAATGGCACAATAGACCAGATAGATTTAATTGATACCTATAGGACATTCCAACCAAAAACAGATTACACTTTCTTCTCAAGTGTGCACGGAACATTCTCCATGATAGATCACATCTGGGTCACAAATCAATCCTCAGTAAATCTAAGAAAATTGAAATCATATCAAGCATCTTTTCTGACCACAAAGCTATGAGATTAGAAATGAATTACAGGGAAAAAAACGTAAAAAACACAAACACATGGAGGCTAAACAATACGTTACTAAATAACCAAGAGATCACTGAAGAAATCAAAGAAGAAATCAAAAAAATACCTAGAGACAAATGACAATGAAAACACGACAATGCAAAACTTATGGGATGCAGCAAAAGCAGTTCTAAGAGGGAAGTTTATAGCTATACAAGCCTACTTCAAGAAACAGCACAACATGATACTATACATAGAGAATCCTAAAGATGCTACCAGAAAACTACTAGAGCTAATCAATGAATTTGGTAAAGTAGCAGGATACAAAATTAATGCACAGAAATCTCTGGCATTCCTATATACTAACGATGAAAAATCTGAAAGTGAAATCAAGAAAACACTCCCATTTACCATTGCAACAAAAAGAATAAAATATCTAGGAATAAACCTACCTAAGGAGACAAAAGACCTGTATGCAGAAAATTATAAGACACTGATGAAAGAAATTAAAGATGATACAAACAGATGGAGAGATATACCATGTTCTTGGATTGGAAGAATCAACATTGTGAAAATGACTCTACTCCCCAAAGCAATCTATAGATTCAATGCAATCCCTATCAAACTACCACTGGCATTTTTCACAGAACTAGAACAAAAAATTTCACAATTTGTATGGAAACACAAAAGACCCCGAATAGCCAAAGCAATCTTGAGAACAAAAAATGGAGCTGGAGGAATCAGGCTGCCTGACTTCAGACTATACTACAAAGCTACAGTAATCAAGACAGTATGGTACTGGCACAAAAACAGAAAGATAGATCAATGGAATAGGATAGAAAGCCCAGAGATAAACCCATGCACATATGGTCACCTTATCTTTGATAAAGGTGGCAGGAATATACAGTGGAGAAAGGACAGCCTCTTCAATAAGTGGTGCTGGGAAAATTGGACAGGTACATGTAAAAGTATGAGATTAGATCACTCCCTAACACCATACACAAAAATAAGCTCAAAATGGATTAAAGACCTAAATGTAAGGCCAGAAACTATCAAACTCTTAGAGGAAAACATAGGCAGAACACTCTATGACATAAATCACAGCAAGATCCTTCTTGACCCATCTCCTAGAGTAATGGAGATAAAAACAAAAATAAACAAATGGGACCTAATGAAACTTCAAAGCTTTTGCACAGCAAAGGAAACCATAAACAAGACCAAAAGACAGCCCTCAGAATGGGAGAAAATATTTGCAAATGAATCAACTGACAAAGGATTAATCTCTAAAATTTACAGGCAGCTCATGCAGCTCAATAACAAAAAAATAAACAACCCAATCCAAAAATGGGCAGAAGACCTAAATAGACATTTCTCCAAAGAAGATATACAGACTGCCAACAAACACATGAAAGAATGCTCAACATCATTAATCATTAGAGAAATGCAAATCAAAACTACAATGAGATATCATCTCACACCAGTCAGAATGGCCATCATCAAAAAATCTAGAAACAATAAATGCTGGAGAGGGTGTGGAGAAAAGGGAACACTCTTGCACTGCTGGTGGGAATGTGAATTGGTTCAGCCACTATGGAGAACAGTATGGAGGTTCCTTAAAAAACTACAAATAGAACTACCATATGCGCGCAGGCTCAGCGGCCATGGCTCACGGGCCCAGCCGCTCCGCGGCATGTGGGATCTTCCTGGACCGGGGCACGAACCCGTGTCCCCTGCATCGGGGGACGGACTCTCAACCACTGCGCCACCAGGGCAGCCCAAGGGCTGATCATTTTAAAATTGTGGATATGGATTCTTTCTTGGAGAAAAACTAAAATTTTGTCATATGTTTGACAAATGTAGACATTTACAATAATATCAATTACTGTAACCAATTCTCTTTTAATGTTTTATATTTCCTTAATTTCTAGCTGAAATATTGATACTTAAAATATCTTTAATTTTTTTCCATTTTCCCCAGACACAGTACTAACAGGTTATTTATTAAAAGTTAATCACTTTTGAGTGACACTGTTCTTGCTTTCCTTAATAATAGGGGCCATACTGTCTGGAGGGGTGGGATAGGGAGGGTGGGAGGGAGGGAGACAAAGAGGGAAGAGATATGGGAACATATATATATGTATAACTGACTCACTCTGTTATAAAGCAGAAACTAACACACCATTGTAAAGCAATTATACCCCAATAAAGATAAAAAAAAAAAAAGAAACAAGAAAAATATCAAATAAACAATCTAACCTTACATCTAAAGGAACTAGAGAAAGAAGAACAAACAAAACCCAAAGTTAGCAGAAGGAAGGAAATCATAAACATCAGAGCAGAAATAAATGAAATAGAAACAAAGAAATCAGTAGCAAAGATCAATAAAACTAAAAGCTGGTTCTTTGAGAAGATAAAACCATTAGCCAGACTCACCAAGAAAAAGAGGGAGAGGACTCAAATCAATAAAATTAGAAATGAAAAAGGAGAAGTTAAAACAGACACCACAGAAATACAAAGCATCCTAAGAGACTACTACCAGCAACTCTATGCCAAAAAATTGGATAACCTGGAAGAAATGGACAAATTCTTAGAAAGGTACAACCTTCCAAGACTGAACCAGGAAGAAATAGAAAATATGAACAGACCAATCACAAGTAATGAGATTGAAACGGCGATTAAAATTCTTCCAACAAACAAAAGTCCAGGACCAGATGGCTTCACAGGTGAATATATCAAACATTTAGAGAAGAGCTAAAACCCATCCTTCTCAATCTCTTCCAAACAACTGCAGAGGAAGGAACACTCCCAAACTCATTCTGAGGCCATCATCACCCTGATACCAAAACCAGACAAAGATACTACAAAAAAAGAAAATTACAGACCAAAATCACTCATGAATATAGATGCAAAAATCCTCAACAAAATACTAGCAAACAGAATCCAACAACACATTAAAAGGATCATATACCATGAGCAAGTGGGATTTATCCCACAGATGCAAGGATTCTTCAATATATGCAAATCAATCAATGTGATACACCATATTAACAAATTGAAGAATAAAAACCATATGATCATCTCAATAGATACAGAAAAAGCTTTTGACAAAATTCAACACCCATTTATGATAAAAACTCTCCAGAAAGTGGGCATAGAGGGAACCTACCTCAACATAATAAAGGCCATATACGACAAAGCCACAGCAGCCATCATTCTCAATGGTGAAAAACTGAAAGCATTTCCTCTAAAATCAGGAACAAGATAAGGATGTCCACTCTCGCCACTATTATTCAACATAGTTTTGGAAGTCCTAGCAATGGCAATCAGGGAAGAAAAAGAAATAAAAGGAATACAAATGGGAAAAGTAGAAGTAAAACTGCCACTGTTTGCAGATGACACAATACTATACATAGAGAATCCTAAAGATGCCACCAGAAAACTACTAGAGGTAATCAATGAATTTGGTAAAGTTGCAGGATACAAAATTAATGCACAGAAATCTCTTGCATTCCTATACACTAATGATGAAAAATCTGAAAGAGAAATTAAGGAAACACTCCCATTTACCACTGCAACAAAAAGAATAAAATACCTAGGAATAAACCTACCTAGGGAGACAAAAGACCTGTATGCAGAAAACTATAAGACACTGATGAAAGAAATTAAAGATGATACCAACAGATGGAGAGATATACCATGTTCTTGGATTGGAAGAATCAATATTGTGAAAATGACTATACTACCCAAAGCAATCTACAGATTCAATGCAATCCTTATCAAATTACCAATGGCATTTTTTACAGAACTAGAACAAAAAAATCTTAAAATTTGTATGGAGACACAAAAGACACCGAATACCCAAAGCAATCTTGAGAAAGAAAAACGGACCTGGAGGAATAAGACTCGCTGACTTCAGACTATACTACAAAGCTACAGTAATCAAGACAATATGGTAGTGGCACAAAGACAGAAACATAGATCAATGGAACAAGATAGAAAGCCCAGAGATAAACCCACGCACCTATGGTCAACTAATCTATGATAAAGGAGGCAAGGATATACAATGGAGAAAAGACAGTCTCTTCAACAAGTGGTGCTGGGAAAACTGGACAGCTACATGTAAAAGAATGAAATTAGAACACTCCCTAACACCATACACAAAAATAAACTCAAAATGGATTAGAGACCTAAATGTAAGACTGGACACTATAAAACTCTTAGAGGAAAACATAGGAAGAACACTCTTTGACATAAATCACAGCAAGACCTTTTTTGATCTACCTCCTAGAGTAATGGAAATAAAAACAAAAATAAACAAATGGGACCTAATGAAACTTAAAAGCTTTTGCACAGGAAAGGAAACCATAAAGAAGACAAAAAGACAACCCTCAGAATGGGAGAAAGTATTTGCAAACGAATCAATGGACAAAGGATTAATCTCCAAAATATATAAACAGCTCATACAGCTCAATATTAAAAAAACAAACAACCCAATCAAGAAATGGGCAGAAGACCTAAATAGACATTTCTCCAAAGAAGACATACAGATGGCCAAGAAGCACATGAAAAGCTGCTCAGCATCACAAATTACTAGAAAAATGCAAATCAAAACTACAATGAGGTATCACCTCACACCAGTTAGAATGGGCATCATCAGAAAATGTACAAACAACAAATGCTGGAGAGGGTGTACAGAAAAGGGAACCCTCTTGTACTGTTGGTGGGAATGTAAATTGATACAGCCACTATGGAGAACAGTATGGAGGTTCCTTAAAAAACTAAAAATAGAATTACCATATGACCCAGCAATCCCACTACTGGGCATATACCCAGAGAAAACCATAATTCAATAAGACACATGCACCCCAATGTTCATTGCAGCACTATTTACAATAGCCAGGTCATGGAAGCAACCTAAATGCCCATCGACAGACGAATGGATAAAGAAGATGTGGTACATGTATACAATGCAATATTACTCGGCCATAAAAAGGAACGAAATTGGGTCATTTTGAGACGTGGATGGATCTAGAGACTGTCATACAGAGTTAAGTAAGTCAGAAAGAGAAAAACAAATATCGTATATTAATGCATATATGTGGAACCTAGAAAAATGGTACAGATGAACCCGTTTACAGGGCAGAAATTGAGACACAGATGTAGAGAACAAACGTACAGACACCAAGGGGGGAAAGCTGCAGGGGGGTGGGGGTGTGATGAATTGGGCTATTGAGATTGACATGTATACAGTGATGTGTATAAAATTGATGACTAATAAGAACCTGCTGTATAAAAAAATAAATAAAATAAAATTTAAAAGTTAAAAAAAAAGGATACACGCAACCCAATGCTCATAGCAGCACTATTTACAATAGCCAAGACACGGAAGTAACCCAACTGCCCATCAACAGACTATTGGATCAAGAAGATATGGTATGGGCTTCCCTGGTGGAGCAGTGGTTGAGAGTCCGCCTGCCAATGCAGGGGACACGGGTTCGTGCCCCGGTCCGGGAAGATCCCACATGCCGCAGAGCGGCTGGGCCCGTGAGCCATGGCCCCTGAGCCTGCACGGCCGGAGGCTGCGCTCCACAATGGGAGAGGCCACAACAGTGAGAGGCACACATATATTCGTGTGTGTGTATACACACACACATACAAACTGGACTATTAACCATAAAAAAGCATGAAATACTGCCATTTGCAGCAACGTGGATGGACATACAGAATATTATGCTTAGTGAAATAAGACAGAGAAAGACAAATACTGTATGATATCACTTATATGTGGAATCTAAAAAAATAATACAAATCAGTATATATGCAAAACAGAAACAAACAGATACAGAAAACAAATTTGTGTTTACTAAAGGGGAGAGGGAACTGGGGAGGGACAAATTAGGGGTATGGGATTAACAGATATAAACTACTATATATAAAATAGATAAGCAACCAGGATATAAACTGTATAGCAAAGGGAATTATACCCATTATCTTGTGATAACCTATAATGGAGTATAATCTGAAAAAATATTGAATCACTATGCTATACACCTGAAACTAACACAATATTGTAATTTAACTATACTTCAATTAAAAAAAAAAAGAACTGGCGAGAGCAGACATCCTTATCTTGTTCTTGATATGAGGGGAAAGCTTTCAGTCTTTCACCATTAAGTATAATGTTAGCTGTAGGATTTTGTAGACACCCTTGATCACGTTGCGGAAGTTATGTTGTATTCCTAGCTTGTTGAGTGTTTTTATTATTACAGGATGCTAGATTTAGTCAAATGCTTTTTCTGTACCTATTGAGAACACATGGTTTTTGCCCTCTGCTTTTGGATGAGTTAAGTTTGATATGTCTATTATCATGTAGAGATGTCAAGTAAGCAGCCAGATACAGGAGTCTGGAGTTCAGAAGAGGTCAGGACAAAAGACAAAAATGTGAAAATTCTCAACATAAAGATGGGATTTAAAACCAAGAACCTGAATAAGATCACCAAAGGAAGGAGTATAATTTTAAAAAGACATGGCATTCCAACACTCCAACATTAACAGATGAATTCCAGCTAATGAATACAGAAACAATGGTGAAATTAGAAAACCATCACTTGTAATCCCTAATGAAATAACTGATTTGGGCAATGATTATCAATGGATGAAATGTTGCTGGGGAACTGGGTATCCACAGGATGCTAAAGTATCCCCGACATATTATTTATTCATCACAAGGGGGGAAATGCAACTTTGCAAAGGAGTAATCAGCCTATGACTACCTGAACCCATTGATCAATCATAAAATTACTACAAGTAGGAAAATCAGACATTATATGCTTCTTGATATGATGCAATAGGAATTACATGACCTCACCTATGAAGTATTCATGTCAAAAATATTGAACCTTAAATCTTTTTGTTTTGGCTCTAGAATAGTTTTTAAAAAAAATTTTTTTATTGAGGTATAATCGACATAAAGCATTATATTAGTTTCAGGCGTACAACATAATGACTTGATATTTGTATATACTGTGAAATGATCACCACAATAAGTCTAGTTACCATCTGTCACCATACATAATTACAGATTTTTTTCTTGTGATGAGAATTTTTAAGATTTACTCTCTTAGCAACTTTCAAATATGCAATACAGTATTATTAACTATAGTCACCACACTGTACATTACATTCCAGGATTTATTTATTTTATAACTGGAATTTTGTACCTTTTGACCCCCTGCATCCATTTCACCCACCCTTCAACTCCAGGAACCACCAATCTGTTCTCTGTTATCTATGAACTTGGTTTTGTTTTTGTTTTAGACCCCACATATAAGTGAGATCATACAGTATTCATCTTTCTCTGTCTGATTTATTTCACTTAGCATAATGCCCCCAAGGTCCATCTATGTTGTCACAAATGGCAAAAATTCACTCTTTTTTATGGCTGAATAATATTCCTGTGTGTGTATGTGTGTCTGTGTGTGTCACATTTTCTTTATCCATTCATTTATCAGGCCTTTATATTTAAATTACAGGAGATAGAAGAACAAACTAATGACACTACAGACTAATCCAAATCATTGGCATAGAAATAAAAGTGGGGAGGGATTTTTCTAGATTAAAAGATGCTTAAGAAAAGAATCTAAAAGAGAGTGGAGGGGGCTTCCCTGGTGGCGCAGTGGTTGACAGTCCGCCTGCCGATGCAGGGGACACAGGTTCATGCCCCGGTTCGGGAAGATCCCACATGCCGCAGAGCAGCTGGGCCCGTGAGCCATGGCCGCTGAGCCTGCACGTCCGGAGCCTGTGCTCCATAACGGGAGAGGCCACAACAGTGAGAGGCCCACGTACCGCAAAAAAAAAAAAAAAACAGTGGAGGGACTTCCCTGATGGTCCAGTGGTTAAGACTCCATGCTCCTGGGACTTCCCTGGTGGTTGAGTGGTTAAGAATCCACCTTCCAATGCAGGAGACGTGGGTTCAATCCCTGGTCAGGGAAGTAAGATCCCACATACCGCAGGGCAAATAAGCCTGCACGATGCAACTACTGAGCCCATGTGCTCTAGAGCTCATGTGCCACAACTAGCGAGCCTGCATGCTGCAACGAAAGATCCCACATGCCGCAATGAAGGTCCCGCGTGCAGCAACTAAGACCTGATGCAGCCAAATTAATTAATTAATTTAAAAAAATAGATTCTGCGCTCCCAGTGCAGGGGGCCTGGTTCAGTCCTTGGTCAGGGAACTAGATCCTGCATACTGCAACTAAAGATCCCGCATGCCACAATGAAGATTCCCGAGTGCCACAACTAAGACCCAGAGCAGCCAAATAAATGAATAAATAATTTGTAAAAAACAAAAGAGAGTGGATATATGTATAACTGATTCACTTTGCTGTACACCTGAAACTAACGCAACATTGTAAATCAACTATACGCCAATAAAAACTTTTTAAAAAATAAAGTGTTATCTTAAAAAAAAAGAGAGACTTATGAAATATAACCAAATGCAGCTTGTGGAACTTCTTTGGATCCCGATTCAAACAAATCAATTATTAAAAGACTTAAGACCATTTGAAAAATGCAAATATGAACTGTGTATTAGCTGATATCAAAGAATTAATTTATTTAGTTAAGCGTGATATGGTACAGTGGTTTTCTAAGAATATGTTCTTTTTTAGAGACGCACACTGAAATATTTAAGGATGAAATACTATGATGCCTGAGAATTTACTTTAAAGTACAGTAGGGACTTCCCTGCTGGTCGAGTGGTTAAGAATCCACCTTCCAATGCAGGGGACACGGGTTCTATCCCTGGTCGGGGAACTAAGAACCCATATGCCATGGGGCAACTAAGCCCGCACACCACAACTACTGAGCCCGTGCACCACAACTAGAGAGCCCACGTGCTGCAACTAAGACCCAATGCAGCCAAAAATAAGTAAATATTTTTAAAAAAATTAAAATAGGGGCTTCCCTGGTGGCGCAGTGGTTGAGAATCTGCCTGCCAATGCAGGGGACACAGGTTCAAGCCCTGGTCTGGGAAGATCCCACATGCCGTGAAGCAACTAGGCCCATGAGCCACAACCACTGAGCCTGCGCGCCTGGAGCTTGTGCTCCACAACAAGAGAGGCCGCAACATCGAGAGGCCCGCGCACCACAATGAAGAGTGGCCCCCACTCGCCGCAACTAGAGAAAGCCCTTGCACGGAAACAAAGACCCAACACAGCCAAAAATTAATTAATTAATTAATTAATTAAAAATTAAAATAGAGGACTTCCCTGGTGGCGCAGTGGTTGGGAATCCACCTGCCAATGCAGGGGACACAGGTTCGATCCCTGGTCCGGGAGGATCCCACAAGCCACAGAGCAACTGGGCCCATGTGCCACAGCTGCTGAGCCTGCACTCTGGAGACTGTGAGCCACAGCTACTGAGCCCGCATGCCCCAACTACTGAAGCCCACACACCTGGGGCCCGTGCTCCACAACGAGAGGCCACCGCAAGGAGAGGTCTGCGCATCTCAATGAGGAGTGGCCCCCACTCACCGCAACTGGGGAGAGCCCGCGCACAGCAGCAAAGACCCAACGCAGCCCAAAAAAAACCCAAAACCAAAAAAAAAAACCAAAAACAAATAAATTAATTTAATTAAATCTAAAAAATAAATAAATAAAAATAAAGTACATTAGGGACTTCCCTGGTAGTCCAGTGGTTAAGACTCCGAGCTCCCAATACAGGGGGCCCGGGTTCGATCTCTGGTCAGGGAACTAGATCCCACATGACGCAACTAAGACCTGCATGCCGCAACTAAAGATCCCACATGCCACAACAAAGTTCCTGCGATCCCACACACTGCAACTAAGACCTGGCACAGCCAAATAAATAAATAAAATATTTTTAAAAAAATAAAAAGGGACTTCCCTGGTGGCACCGTGGTTAAGAATCCACCTGCCAATGCAGGGGACACAGGTTCAAGCCTTGGTCTGGGAAGATCCCACATGCCGCAGAGCAACTAAACCCGTGCACCACAACTACTGAGCCTGTGCTCTAGAGCCCATAAGCCACAACTACTGAGCCTACGAGCCACAACTACTGAGCCTGTGAGCCACAACTACTGAAGCCTGCGCACCTAGAGCCCGTGCTCCGCAACAAGACAAGCCACCACAATGAGAAGCCCATGCACCACAACGAAGAGTAGCCTCCGCTCGCCACAACTAGTGAAAGCCCATGAGCAGCAACAAAGACCCAACATAGCCAAAAATAAATAAATAAAATAAATTTTTTTAAAAAAATGTTTAAGCAGTGCCTTAAAAAAAAAAAAAAGAATCAGCCTGCCAGTGCAGGGGACACAGTTTCGAGCCCTAGTCCAGGAAGATCCCACATGCTGTGGAGCAACTAAGCCTGTGTGCCACAACTACTGAGCCCACGCACCACAACTACTGAAGCCCGAGCACCTAGAGCCCGTGCTCTGCAACAAGAGAAGGCAACACAATGAGAAACCCGCGCACCACAACAATAAATAGCCCTCGCTTGCCACAACTAAAGAAAGCCCACACACAGCAACGAAGACCCAATGCAGCCAAAAATAAATAAATAAATAAATTTAAAAATAAATAAATAAATAAAACTAAACTTTCAAAAAAAATTTTTTTTAATAAAGTATATTAGAAGAAAAAGCAAAAGCAATTGGGGATATGAGAAGAAATCAGCAGAATCTAAGAAGCAGCAACCAGCGAGGTAGGAAGAAAGTCAGGAGAGTGAGGGGTCCTGGTGGCCAAATGAATCTAGCATTTTGTGGAGAAGTGATCAATTATGTCAAGTACTACTGGTGAGTCAAGGAAGAGGAAGATTATGAACTGACCATTAGATTTATGAAAGTCGACCTTGACAAAAGCAGTTGGAGTAGAATGATAGAAGAAAGTGGGTGACATAGAGAATAGAAAGCAGATGGGTGATAGCAAGAGAGAGTTGACAACATAGAGTACAAGCAAGTGAGTACAGAGAGGGTGACACAGACAGTGAGTGACATGGGAGAGAGGTTGGATGACAGATAAGTAGAGGTCAGATAACTCTGCCAGTCATCATTTATTGCCTCTCAGTTCCAAATTCATCCCTCAATACCTGCTCTGTGATAATGACAGAATTCCTTTACGCATCTCTCCTCTACAGCCAGCATGATGTTAAGCTTTCTCAGTAGAGGACGCCTGAGGGACACTGCAGGAGGAGGGGGCTCTCCTGAAGTTGCCAGCTGCCGCTGCACAGGGGGTCAACCAAGTGACACATAGCTACCCACCCAGAACACGCAGTCTTTCAACGACCTTGAAGTCTCCACCTGGCCTGGCAATAACCTTCTTGCAGCCCTCTCTACATGGGAACCAGCCTCCCCAGCAGCTGCCTGTGCCCCAGGTCCCACCCCTTCTGCACTCCTACACCATGGGTTGCTGCTAGCCTGCTCCCCACCTGCACTCCAGAAGGTTGCTTCCTATGAGCCCAGGGAGTGCAGACCAGCTCCAGCCTGGGCAAGCCAGCACACTTCTCTGCTATCCAGTGGGCTGAACTATACCTTCTCCAAGGAGGTCTGAACCTCAGCCTTGGGGAGAGGGCCTCCTTCCAAGTTTGTCCTTCCTTGGGTACTCTCCCTTAGCCCTAGGGCACCATGTGGAGTTTCCTTATTTCTTATAGTTACTCATTTATCAATTTAATAACTCTTACTTTAAAATTCCTGTTTTAATATACTGTATGGTTTCTACCTCCTGACTGGACCCAAAATGATACAGTGACAGAGAAAAAAAGAGGATGGGTGACTGAATAAGGGAGTGGGTAACAGAGAAAGAAAGTGGGTAACAGAAAGGGAATGGGTAATAGAGGTAGACTGTAGGTGACAGAGATGGTGGGTGACAGAGTAAGGGGGTACAGAGGTACAGAGTGGGGAGGCTGACAGAGAGACAAAGAGTAAGTGGGTGAGAACGAATGGACGACAGTGTGAGCAGGTAGTTGAGAGTGTGAACAGGTGGGTGACAGAGAGGAGGGGGTGGTAGGTGACAGAGAGATAATGGGAGAGAGGGAGAGAATGAGAGAGAAAGAGAATTATGAGTGCCAGAGAGGGAGAGCAGGTGACAGAGGTGGGTGACACAGAGAGAGATAATGGACAACAGAAAGAGACAGAGGCAGGGGAGGGAGAGAGGGAGGGAGGGAATGCCAGAAGAAGAGAAAGAGGGGGCAACAGGGGGAGAGGGACAACACAGAGTGGAAGCAAGCAGGGGGTACAGAGAGCACAAGGGGGCGGTAGGCAAGAGAGGAGCTGGTGGGCAGGCATCGCCAAGGGAGAGCATGACTGACACAGAGTGTGTGACAGAGTCACTGTATGTGACAGAAGGTGAAGGTATGGCAAAAAGAAAACGTGCAGAGTGTATGACAGCAAGTCTCAGTTCACTTTCATCTCTTGGACAGGAGAGGCAAAGAAACAGGGAAGGAGAGGGACAAAAAAGTGAGAGGAGAGAGGGAGGAAGAAAGAGAGACAGAAACTGTGAGAGCAGGATTGTGCCAAGGAGTAGAATTATGAGCAAGAGAGAAGGGAGAGAATGTAGAGAAGGCGATGCTTTATGCGAGGCGGTTTTGGTTTGGGGGGATTTGGAAGAGGATGAGAGAGATTGAGACAGATTAGGAGAAATAAAAGAGGG
>NW_006795110.1:549767-575053 GCF_000442215.2 Lipotes vexillifer | reverse complement strand
GGGGGGGGGGGGGGGGGGGGGAGTTGAGGGCTCATGAGAGATGGAATGTCAGGAGAGACAGAGAAATGTGAGAAAGGTGGGGATTGTGAGAGTAGAAGATGATTGCGAGAGAAGGGGGTGCTTGCTGAGGGGGGTGGGAAAGAGACCATTTGAGCATGCTCACAAGAGAGCATGTGGAGTGAGTGAGACTGGCGCCAGCGTGAGAGGCAGTGTTGGTGAAACCAAGCGGGGCCCTGTGGGGCTCCTGGACACGGAGGCCTTTTTGTCCCCTGTTTCTTATAGGCAAGGCTCCAGCCGCCATGACCTTCCCTGAGTTCCAAAGGGCAGATTCAAACAGTTGCTAATCAATGGGGGGAAACAGCCAAGAAACCACCTGAGGCAAGATTAAAAGGACCAGAGAAGCTCATCAAGATTAGGAGACGGACCACCTGAGACCCTACACACACCCTAATCTTGTCAGCAACCCCACCTTGGGAAGTATTGTTATAAAACTCCTCATCAGGGCTTCCCTGGTGGCAAAGTGGTTAGGAATCCACCTGCCAATGCAGGGGAGACGGGTTCGAATCCTGGGCTGGGAAGATCCCACATGCCACGGAGCAACTAAGCCCGTGTGCCACAACTACCGAGCCTACGCTCTAGAGCCCGCGAGCCACAACTACTGAGCCCATGTGCCACAACTACTGAGGCCGTGTACCACAACTACTGAAGCCCGCACGCCTAGAGCCCATGCTCCTCAACTAGAGAGGCCACTGCAATGAGAAGCCTGTGTACCACAACGAAGAGTAGCCCCCGCTCACCACAACCAGAGAAAAGTCCACGTGCAGCAACAAAGACCCAACGCAGCCAAAAATAAAATAAATAAAAATAATTAAAAAAAAAAACTCCTCATCAAATCCTCGGGGTGGGTGTGGGGGGGTGGGCACACAGTTTTTTGAGGCAGGAGCCCGCTGCCCGCTGTGGCCCCCTTTGCCTGGCAAGGTAATAAAGCTACTCCCTTTCTACTCCAAAGCTCTGCCTACACATTACTATTCGGCACTGAACAGAGGCCGGGTTTTCGGCAACAAAATTTGGGGGGCTCGCCTGGTATCTGACTCGTGGGCCCGCAGCCCCATGGGGCCCCTCGGCTTGATCAGACGCCCGGAGGTTTCTCTGCACGCCAGCCTCCTTCGGGAGAGCAGAGGTTTGGAGGACTTCTCTGAGGCCACATCACTAGAGATGCCCTGCCATAGGGCTGTGCCCCGATAATACCCAGACTGCCATCTCAGTAGTCGGAACTCTGAGATGGAGGTGGAGAACGGGAGAGAGGTTGCCCTAGCAACTGCCAAGGCCACCTTTGCCTTGAGGACACCCCCTCTTCTATCCACATCAGCCCGGACTTCCTGCTCTGAGAAAGCATTTTGGAGAAGGAGAAAAGTAGGATTAGGTACGTCACAACACCTCTGCCAGCATTTTTGGTAAGTCCCCCAGCATGCACACCGAGGCCGCTTGACCTGGTCCGTTTGGGGGAACTCTGGTTCCCGTTTGGGGATTTTCCATTAGGAAGATCCCATTTGTAAGGCGCAACTTGGACCAAGGCCACCAGCTTAGTGGGACTTAGAACCCAGTTTGAACCTTGGGATTTTTGGTAAGTCCCCCAGCATGCACACCGAGGCCGCTTGACCTGGTCCGTTTGGGGGAACTCTGGTTCCCGTTTGGGGATTTTCCATTAGGAAGATCCCATTTGTAAGGCGCAACTTGGACCAAGGCCACCAGCTTAGTGGGACTTAGAACCCAGTTTGAACCTTGGGCTGTTTGGGGTGTGTGTGTGTGTGTGTGTGTGTGTGTGTGTGTGTGTGTGTGTGTGTGTGTGTGTGTGTGTGTGTGTGTGTGTGGTCTCAGGTAGTCTTCTTGCTGAGCTTCTCTGGTATGAAGAATGCTGAAATCTTTCATTTGCTGGGTTTTAATTCTATAAAGAGCTTAAAGACACTGTTATGTGTATCACTTGAGGACCCTGCCCCAAGGCTGCACTATTTTTTCTTGGCTTCCCCTCCCTTGTCTTTGCATCCCTTCCCTTCCTGGATTAGCAACTGTTCGGATCTGCCCTTTGGAACACAGGGAAAGTCCTGAAGGCTGGAGTCCTTCCCCTACAAGAAACAGGGGACAGAAAGGATTCCATGCACAGGAACCCCACAGGGTCCTGCTCGGTTTCCATTGTCGTGAGGGCAAAATGGGTGTACACATGTGACAGTGCCTGGAAATAAGTAGCTGGGCCGTTCCTTCTTTTGAAGTAAGGTCCAGGAGATAGTACTGGAGTTCTGGGTTTTCCAGGTGATTGGTCTCAACATGGGACTGTGGTGGAGGATGGGGCATCCAATGAGGACCTCTTTCCCAGCATCTGTTATCTCAGAGGCAAGTCAGCTAGAGAAGCTCCGATTCCACCACTCCCTTCTGCAGATGGGTCTCCAGGATTCAAACCCTGGGGGATTGGAGGTTGTGTCTAAAATGGCTCTCTTCCTTGGAACAGAGCACAGTTTCATTGGAGCAAGGTCCAAGCTCAAGCTGACACAAGGAATTTGCTCAAGGGAATACCTCTGGGGTGGCTCCCTGACTTCCCCTTTCAGGCCAGATTTGCTGCTTTAGCCGATGAGATATGCTTGAGAAATTATTTGTGCCCAGGCGCAGTTTACAAATACAATGAATAAGTAAGGCAAAGGTGCACCCTGCCAGGTCCATGCCTCCTGGCATCCTGAGGGTACAAACACCCGCCCCCCCACCAGACACGTAGGTGGGGCCTCTCCTCTACACACCTTTGACAGCCCTGACGTTCTTTGTGGAGCTGCCAAATTGTTGCTGTACAATTAGTTCTGTTGGCAGGACCTGTGTCCCAGGCTTCTGTGCTTGCCTACTCTTGACAGCTTGGAGCTTTCCCTGGTGAGAATGGAGCAGCAGGAGACCTGGCTCAGGACAACTTCCCAGCTCGGGAGGGAAGTGGACCCAGGAGTGGTAGATGGGTTTCATCCTTCAATGACAAAAACAGCTCTGCACTATGGTAATCTCCTGATCATCAGGAGATTTTGATCATCAGGGATTCAAAAGCTAAATTTCTTGTTGTATATTATCATCTTGTCTGAATAGGCTCACAAGACACTCACACGAATCTGTTTATTTACTACAAAGTGTGATGAGTACCATTTTCCAAGACATAAGACTGTTGCCTGAGACAACATTTACCTCTAAGAACTCCCCATTGGTGGCAAGTAGCAGAGATCATGAAACCAAGTGGGACCCTATGGGGTTCCCAGGCACAGAGGCCTTTTTGGCCCCCATTTCTTGTAGGCAAGACTCCAGCTTCCATGACCTTCCCTGAGTTCCAAAGGGCAGATTCAAACAGTTGCTAATCAATGGGGGGAAACAGCCAAGAAACCACCTGAGGCAAGATTAAAAGGACCAGAGAAGCTCATCAAGATTAGGAGACGGACCACCTGAGACCCTACACACACCCTAATCTTGTCAGCAACCCCACCTTGGGAAGTATTGTTATAAAACTCCTCATCAGGGCTTCCCTGGTGGCAAAGTGGTTAGGAATCCACCTGCCAATGCAGGGGAGACGGGTTCGAATCCTGGGCTGGGAAGATCCCACATGCCACGGAGCAACTAAGCCCGTGTGCCACAACTACCGAGCCTACGCTCTAGAGCCCGCGAGCCACAACTACTGAGCCCATGTGCCACAACTACTGAGGCCGTGTACCACAACTACTGAAGCCCGCACGCCTAGAGCCCATGCTCCTCAACTAGAGAGGCCACTGCAATGAGAAGCCTGTGTACCACAACGAAGAGTAGCCCCCGCTCACCACAACCAGAGAAAAGTCCACGTGCAGCAACAAAGACCCAACGCAGCCAAAAATAAAATAAATAAAAATAATAAAAAAAAAAACTCCTCATCAAATCCTCGGGGTGGGTGTGGGGGGGTGGGCACACAGTTTTTTGAGGCAGGAGCCCGCTGCCCGCTGTGGCCCCCTTTGCCTGGCAAGGTAATAAAGCTACTCCCTTTCTACTCCAAAGCTCTGCCTACACATTACTATTCGGCACTGAACAGAGGCCGGGTTTTCGGCAACAAAATTTGGGGGGCTCGCCTGGTATCTGACTCGTGGGCCCGCAGCCCCATGGGGCCCCTCGGCTTGATCAGACGCCCGGAGGTTTCTCTGCACGCCAGCCTCCTTCGGGAGAGCAGAGGTTTGGAGGACTTCTCTGAGGCCACATCACTAGAGATGCCCTGCCATAGGGCTGTGCCCCGATAATACCCAGACTGCCATCTCAGTAGTCGGAACTCTGAGATGGAGGTGGAGAACGGGAGAGAGGTTGCCCTAGCAACTGCCAAGGCCACCTTTGCCTTGAGGACACCCCCTCTTCTATCCACATCAGCCCGGACTTCCTGCTCTGAGAAAGCATTTTGGAGAAGGAGAAAAGTAGGATTAGGTACGTCACAACACCTCTGCCAGCATTTTTGGTAAGTCCCCCAGCATGCACACCGAGGCCGCTTGACCTGGTCCGTTTGGGGGAACTCTGGTTCCCGTTTGGGGATTTTCCATTAGGAAGATCCCATTTGTAAGGCGCAACTTGGACCAAGGCCACCAGCTTAGTGGGACTTAGAACCCAGTTTGAACCTTGGGCTGTTTGGGGTGTGTGTGTGTGTGTGTGTGTGTGTGTGTGTGTGTGTGTGTGTGTGTGTGTGTGTGTGTGTGTGTGTGTGTGTGTCTTCCGTTTGGCTGGCGAGAATTCTGGTTTTGCTTTCAGTTAGCCAATGTATATTCTTAAAAGTGAGAAGAGGTGGCCTTTGTATGGTGGCCTAAATTATTATACTATTCTTCAGCTAGAATTGTTTTGTCACAGGAATGGAAAGGCTGGAAATTCTCTCGACTCCATCTGGGCTAGCCACTTTGGCCTCACTCCCTTGCATCAATTGAGCCACTCTGGGCCCCCTGAGAGCCAACTCTGGGTTTGTTCTCTTTCAAGAACTGAGCCAATCTGTTTGGAAGCCTTTGTCCAGGAGTGGAAGTGGAATTTTTAAACTATACCTCCTCTGAGTTTCTGTCTGTGTGGCCATAGCCTGTCATTTGTGTTTTTGTGTGTATTGTTTTGGGGTGAGCCACTCTCACTTGTGTAGGGTGGGAAAATTCTACCGGATCATTGCGAGCCATTTTGAGTCCTCTGTCTGGGAGTGGAAATGGGCTACATCTTATCTGATCTTTTGTTTGTTGTCTGTATGTATGTGTCTCAGTACTTGCATTGACTGGTTGAGACGAATAACAGGGCTCACATGTGACAACACCAGTGTACCCTATCGCGTCGGGCTTTGCCTGTGGCAGAATTGTTGGTTGGGATTTTCCCTTTTGGACTAGCCTTGTTGAAACCGTGCACCTCAGACTGGGACTTGAACCCACGTGCCGGGACTCAAACCCAGCCAAAACCCAGACTGGGACTTGAAACCACGCGGCCAGGACTCAAACCCAGCCAAAAGTCAGATTGGGACTCAAACTCAGCCAAAACTCAGATTGGGACTCGAACCCACAAGGCCGGGACTCGAACCTGGCCAAAACCCACAGTCTTCCAACTGAGATCACATACCTGGCTTCAGGACTTAATGAAGCTCAGGTTCCCTTTTTTTTTAGAAGTAATGGATTTACTTTATTTTATTCTTTTAACATCTTTATTGGAGTATAATTGCTTTACAATGGTGTCTTAGTTTCTGCTGTATAACAAAGTGAATCAGCTATACATATACATATATCCCCATATCTCCTCCCTCTTGTGTCTCCCTCCCACCCTCCCTATCCCACCCCTCTAGGTGATCACAAAGCACCGAGCTGATCAGAAGCTCAGGTTCCTGATGTCCCATCGCAGAAAGAATTCAGTGAGTGACAAAATGATAGGTAAGAAGTGGATTTATTTAGAGAGAAACACACTCCACAGAGTGTGGGCCACCTCAGGAGGTGAGAAAGGCACCAGAGTATGGGGTTATCAGTTTTTATAGGGGTGGGTAATTTCATAGGCTAATGAGTGGGAGGAATATTCCAGCTTTTTGGGGAAAGGGTGGGGATGGATTTCCAGGAATTGGGCCACAGCCCACTTTTGTTTTCTGTTTTTTTTTTTTTTTTTTTTGCGGTACGCAGGTCCCGTTGCGGCTCCGGACGTGCAGGCTCAGCGGCCAGGGCTCACGGGCCCAGCCGCTCTGCGGCATGTGGGATCCTCCCGGACCGGGGCACGAACCCACGTCCCCTGCATCGGCAGGCAGATTCTCAACCACTGCGCCACCAGGGAAGCCCCACAGCCCACTTTTTGATCCTTATGGCTGGCCTTGGAACTGTCATGGCGCCTGTGAGTGTGTCATTTAGCTTACTGATGTGTTACAATGAGCGTATACTGAGGCTTAAGGTCTAGTGGAAGTCCACTTGTCCTGCCATCTTGGACCCATTTGGCTCTAATCAGTTTATGTCATGTCCTTGGACTATGTCATTCTTTCAAAGGTTGTTCCCTGCCCCCTTCCCTCCTGTTTCATTGTTATGGATGACCAGAGTTCTATTCCATCTTGTAACGGCACCCCCAGGGTATTTTTACAAAACTAGGAGATCTTCAGCTATGCCCCCATGAAAAGGAATTGTTATTTCTTTCCCCCTGTGCCTGGGCCCTCTGGAACACTTATCTAGACCATCTCTAGTTCCTGAGACTGAAGAAAAAGGCAGGGAAAGAAGGTCTTTTTTGTGGAAGGGGGAAAACTGAGGTCTCTGGTTCAGTCTTTATGTAAAAGTTAACTTGTAAATGAGCTCTGTTTAATTGACTTGAAAGTAACCTCTTACAAACTAAATCTAAATGTCTAGAAAATTGGCCAAGATAAATTTTAGGACCACATGATCTGGGAAATATTCAGTACTGAATTGATATCTGCTATTGAAGGTGGCTTAAGCTTGTTGGTTTGATTAATATAGACATGTCTTTAGAGTCATCAATGTTAAATAATGCAAGTGAGATAAGAGCTTTGGGGTAAACTCTTTAGAAATAATTGTTTTAGGAATGTGTACTTAAGAATAATCTCTTCAGCTACTTTGTAGCTTAAAAATTTAGAGTTAAGTTAAATGATGGAAGTTTATTGAATAAGTAGGCCATTTACAAATAAAATAAGATACTGAAACATTAGTTAGTGAATATTGGCTTACCTTGGCAGAGAGAGAAACTAAAGGTATTTGGTGCCACCCTGAGATACTCTCCATAAGAAAGCACATGTTTTTACAGTTGTGCATGATCAGGATTTTCTAAGACTGGATTAAATCTAATTGGATAAATGGATTTTGTTGGGACTGGGCTAAGGCAAGACCAGATTTGGTTTCTCCCTTCAACATTTTCTTGGAATACTGCTTTTGATAACAGCTTGTGAGTTCCTTTGCCTTTAAGTGATCTGTATTTGCGTTGAAATCTTTTCACTTTGGTTAAGTAAATAAGTATTGTTTGGCAGTTTCTAAAAGTTCTTTTGACCTCCAGCTAACTTTGAGATGCTTCAGAGGGCCCCTGAGTCATCTCAGAGAGAAAGATTTAACCAGGATTATTTTTTATGTTAAATCAAATGTAATCAGTTAAATTAAATGTAATCCCGGTTATTGTAACCAAGTTTCTTTACCGATTACATTGCAATCAGATGTTTAACTATGCCCTTTTTTTAAAAGTCTTTCTGTCATTTATAGACAGTTATTATTGTACTCTGCTTTTGCAAAGTGCTTCATCATCAAGATTTATGTGAAGGACCCCTTTTGACAAATACAGGTCTCTGATAAATTTCACATCATACTGCTGAGATGGATAAGAAAAAAAAAATCTTAATGGAGAATCTGATGGCTTCATAAAAAGTTAACAAAAGGATTGGTTACTGAGTGAACTAGTGAATATGGTTATAATGTTTTTTTGTTTTTTCTTTTTTTTGGTCTGGAATATCACTGGTTACTTAATATTACAGACCTACTTTGAAAGCAAATGTCTTGGTTTGGCTGTGTTCAATGGAGATGAGGGTAATTTTAGGGAAAAAGATTATGTTTCAATAGATATAAAATTCTAGATCTGTTAATTAAAGTCTGTATTTATGGAAGTTATTGTGTTAGTCACACTTTTGCCCTGATGTTTAGGAGAAAAGAAAAATTACCTAGTAAAGTTATCAGACTGTAATTATTCATGATGTATCACTGTTTGCTTTAGGTCTACTGCTAAAAGCACATGTACAATGCTTATGTGACAATTGAGCATAAATGATAAAATGTATGGCCTATAAAGCGTTTCTTCCTTAACATACCTCTGAGCTTGTTCAGTTTTACCCTGATCAGGTTTCCCCCAATGAGGATTAACTAGGCAAATATAAAGGAGGCCTAGCACCTAAGGACATGATCTATACCTGGGGTGAAGAGTTGAATCACCCTGGCACTGAGGGATAGATATTTTGATCAACGTCTTCTGTTGAAAGACTTGCAATCAAAAGGGGAAATGAAAGAAAAAAAATCTGCACTTATTGAAGTATGAGGAAGTCACTCTGGCCTATACATGGTTTAACTTTAAAAAGCAGCCTATTTTGTGGCCTTTCAGACATGCATTGTACATCTCCTTTAACGTTGAGGAGGAGAATGCATTTGAAAGTCAAAATGGAGTAACTATGGTAAAACTAGGTGACCACTGTGGATGTGATTCCAGATGCATTTATTCCTGTACTGTTGCGAACTTGAATTTTCTGAGCTATATCAGACTCTGTGATGCCACAAGAATTTAAAAATTCCCCCACCCTCTTCAACGAGATTTTGGTTAAAGATTTAAGAGGATTACACCTGGTTCAAGGTGGAGTAGAGGCCTTTCCAGCCAGAATAGGAAAAGCATCTGGAAGTGACAAAAACACTTTTTAAGGACATTATTACTAGGTACTGCCTTTCCTCTACTATTCAGAGTAGCAATGGATCTGCTTTTGTCGCAGAAATAACACAAACAGCAAATAAAGCTTTAGGTATAAAATGGAAACTTCACTCAGCATGGAGACCCCAATCTACAGGAAAAGCTAAGAAGATGAATCACAGGAAACTCATCTAAAATGGGACAAGGTCTTGCCAATTGCTCTCCTGTGTATACTGGTGGCCCCTAGAAGCTGGCTAGGATTGAGCCTTTAAGAAATTATATACAGGAGACCATTCTTAGCTCCTAAGAGTAAAAAGAAAGAGAAACATTTCTAATGTAGGAAGAAAAAAATTAAACAGTATGTACAACAGGTTGGTCAATTGTTAACTGCTATGCATAAGTTTATGTTCCACAGGTCTCCCCCTTGCCTGGAAGTTCCCTTACATCCCTTCAAAGTGGGAGACCAGGTGCTGCTGAAGGTTTGGAAAAAACAAGGACCCGAGTGACAGCTGGAGGAAAAATGGAATGGGCCATAGAAGATGTCCTCCTTACTTTTCACACCTCCTTAAAACTGGATGGAGTTAAACCATGAATACATCACACTAGAGTAAAAAGATTATCTGAAACTGATGAACCCAGCCTGCCCACAGCAGAGGAACAGACCTGCAGGAAGTCGATGTCTCACCCTTTGGGAAATCTTAAGTATTTGTTCCAACAACCAGAATGAAAGTTCTGTTTTCTTATCCTTTCTCATACCTTTTACCTACAAAACTATAGATTCATATGCTGACTCTTTCGATAATTCTAACTGCTAGATATGTGGTCAGTTTCCTACTTCCAGGTCTTCGGGATTGCCTTGGTGGGTTTCCTCCCTTACAGGGAATGGTTTGGAAACAACTGGCTTCAGACATATTCTCCTGAATTCCTAAGGAAATTAGATCTATTCTGTCTACTAAAGTTCTAGTTGTCACTCCTCTTACCTCTAACCTGGTCTGTTGTATCAAAATGGAAGAACAAGGGATTGAGATCTTAATCATATAAGACTCAGATCCAGGACTTGGAACTCAAATATTTCTAATTTGGTATCTATTCCCCAAAATTTAGGCAGGACTATGCCCCATCTCAGCAGAAGTAGTCAGAGCGGTTGTTGACCCGGTTCCCTAAAAGATCTGGGGAAACATAAAACCAAAGTGGGGATTAAAACTGAGTCCCCTGCCGAGTTTATGATTAACAACTTTATCCAAAACGATTGTTCCCTTTTCTCATCCAACATCTGTTCTCCTCAAGACTGAGGAGTATCAAAGAAAAGCGGGACGTGAAACCAAGCAGGGCCCGTGCGGCTCCTGGACACGGACGCCTTTTTGTCCCCAGTTTCTTGTAGGCAAGACTCCAGCAGCCGTGACCTCCCCTGAATTCCAAAGGGCAGATTCAAACATTTGCTAATCAATGGGGGGAAAACAGCCAAGAAACCACCTGAGGCAAGATTAAAAGGACCAGAGAAGCTCATCAAGATTAGGAGACGACCACCTGAGACCCTACATACACCCTAATTTTGTCAGCAACCCCACCTTGGGAAGCATTGTTATAAAACTCATCAAATCCTCCTGGGGGGGACACACACACATAGTTTTCGAGGCAGGAGGCTGCTGTGTCCCCCTCTGCCTGGCAAAGCAATAAAGCTACTCCTCCAAAGCTCTGTCTCCTGCATTTCTATTAGGCAACACTGGGGAATCAGCACAAGCTGCTTGCTCAGGGAAAGGACGGGGTGGGGGACTAAAGGTCTTAAGCCTTATCCCCATCTTCCAGATGAGAAAATTGAGGCTCAGAAGTCAGGGGACTTACTTGAGGCCTCCCAGCTAACAAGTGCCAGAGTCATAATTTGAACCCCAAATGGCCCAACTCTGAAGCCAACACTCTACCCCCCACACACTTCCTCCCTCTGTTTTCCCCAAGTCTCCTTTAAGGAAGTCATGTAACTCAGTCCAAAGATGTGTTTCACTCCTCTGTAAGGAGACCTTTTGTCTTCTAACAGCCTTAAAACATTCTTTTTTTGGAAAGGGAGATGAAACTATTCCACTGCTCCAATTGATTTATTTGTACTACAACAAAATTTAAAACTTCTGTGCATGAAAGGACACAATCAACAGAGTGAAAAGGCAACTTACAGAATGGGAGAAAATATTTGCAAATCATACATCTGGTAAGAAGTTAATATCCAGAGTATATAAGGAATTACAACTCAACAACAACGAAACAAGCAACCCAATTAAAAAATGGGCAAAGGACTAGAATAGATATTTCTCCAAAGAAAATATACAAATGGTCAATAAGCACATGAAAAGATGCTCAACATCACTAACCATTAGAGAAGTGCAAATCAAAACCCCAATGAAATACCATTTCAATATCGTTAGGATGGCTAGTAACAACAACAACAACAACAACAAAATAAGTGTTGAAGAGAATGTGAAGACATTGGAACCCTTGGGCACTGTTGGTGGGAGTGTAAAATGGTGCTGCTGCCATAGAAGACAGTATGGCAGTTCCTCAAAAAATTAAAAGTAGAATTACCATATGATCCAGCAATCCCACTTCTGGATATATACCCAAAAGAATTGAAAGCAGGATCTCAAAGAGATATCTGTACACCCACATTCACAGCAGCACTATTCACAAGAGTCAAGAGATGGAAGCAACCCAAATATCCATCAACAGATAAATGAATAAACAAAATGTGACCTTATGCATAAAATGGAACATTATTCAGTCTTAAAAAGCAAGGAAATCCTGTCACATGACACAACATGGGTGAATCTTGAGGACATTATGCTACATAAAATAAACCAGTCATGGGCTTCCCTGGTGGCGCAGTGGTTAAGAATCCGCCTGCCAATGCAGGGGACATGGGTTCAATACCTGGCCTGGGGAGATCCCACATGCCTTGGAGAAACTAAGCCTGTGCGCCACAACTAATGAGCCTGCGCTCTACAGCCCATGAGCCACAACTACTGGACCCACATGCCACAACTACTGAAGCCCACGCACCTAGAACCAGTGCTCTGCAACAAAGAGAAGGCACAACAATGAGAAGACAGATCGCCGCAACAAAGAGTAGCCCCTGCTTGCCTCAACTAGAGAAAGCCTGCGCACAGCAACAAACACCCAACACAGCCAAAAATAAAAATAAATTTATTTTAAATATTAAAAAAATAAAAAATAAACCAGTCACAAAAAGACAAATACTGTATGATTGTACTTATATGTAAGGTCCCTAGAGAAGTCAAATTCACAGAGAAAGTAGAATGGTGGTTGCCAGGGGCTGGGGGAGAGAAGAATGAGGAATTGTTGTCTAATAGGTATAGAGTTTTAGTTTTGCAAGATGAAAAGAGTTCTGGAGATGGATGATGGTAATGGCTGAACAACAATGTTAACATATTTAATACCACTGAACTGTACACTTAAGAAGAGTTAAAATGGGTGCTCACTTTGGCAGCACATATACTAAAATTGGAACAATACAGAGAAGATTAGCATGGCCTCTGTGCAAGGATGACACACAAATTCATGAAGCATTCCGTATTTTTGGAGTTTGGGATTAGCAGATGCGAACTATTATATATAGAATGGATAAACAACAAGGTCCTACTGTATAGCACAGGGAACTATATTCAATATCCTGTAATAAACCATAATGAAAAAGAATATGAAAAAGTACACCTGAAACTAACACGATACTGTAAATCAACTATACTTCAATTTAAAAAGATTTTTTTAATTTTAAAGACTATATATAAGTATAAATGAATCACTTTGCTATATACCAGAAACCAACACAACATTGTAAATAAAAACACTTCAATAAAAAATAAATTAAAAAAATAATGGTTAAGATGGTAAATTTTATGTTGATTTTGTAATAATTTAAAGAAAATTTTAAATGCTCATTCCCACATCACCATGTCCTCCACCCTTAGCCATCTGGTGAATGATTAGTTTCTCAACACCAGTGTCTCCTCTTGTGAGCCCTTCCCTTAGCTCACTGATCCTTGTAGTTGGCCATTCCCTCCTGTAGTATGCCTTGCACACTGTACCTCTTACAGCACTTATCAAACAATATAGCAATTATGGTCTACCTATCCCTTTCCACCAGTAGATTATAAGCAGTTTGGGGGCAGGAACAGTGTTTTACTCCTCTCTGTATCCCCTAGGCCTGGGGCTTGGTAGACTGGAAAAACCCAAGAAAGGCTTTTGTAGGGGAGTATCTTAAAATTAATGTTTATTTTTGTATATTAAAGCACAGCATACACAAAAATCACTGAAAAACTACAAAAGGAAAATATTTTACCATATATAACAAGAATTTTAAATCTTTAATATATTAATATATATTTAAATAATTTTAAAAAGCTAGTTCCAAACAGAAAGATGAGTGTTGAACCTTGACTGAAAATGTATACATTAAATTATAAATGTAAAACAGAATAATAGAAAATATTTAAATTTAGTAAGAATAATATCATAAGGCATTACCAATCTTTATTAAAAGAAAATGGATTTCAAAATGGTGTTTTGTGATACAGCCACTATGGAGAACAGTATTGAGGTTCCTTAAAAAACTAAAAATAGAACTACCATACGACTCAGCAATCCCACTACTGGGCATACACCCTGAGAAAACCATAATTCAAAAAGAGTCATGTACCAAAATGTTCACTGCAGCTCTATTTACAATAGCCAGGACATGGAAGCAACCTAAGGGTCCATCCACAGATGAATGGATAAAGATGTGGCACATATATACAATGGAATATTACTCAGCCATAAAAAGAAACGAAATTGAGTTACTTGTAGTGAGGTGGATGGTCCTAGAGTCTGTCATACAGAGTGAAGTAAGTCAGAAAAAGAAAAACAAATTCCGTATGCTAACACATATATATGGAATCTTAAAAAAAAAAAAAGATTCTGAAGAACCTAGGGGGAGGGCTGGAATAAAGACCCAGATGTAGAGAATGGACCTGAGGACACGGGGAGGGGGAAGGGTAAGCTGTGACAAAGTGAGAGAGTGGCATGGATATATATACACTACCAAATGTAAAACAGATAGCTAGTGGGAAGCAGCCGCATAGCACAGGGAGATTAGCTCGGTGCTCTGTGTCCACCTAGAGGGGTGGGATAGGGAGGGTGGAAAGCAGACGCAAGAGGGAGGAGATATGGGGATATATGTATATGTAGAGCTGATTCACTTTGTTATAAAGCAGAAAGTAACCCTCCATTGTAAAGCAATTATACTCCAATAAAGATGTTAAAAATAATGGTGATTTTGAAAGCTGTAGACCCGAGAAAGCCTGGATCGATTGAAGTTCTGGCTCTTAAGGAGTTCATACCGGAGTTACTTAACCCGGGGCATCGGGGGCTCCCCAGGCTTTAGAAATCAGGGGAGATCCCCACGCCTCCTCCGAGAACACGGCCGCGCGTCTCATAAGGCTCCACCTCAACAGTATGGGCCCCTGGGAGGGTCCAAGGGACTGCACACCCACACCCACTCCCGGCCAGGGCCTGTGAACTAGACCCGCCCAGCGACCCAAATGTACCTCAGGTAACGGGCAGCCTGCTCTGGGCTTAAGGCCCCAGCTTCCGCAAACCCTCGGGACGCCTCCATGACCCTCAGATCGGGCTCCGTATATCTCGACCGCGGATTGAACTTCCCTCGTTCCCGCCCTGCGCATGAGCCTTGCGCGTGGAAGCGGGGCAGGGCCAATGGACAGTGTAGCGGCCGGCCAATCCACTGCACGAGCTCCGGCGCCACCGCCTGAGCCCCGCCCACGAAGGTCGCGCGCATGCGCCTACCGCGCTGGGGATGTGTGTGTAGAGGCGGTGGCTGAACCCGTAGCGGGGGTGGGTTGTGTCCTCTTGTCGTCTTTTGCATTTTCAATCTAGTCCAAACCACGCTGCGGCGAATTCTTGTGTGCGTGTGATATCCTTGTGAGTGGAGTAGACCGCCTGATATGATCTCAGTCGTTTTAGTGGCCCTTAGAAACCTCCTCCACAGCCTGGATCCCCAAATATCCTCCCTTCCCTGATCGCCAACGTCTGGTACCGAGCGTGCTTTGAATTCATACACCCTAGGAGGCATAGTCCTCGTGATTTAAACTCACAGTAAAGAAGAGTTTTCAAGAACCAAGTCAAAAGTCTCATTTGAGAAATAAGTAGTGCTGTTGTGTATGGTCACCACCATTTCTTCAGAAGCTCCAACTGAGATGCAGTCATATTTTCAAAGGCAGAGCTCAGGGCTTCAGGTAACGTGGTGACTGAGTTTAAGTGGCTTCCTTGGGCAAAGCTAAATAGGTTTGTGAGCGAACAAAAATTGTCCTTTTTCACATGCTGGCAAGAACGTGGACATTAAGATCCCTCGAGGCACTAATTAACATTCAGTATTTGAAAACTCACCTATTGACCCAGTCGTATGCCTACCACATATCCAGAAGATTTTAAGCTTTTTGTAAATTTCATAGAACGTTAGTGTTAAGGGAAACACCGACTGAAACCACCCGCCCTGGCCAGGCACCATAGTAACCACTTGCGTGAGTTATCTTAAAACAGGAGGTCCTGGTAAGGAATACAGAGCTAACAAGCTACCAGCAACCAGAGTTAAAAAAGGAACTTAAAGAAGGTGCTCTACTTTCCTGGTTTATATGACTTTAAGTCATATGTTCATGTGACTTTAGGCCCTCTGTTAAGAGGGCTTTTAGTATACCACTACTATCCCCATTTTTCAGATGTGAAAATCGAGGCTCAGAGAAATAAATTGACTTGCCCTAAGGTTCCAAAGCTGGGAAATGGTAGGGCCAGAATTCCATACCAAGTCTGTGTGAACACAAATCTGTGCTCATTCACAGTGTCACACTGCCTATTGCTGCAAAGAAGAGGGGAGTGGTGGGAAATGAGGTTTCAGGGTTAGTTGGAAGCCAGTTTGTGAAGGAGCTTTTTTACGCTGCTGAAGTGTTTGAATCACTTCTTCTCCTGGAGTCAAGTTTGAATTGGGGATAGGGGTTGGGGAGTCAACTGTATAGGTTCCCTGGGTACCCAAAGGATGAGGGTGGTGAGAAGAAGGGCTGGTGGAGAGAATTCCATTGAAGAGAGAGATAGGAGCACAAAAATCTTTATCTTGAGTCTGAGGAAGGCCATCTCTAGTTGTGCTTTGGTTCAGTGTCTGCCATCATCACTCATACCTTTGGAATTGTTGAGAACCCAGGATGAAGCAACGCAGAACGCTGATTGCTGCCTTAGGCAACTGCCCCTATGTGGGCTTTGGAGAAAAGCTAAAAGGAAGGCCCTCAGGAACCATGCTACTCCCTGTCTGTTTCCCGGGGACAGTGATCTCCAAACGCCCTGATCATTAGATAAAAGGACCAACCCTCCTGCTTACCTGCCCTTAGGCTACTGGATTTTTCTCAGTGCCATTTTCACACAGCCACCGGACTCCCCCTCTTTAAACACAAAGTCCTCCAGCTCTCCATCCCTCCCCCTCAGTCCTGCAGTAGCTGCTTCCTTTGGGCCCTTCTCAGTGCCTTCTGGAGTGCCAGCTCCCACCACAGGGTGCCAATGACCTAGGAAACTTGCCACCCATGACTCCTAGTCCTCCTCTGTAAATGGTCACACACATTCAGAGAGGTTGGGGAGGATTTAGAGTGGATAAATGGAGAGAATGAAAAGAAGATCAAAATAAGAGTTACCGCTCATACTGAAGAATAAAAACCATATGATCATCTCAATAGATGCAGAAAAAGCTTTTGATAAAATTCAACACCTATTTATGATAAAAACTCTCCGGAAAGTGGACATAGAGGGATCCTACCTCAACATAATAAAGGCCATATTCGACAAACCCACAGCAAACATCATTCTCAATGGTGAAAAACTGAAAGCAATTCCTCTAAGATCAGGAACAAGACAAGGATGTCCACTCTCACCACTATTATTCAACATAGTTTTGGAAGTCCTAGCCACAGCAATCAGAGAAGAAAAAAATAAAAGGAATACAAATTGGAAAAGAAGAAGTAAAACTGTCACTGTTTGCAGATAACATGACACTATACATAGAAAACCCTAAAGATGCCACCAGAAAAGTACTAGAGCTAAACAATGAATTTGGTAAAGTTTCAGGATACAAAATTAATGCACAGAAATCTCTGGCATTCCTATACACTAACAACAAAAGATCAGAAAGAGAAATTAAGGAAACAATCCCATTCACGATTGCAACAAAAAGAATAAAATACCTAGGAATAAACCTACCTAAGGAGGTAAAAGACCTGTACTCAGAAAACTATAAGACACTGACGAAAGAAATCAAACATAACACAAACAGATGGAGAGATATACCATGTTCTTGCATTGGAAGAATCAATACTGCGAAAAAGACTATACTACCCAAAGCAATCTACAGATTCAATGCAATCCCTATCAAATTACCAGTGGCATTTTTTACAGAACTAGAACAAAAAAAATCTTAAAATTTATATGGAGACACAGAAGACCCCGAATAACCAAAGCAGCCTTGAGGGAACAAAACGGAGCTGGAGGAATCAGACTCCCTGACTTCAGGCTATACTACAAAGCTACAGTAATCAAGACAATATGGGGGCTTCCCTGGTGGCACAGTGGTTGAGAATCTGCCTGCCAATGCAGGGGACACGTGTTCGTGTCCTGGTCTGGGAGGATCCCACATGCCGCGGAGCAACTAGGCCCGTGAGCCACAACTACTGAGCCTGCACATCTGGAGCCTGTGCTCCGCAACAAGAGAGGCCGCGATAGTGAGAGGCCCGCGCACCATGATGAAGAGTGGCCCCTGCTTGCCACAACTAGAGAAAGCCCTCTCACAGAAACGAAGACCCAACACAGCCAAAAATGAATAAATAAATAAATTTATTTTTTAAAAAAAGGCAATATGGTAGGGCTTCCCTGGTGGTGCAGTGGTTAAGAATCTGCCGGCCAATGCAGGGGACATGGGTTTGAGCCCTGGTCCGGGAAGATCCCGCACGCTGTGGAGCAACTAAACGTGTGCGCCACAACTACTGAGCCTGTGCTCTAGAGCCTGCGAGCCACAACTACTGAGCCTGTGAGCCACAACTACAGAAGCCCACATGCCTAGAGCCCATGCTCTGCAACAAGAGAAGCCATCGCAATGAGAAGCCTGCGCACCACAACGAAGAGTAGCCCCCATTTGCCGCAACTAGAGAAAGCCCACATGCAGCAACGAAGACCCAACACAGCCAAAAATAAATAAATAAAATTAATTAATTAATTAAAGAAAAAAAAGACAATATGGTACTGGCACAAAGGCAGAGATATAGATCAATGGAACAGGATAGAAAGCCCAGAGATAAACCCACACACATATGGTCAACTAATCTATGACAAACCAGGCAAGGATATACAGTGGAGAAAAAACAGTCTCTTCAATGAGTGGTGCTGGGAACACTGGACAGGTACATGTAAAAGAATGAAATTAGAACACTCCCTAACACCATACACAAAAATAAACTCAAAATGGATTAGAGACCTAAATGTAAGACCAGACACTATAAAACTCTTAGAGGAAAACATAGGAAGAACACTCTTTGACATAAATCACAGCAAAATCTTTTTTGATCCACCTCCTAGAGTAATGGAAATAAAAACAAAAATGAACAAATGGGACCTAATGAAACTTAAAAGCTTTTGCAAAGCAAAGGGAACTACAAAAAAGATGAAAAGACAACCCTCAGAATGGAAGAAAATTTTTGCAAATGAATCAATGGACAAAGGATTAATCTCCAAAATATATAAACAGCTCATGCAGCTCAATATTAAAAAAAAACAAACAACCCAATCAAAAAATGGGCAGAATGGGGGCTTCCCTGGTGGCCCAGTGGTTGAGAGTCCGCCTGCCGATGCAGGGGACATGGGTTCGTGCCCCAGTCCGGGAAGATCCCGCATGCCGTGGAGCGGCTAGGCCCGTGAGCCATGGCCACTGAGCCTGCGCATCCGGAGCCTGTGCTCCACAACGGGAGAGGCCACAACAGTGAGAGGTCTATGTACCGAAAAAAAAAAAAAAAAATGGGCAGAAGACCTAAATAGACATTTCTCCAAAGAAGACATACAGATGGCCAAGATGCACATGAAAAGCTGCTCAACATCACTAATTATTAGAGAAATGCAAATCAAAACTACAATGAGGTATCACCTCACACCAGTTAGAATGGGCATCATCAGAAAATCTACAAACAACAGATGCTGGAGAGGGCGTGGAGAAAAGGGAACCATCTTGCACCATTGGTGGGAATGTAAATTAATACAGCCAATATGGAGAACAGTATGGAGGTTCCTTAAAAAACTAAAAATAGAATTACCATATGACCCAGCAATCCCGCTACTGGGCATATACCCAGAGAAAACCATAACTCAAAAAGACACATGTGGGGCTTCCCTGGTGGCACAGTGGTTGAGAGTCCGCCTGCCAATGCAGGGGACATGGGTTCGTGCCCCGGTCTGGGAAGATCCCACATGCCGTGGAGCAGCTGGGCCCGTGAGCCATGGCCGCTGAGCCTGCGCATCCGGAGCCTGTGCTCCACAATGGGAGAGGCCACAGCTGTGAGAGGCCTGTGTAACGCAAAAAAAAAAAAAAAAAGGACACATGCCCCCCAATGTTCACTGCAACACTATTTACAATAGCCAGGTCATGGAAGCAACCTAAATGCCCATCAACAGACGAATGGATAAAGAAGATGTGGTAGGGGCTTCCCTGGTAGCGCAGTGGTTAAGAATTGGCCTGCCAATGAAGGGGACATGGGTTTGAACCTTGGTCCGGGAAGATCCCACATGCCATGGAGCAACTAAGCCCGTGTGCCACAACTACTGAGCTAGCGCTCTAGATCCCGTGAGCCACAACTGCTGAGCCTGTGTGCCACAACTACTGAAGCCCGTGTGCCTAGAGCCCATGCTCCACAACAAGAGAAGCCACCACAATGAGAAGCCCTCATACCGCAACGAAGAGTAGCCCCTGCTCGCCACAACTACAGAAAGCCCATGTGCAGCAACCAAGACCCAACGCAACCAAAAATAATAAATAAATAAAATTAATTCTTTAAAAAAAAAGATGTGGTACATATATACAATGGAATATTACTCAGCCATAAAAAGGAACGAAATTGGATCATTTGTAGAGACGTGGATGGATCTAGAGACTGTCACACAGAGTTAAGTAAGTCAGAAAGAGACAAACAAATATCATATATTAACGGATATATGTGGAACCTAGAAATATGGTACAGATGAACCAGTTTGCTGGGCAGAAATAGAGACACAGATGTAGAGAACAAACATCTGGACACCAAGGGGGAAAGGGGCAGGGGGCCTGGTGGTGGGATGAATTGGGAGATTGGGATTGACATATATATACAGTAATCTGTATAAAATAGATAACTAATAAGAACTTGCTGTATAAGAAAATAAATTAAATAAAATTCAAAAATTAAAAAAAAAAAACCCAGTGCCAAGGGCCCCATCTCAAATCTCCTGGAGCTATCTTTTTCAGAGATATGCTTGTGTAGCCAATAGCCTCAGTTACTGCAGTTACAAATCAGTATAGTGTGTCCAGACCGCTATCCTCCTATGATTCATCAGGGAAGTGATTAAATAAATTAAGTGTACTGAATTGCTTTAGAGACCAGGGAATGAAAAATATATGCTTGTTTCTGTTCTTTCTTTTGTATTCCCTTTCAAACAAATAAGTACTCCATAAGCATTAATTTAAAAAAAAATGAGTTACTACTATATTCCATTTATGTGTCAGGCCCTGTTCAAAGCACTTTACTTTTATTAACTCTCTTGGCTGTTCCTCATTTCACATCTACCCCCAAAGCAAGGGCTTGAATTCTCACTGCTTCTCTCAAGGCAATGGAGTTTTTTAAACCTTCCCTAATTATTGTTAATTTTTAAAGTGTGATGGTGGTATTGTTGCATGTTTTAAAGCCCTTATCTGCTAGAAATACATAATGGAGTATTCTCAGATAAAATGATATGACACCTGGGATTTACATTAAAATACTCCAGTAGAGAGAAAAATGAGAGACAGGTGAACATGGATTGGCAAAATGTTGATAATTGTTGAAGCTTGTTACAGAGGTTCATTATCCTCTTCTCTCTACTTCTCTGCATGTTTGAAATTTTCCATAATAAAAATTAAAAAAAAACAACCTTTGCTTTCTAATCTGCAGATTACACTGAGTCACCCACACTCACAGACCGGAAATAAGATAATGAGGCCTTGTGGGAGAGTTCAGAATAGGTAAATGGAGAGATGTATGAGGCAGAATACGAACAATAGCTGCTACTGGGACTTCCTTGGTGGCACAGTGGTTAAGAATCTGCCTGCCAATGCAGGGGACATGGATTTGAGCCCTTGTCTGGGAAGATCCCACATGCTGCAGAGCAACTAAGCCTGTGCACCACAACTACTGGACCCACATGCCACAACTACTGAAACCTGTGCTCCGCAACGAGAAGTCACCGCAATGAGAAGCCCACGCACTGCAACGAAGATTAGCCCCCACTCGCCACAACTAGAGAAAGCCTGCACACAGCAACAAAGACCCAACGCAGCCAAAAAATAACTTAATTAAATAAATAAATTAAAAAAATAAAGAAGAACAATAGCTATTACTAATAGAGCACTTGAGTGCCAGGCCTTGTTGTATGCACTTTACGTATATTAACTCTTTTAATCCTCACAAAAACCTTGTTATGTAGTGTATACCATTATTAAAATCCCTTTATAGATAAGGAAACTGAGGCACAAGAAAGACTGAATAAGTTACACAAGTTTACACAGCTCGTGAGTGGTAAAGCTGAGTTCCAAACACAAGCAGCCTGTCTTTTGACTCTTTGCTCTTAAATACAATGCTAGTTAGATATAGAAAGCAGCTGATAGGTGAAAAGAAGGATTCATTCTTCTATTATTCATTTATTTAATAAATATGTGTTAAGCCTTTACAAGATGGCCAGGCAAGGATACGGGTGCTAGGGATCAGTGGTGAGCAAAACAGATTCTTGCTATCAAGTAGTTTAAATTTTGATTGGGGGCTGGGGGGCGGGTACACTTGAAACAATGATCACGCAAGTATATGGAAAATTACAAACCATGATGAGGTTTGTAGGCAGGAAAACTCCAGGGAGTTCTGAGAGCATCTGATGAGGTACCTGACCCAGTCTGGAAGGGCTGGGAAAGGTTTCTCTGAGAAAGTAGTGTTTGAGCTGAGAGCTGAAGGATAAAGAGGAGTTAATTAAACAAAAATAATAATAAAAAGGGAAGGGGGGCTTCCCTGGTGGCGCAGTGGTTGAGAGTCCGCCTACCGATGCAGGGGACACAGGTTCGTGCCCCAGTCTGGGAAGATCCCACATGCCGCGGAGTGGCTGGGCCCGTAAGCCATGGCCGCTGGGCCTGCGCGTCCGGAGCCTGTGCTCCACAAAGGGAGAGGCCACAACAGTGAGAGGCCCGCATACCGCAAAAAAAAAAAAAGGGAAGGGAAGAGCATTTCAGGAAGAGGGAAGAGCATTACTAAAAACCCTGTGACAGGAGAAAGCTTGATGCATGGGAAGAATTGAAAAGGATAGGGTGATTGGAGCAAAGTCTAGAACGCTAAAGTTGGAACAGTTTTCTGGAGTCAGTGCAATGTCACAGGTGAGGGAACTGCCACTGGGAAAGAAGGGACTGGCTTGTCTGAGATTACACCAGAATCAGTGGCAGAAATGGGATTCAAAGCTAAGTTCCTTGACTCCCAGCCAAGTGCTCTTTCCAGCACAGACCTCGGCTTCCCTGCATATGAGGAGGAGGGAAGCCAACTTGGTGTCAGCAAAATGCTGCTCTTGGGGACTGAGAATGTGAGAGGGTATTTTTAGAGATAGGTAAAAATAACCAAATGAAGTCTTCATGGGCAAGGAGATCAAGAGTGGTTTGGGGGCATAAAAAATAAGAAAGTGATTTGGAAACAGAAAGAATTTAATTTGTGATTCCCAGATACCTAATTAGGCTTTCCTCCCCTATTTCTAGCTAGGGTTCTAAAGTGGGTGGAGGTTTTGTTGGCGGGTGGAGAAGGGGACTGAGACTGAGGTCTTAATTCCCTCTTTTGTGGGTGAGAGGCGTCTGTTCCAGGGGAAGCAGGAGGGAAGGTGCTTGGAGGAGGTGAGTCATCTCCAGCTCCGCCAGCAGGCGGAGCCGGAAACCAAATTTCCTAAGAACGGCAGCTGGCCTGGCCCCAGGGCTGGATAAATTATTTTCTTTTTTTAAATTAAATTTATATATTGTATTTTTGGCTGCACTGGGTCTTCTGTTGCTGCACGCGGGCATTCTCTAGCTGTGGCAAGCGGGGTCTACTCTTCATTGCGGTGTGCGGGCTTCTCACTGCAGTGGCTTCTCTTGTGGAGCACGGGCTCTAGGCGTGCAGGCTTCAGTAGTTGTGGCACACGGGCTCAGTAGTTGTGGCACACAGGCTTAGTTGCTCCGTGGCATGTGGGATCTTCCCGGACCAGGGCTTGAACCCGTGCCTCCTGCATTGGCAGGTGGATTCTGAACCACTGTGCCACCAGGGAAGCCCCGGGGCTGGATAAATTCTTGTTGGAAACTAATCAAGTCAGCCTGAGATGCTGTGGAAATGACAGGAACTGAGAGCAAAGAGGGAGCCAGGAGTTAGGATTATCCACAGGGTCTTTTCACTATATTGCAAAGTCTGATGAGTGCTTTCTAAACTGTCTCCTAGAGTTTGGGCTGAAGCAGGCACCAAAGGGGAGGGAATCCTTTGACAGGAAGGACAGTGCTGCTGCAGAAAACATTGCATCCTCCACTCTCCTTGGGCTACCTCATCCACTCCCAACACATCACAATTCTGTCTGTAGCCTCATCCTCTCTCCTGAGTTTCAGACCTATATGGCCAGATGGCTACAGGACATGTCTTCCTGGAAGCTCGAACTCAACATGACACTGACTTAATTTCCTACCTTCCCCTACACCTGTTCCCTCAATATTCCCTGTTTCCATGAACAGCACTACCAATCCCCCAATTGTTCAAGTCAGAAACTGGCAGGCCTCTTTCCAATCTACCAATAAGTCCTGTTGCCTCTACCTCCAAAATATATCTCAAATCCAACTGCCACTGCCAGTCTCCACTGCCACCATTCTGGTCTATGCCATCATTATCTCTAGCCTGGCTCACTGCAGTAGCCTCCTGACTTTCTTCCAGCTTTTATATTTGTGCCTGTTGCTCATTGTCTCCGCACCCAGAAACCAGAGTGATCTTGCAAAAACACCAATCTGATCATGTCATGGGCCAGTCTAAACCCTTCAAAGCCACCTCTTTGCCCTCAAAATCAAATCCTGCCTTCTCACCATGGCTTACAAAGCCTTCCTGATCTGGCGCCTGACTGCTTCTCCCGCCTTATGTCTCTCCACACACACACACACACACACACACACACACACACACACACACACACACACACACACATGCCATGATTGTCCCAAACTGAACCACCTCCACTTACTCAAATCTTGCCTCTAGACCCTCTCACATGCTGTTTCCTGTCTGGACTTTCCTTTTTGTCTCACTATCCCCTAATCCACTCCTTGGCTCTCAGGTGTCCCTCCTTCCAGAGACCTTCCATGATCCTTCTCAACAGTGGTCCTCTGTGACGCAATGTGATACACCTTGCCTTTATCTTTAGATTTAGTCCATGGAATGTGGCTGCCTGATTACCTCTCTGGCTCCCCATGTTCACGTGAGCTGTGTGAAGGACAGATCTGTCTTTTGCACAGTTACAGCTTCACAGAGCTTAGCAAGTACCTACACGTAGTAGCTGATAAGTAAATATTTGTTGGAGGGATGGATGGATGAATTGTCAATTCACTAATCCTAAAGGAAAGCAATGGGCACCATGTTAGTGAGCTCGAATGAGGCTGTGGGTGGGATTGATATATCCAAAACAATAATAGGGACCAGGAACCAGGGAAGAGGGGAGGTCCAAGCATGCCCATCCCAACCACTCCTCTTGCCAGCATTGCCCTGTTTCCCTCTTGAACCTGCTTCAAGAGGGGCCTGGAAATAGCGTAAAGGAATCTGAGTTACACCCAGGAACAAGATTTTCCTTTTCGATTCCTTTCCCAAATCTTGGGCAGGGACAAAGTCATGCATGCTTGGCTGTGAGACGGATGGGCTCTAGCCAGGTCCAAGAGTTGGTAGATTCTCTGGATGTCCTGTACCCACTTGTTCCCCAGGTCAAGGGCATTTCTGGGAGCTCCCTGTGAGTTCCTTTTCAGCTTCCTCACCCCCTCTGAAGCAGCAGAGGAACCCTCCCTACAC
>NW_006795110.1:525860-549665 GCF_000442215.2 Lipotes vexillifer | reverse complement strand
ACGGATGGGCACCTCTCCCAAAAGCTGGAATCAAGGCTCCACCCTGGAAGCCCAAGAAGGGATTCCTGGAGGTGTCGGGCGGGGGAGGGGGAACCTAATCTTAACCTCTGTGATCCTTTTTCTTGCCTCTTTGGCACTAAAAGAGACAGACAGTAAAAACTACAGGCTCTCGTGTGGGCGATGAGGGTTACGTTTTTCTCCAGCCCTTCGAAGGCCTTGGCGCCCTGCCCAGATCTGAGTCAGGAACTGTATGTCCCAAAGAACTGGCTTCCCAGCCATCTGCTCTGAGCTCAAAGAGCCTAGGGGCCCTCGTGGGATGCTTTGTTCAAATTAGCCAAGAAGGGCAGGGCTGAGGACAACACAGCAGGAGGGACCTTGGCCAGTCTAGGCCTCTGAAGGTGTAGAGGGAAGGGGCAGATACATGACACCAGGGCATGTTGAGGGCGTGGCAAATCCCCAAGCAGAGAGCTCCTCTCACAGTCCAGCTGCACTGCTCCTAGAGGCAAGCTTTCCCAGCTCCCCTTCTGAGGGAACTAATGGCTTTGTGAGCACCTACTTTATGCCAGCCATTTCCCCTACAACAAGCAAGAAATGACAGTTCTCCTTGACCAGCCACAGATATCAAAACTCAGGGAGGTTAATTGCATTATGCAAGGTCATGAAGCAAGTACACAGCAGATTCAAAGAGACCAGGACCAGGCTATCAACTCTCAGCCCCTTGGTGAATGGTTGCCAAGGCTACTAGAAAGTAAGTCTCCCTATCAGTGAGCAGGTAGGCAGACTGAGGATGATGGCTGAGAGGAGATACAGAAATTCACACTCCTGTGCCTGGGATATAGCTTGCTCCATTCAGGAGAAAACTTATATTTGTCCCTTTGACACACACCATCTCAAGGTGATAAGAATGGGTCAAGCAATAAGGTCAAGTTTCACATGAGGAAAATTTTAGGGTGGAGACAAGAAAACACTTACCCAAGGTCTCATATTAGAGGATAAGAGAACAATTCAGATGAATAGACCTATCCAAGAAGACAGACAGATCCACAGGAGGAAGACTGACAAGGCACCCCTCACTCCTAAAATCCTCACAGACCTGGACGTTCACATAGATTGAAGAACCAGACCTCAGGCATAGTTGCCAGGGGGCAGATTTGTAGACCCATAAAAGTAGGGAGCCTCTGGGACTGATCTTTAGTGTACCAGGAGTTCTCAACCCTAGATTCATGTTAGAATCACTGGGGATCTTTTAAACAGTGATTATATTTGCAATACATGTATCTGACAAAGGACTAGTATCCAGAATATGTACAGAGTTCCTACAAATCAACAATAAAATGATTGGGGACTTCCCTGGTGGTGCAGTGGTTAAGAATCCCCCTGCCAATGCAGGGGACATGGGTTCGATCTCTGATCTGGGAAGATCCCACATGCCACGGAGCAACTAAGCCCATGCACCACGACTACTGAGCCTGCACTCTAGAGCCCGTGTGCCACAACTACTGAGCCTACATGCTGCAACTACCTGAAGCCCTTGCACCTAGAGCCCGTGCTCCACATCAAGAGAAGCCACCCCAATAAGAAGCTGGCACACCACAACGAAGAGTAGCCCCCACTCGCCGCAACTAGAGAAAGCCCACACGTAGGAAAGAAGCCAAAAATAAATAAATAAAATTTTAAAAAAAGACCTATGCAGTTTACCATGTGTTAATTACACCTCAATTAAAAAAAATCATGCCCAGGCCCCACCCCTGACTAATTAAATCAAAAATCTCTAGAGGTGGGGCCTGGGCAAGGGCATTTAAAAAATCTCCCCAGGTGACACTAATGTGCAGCAGTCTGAGAACCACTGATTAATATATTACTGCCAGGGGCTTCCCTGGTGGCGCAGCGGTTGAGAGTCCGCCTGCCGATGCAGGGGACGCAGGTTTGTGCCCCGGTCCGGGAAGATCCCACATGCCGCAGAGCGGCTGGGCCCATGAGCCATGGCCGCTGAGCTTGCGCGTCCGGAGCCTGTGCTCCACAACGGGAGAGGCCACAACAGTGAGAGGCCCAAGAAAAAAAAAAAAAAAAAAAAAAAAAAAAAAAAAAGAAAAAAATATATTACTGCCACCTTTCCCTAGCAACAAACCCTCTCAGCATCCTGGGTCATGGAGGCTTTTCAAAGATACCCATTGGAAAAAGTCCCTCCCACTATCACCAGCAGAGGTGGGAACCAAAGGTGAGTGAGGGTAGGCACTTACCAATATATCTTGGACAGTGTTTCACATAAAAACATAAAGACACCCTGAGAAAACCATAATTCAAAAAGAGGCATGTATCACAATGTTCACTGCAGCACTATTTACAATAGCCAGGATATGGAAGCAACCTAAGTGTCCATCGACAGATGAATGGATAAAGAAGATGTGGCACATATATACAATGGAATATTACTCAGCCATAAAAAGAAACGAAATTGAGCTATTTGTAATGAGGTGGATAGACCTAGAGTCTGTCATACAGAGTGAAGTAAGTCAGAAGGAGAAAAACAAATACCATATGCTAACACATATATATGGAATCTAAAAAAAAAAAAAGGTTCTGATGAACCAAGGGGCAGGACAGGAATAAAGATGCAGACATAGAGAATGGACTTGAGGACACAGGGAGGGGGAAGGGGAGCTGGGACGAAGTGAGAGAGTAGCATTGAGTAGCATTGACACATATACACTACCAAATGTAAAATAGATAGCTAGTGGAAAGCAGCTGCATCGCATGGGGAGATCAGCTTGGTGCTTTGTGACCACCTAGAGGGGTGGGATAGGGAGGGTGGGAGGGAGACACAAGAGGGAGGGGATATGGGGATATATGTATACTTATAGCTGATTCACTTTGTTATACAGCAGAAACTAACACAACACTGTAAAGCAATTATACTTGGATAAAGATGTTAAAAAAAAAACATAAAGACACTGAATTTTACACTTTAAAATGAGGGAAGTTAATGTTATGTGAATTTCATCGCAATTAAAAAATAGTAAATAAAAACCTCAAGAGCTTCCTTTGTTTTAATGGCTGCGTATATGCCATTGTAAGAGTGCATTTTAATTTATTTGACCAGTCTCGTTGATGGATATTTTTTCCATTTTTCCAATCTTTTGCTATCGCAAACATTGTGGCAATAAATATCCTGGTACATGCATTTCTGTGAATATGTGTGAGTATATCTGTAGGATAATTTCCTAAAAGTGGAATTGTTGGGTCAGAGTGTATGTATCTTTCTCATTTTGATAGAACCTGCTAAACTGCCCTCCATAAGGGATGGGCAAACTTACATTCGCATGAACAGTATATGAGGGTGCTGTTTCCCCACATCTTTTCTAACAGTGTTTTCCAACTTTCTGATCTTCACCTTTCTGACTATTAAAAAGGCATATCTGATAGTTTTATTTTGCATCTCCCCTGAGAGTAAGTCTTCACTGAGACAGGTCAAGGGCATTCAAGTGGAGGGCAAGGGTATTGTTTTGGAGGCAGGGAGGGAGGCATTTATCCCCACCCCCATCTCCCATTTCTGTTCTAGCCTATTGTTAGCTTTGAACAAGTCACCAAGAATTCCCAGAACTCTTAGCTAAATATTAAGGACTCCCACATGTCTTTCTTAGGTCCAAACCTCTCACTTGAGCCCCAGACTCCTATACCAAGGCGTCTCTGAGATCTCACACTGAAAACATCCAAAAGAGAAGTATTGATTCCCAACCCTCAAACCTCATCTGCTCCAGTCTTCCCCATCTCTATGTATGACACCACCATCCACTCACTTGCTCAAGTCCCAAACCCAGAAACTAGAAGCGTTATCTCTTCTCTGTCCCTCATCTAATCCATCACCAAGCCCAGTGGGCTCTGTCTTCAAAATACATCCCGAAGCTCTCCACCTCTCCCCACCCAACTGCAAGCACCCAAGCCTAAGCCACCTGGCATTTACCAATGGCTTCCTAACCAGCCCCTGTACTCCTATTTCTGTCTCCCAGTCCATTTTTCTTATTAGGAAAATCTAATCTGTTCTTCAAACAGCAGCCAATAATCTTTTTTAAAAATATAAACCAGATCACATCACGCCTTCGCTTAAGACCTTTCAGTGAGTTCACAATGCACTGAAAATACAATCCAAACTCCTTACTGTGGCCTGCAAATCCCTAGTGACCTGGCCTGTCCGAATCTCATCTTGTTTGTTCATTTCACCTCAACCACATTGGCTTTCTGGGAACTACCAAGCCCACTTCCACAGAGGGTCTTTACATCTGCTATTCCCTCTGCCAGGAACACCTTCCCCTAAAATCTTTGTATGGCTGGTTCCTTATCATTTAAATCTCAGCCACCTCTCCCTCGAGACCTTCCTGTTTATATCCTTTAGAGCCCTTACTACTATTTAAACTTATCTCCTTTCTGCTTACTTCCATACTGTCTGTTCCTCCTCTAGAACATTAGCTCCATATCTGGATGTCCAATACCCGAAATAGTTCTGGCACATAGTAGATGCTTAAAAAATGTTTGGAATGAATGAATGGTTCAACAGTGCTTTCTTGTTTTCAAAGCCTTCTCTTTGTCAGGATCTCAGATTTAGATACAGAGATCTGATTGGAGAAGGAAGGGTTGTTTTCCATCTCCCTGGAAAGAACAAAACTGATTTTAAGGACTTTAAGGTCTGCGTCTATCCAAATAATTAGCAAAAGTCTTATCTATTCCCTAACTAAATCTATCCTTGGAAACACTCAGGGAGCCTCCTTTGAATTACCGCGTGTCATTGCAGGCAATAAAACGTCCTTTCTTTGTCAATATTCTCTGCTTCAAATTTGTCACTAATTCCAGCTGGCCTCGTCCCAGCCCATCTGAATGACCGAAAGGCAGAGTGAATACAATTTAATCAGTGGCTTGGCCCCCGCGGGATGAGCTGGCAGTGTCTCTGTGGGCCTCATCGCCAAAAGGTGTTCAGGGGCCGTGATTTTTGCACTGAACAAAGGCGGGCCAGCAGGGCTCTCGCTCCTGCGGCGGCGGGGGAATCTGGCAGGCGCTGGCTCCGGGCGGGGGCGAGGCGGCAGGGGGAGCCGCAGAAAGGCGGGGAGAAATAAATGGGAAAGGAGACAATCCCACGGAGAAGAATAATCATTGTTCTCATAACCAGCCCTCGATTTACAATTGTACAAACTGTTCCAGCCATTATCTTGTTTCTGCCCCACGACAGCCCGCGTGCGGGTTAGTATAACATCCGGTGGTAGCAACGGGGAAACCGAGGCTCCGGGAGGCCGGCTTGGGAGTGCGGCTGTACCCCGGGCCCTGCCGGCCGCCCGGCGCCCAGTGGCGCCAGGGCCGTTGCTATGGCATTTCTGGATTGTCACAAGTGCCCAGGAAGCATACAAATCGACCTGCGTGAGACACAGCCCTGGGCAAAACAACTTCCAATTTACTCGCAATAATTACCACCCCCAGATAATCGCCTGTACCCGGGCGGGCGCGGAGGGCTTGGCTGGGGGAAGGGAGGAAAGAGGCAAGGGAGGGAGGGGGGGAGGCCGGGCGGAGGTGGCCGAGCCGAGGTTGGGGTTTGGGGCGGGGTGGGGGAAACAGAGAGGGAGTCTTCCTGCACTCGGTACTGAGGAGGGTACTGAGGAGGGCTCTGTCCTGTGCCCATTGAAGAAAAACACGCAACCTAACAGTTTCAAGTTAAGTTTGGGGGGTGGGGGGGGAGGGGGACCTTACTGAGGACTGTAGCCCGGGAGTCAGCCTCTCACACAGCTCTCCGGAGCCGCTCCTAAAGAGGTAGGGGAGGAGCCAGGATACACAGGAATTTTTTTTTTTTTAACCTGGGAAATACATAATGTCAAGCATACATCTTGGGAAAAGTTACTGCTAGTCATGAGGATCAGCTATCTCAGTTAATTATTTTAGTGCTTTTTCTACGTATGAGTAGATGCAAGAGTCTGGGGTCATTGAAATTCTTCCTTAGATATGACATCTTAACTATCTAAGGCCAGTCAGTATCCAAAGCAAAGGAACGTTTTCTGTTTTTCTCCATTTGAATTCCCCTCAGGGTGCACCTTGAAGAGATGCATGTGGGGGGAGGCTGCAGTGGCTGACCGCTTGATGGCGGCAACATTTGATGTTTACTGGAATGGCAGGCAACATTCTTTGTCCGCACCTGTTTGGTTCTGGAAGCTCAACATTCTGGATGGATCATATCAAGGCATTTCATTCAATATGTACTGGGCACTTTTGGTGGTGGACACTTTGCCTGGCATTAGGGCTGCAAAGGCCATTCTGTGGTGGAGTATGTCACAGACTCCTGGGAGACACACACACACACACACCCAGGCACATACACAAGACACACAAACAAGGTACAATTATAAGGGCCATTATTCATTCAACATATATTTATTAAGTACCAGGCATTATGCTGAGGATACAGCAGTGAACAAAACGGACATAAATCCCTGCCTTCATGAAGTTTACGTTGGCGTGGAGGGAGACCAACAATTTTTTTCTTAAATAATGAAAGTATACTGTTGGTTGGTATATTTGTCTGGGTTCTCCAGAGAAACAGAACCAATAGGGTGTGTATATATACATAAAGAGATTTACTATAAGGAATTGGCTCACGCAGTTTTGGAGGCTTGAGAAGTCCAAGACGTGCAGTGGGCAAGCTGGAGCCCCAGGAGAGCCAATGGTATAGATAGTTCCAGTCCAAGTCCAAAGGCCTGAGCCAGGAGAACTGATAGTATAAGTTCCAGTCCAAGTCCAAAGGCAAGAGGGAACTGATATCCCTCAGGCAGAGAGAAAGGATTTCTTTCTTCCTCAACCTTTTACCATATTCAGGCTTTCAATGGATTGGGTGAGGCCCATTCACATTGGAGAGGGCAATCTGCTTTTCTCAGGTCTACGGGTTTCAAATGTTAATCTCATACAGAAACACCCTCACAGACACACCCAGAGATAATGTTTAGAAAAATATCTGGGCACCCCATGGCCCAGTCAAGCTGACACATAAAATGAGCCATCACAGTTGGTGATAAGTGCAAACAAGGGAGAAAAATGAAACAGGCAAGTAGGAACAGGAAGCCAGGAAGCATTGGTAGGGCAGGGGTGGAAAATTTTAAACAGGGTGATGGCGAAAGTCTCACTGAGAAGGTATCATTTGAATGAAGACTTGAAAGAAGTGAGGCAGCAAGCTGTGCAGATTTCCAAGAATGTTCCAGGCAGAAGAAACAGTATATACAAAGGCCCTGAAACAAGAGCATGTCTGGTGTATCCGGAGGAGCAGGAGTGAGTCCAGAATAGCCAGAGCAGAGTGTGCAAGGGAGAGAGGGTTAGGAGAGAGGCAGAAACAGAGCACACAGGCCATGTAGGCCAACATAAGGACAGACACTGTAAGTGAAACAAGAGCCAGGGCAGGATTTTGAGCTGAAGACACATGATTTGATGTGTGTCTTAATGGGCTCCTCTAGTTTCTGTGTGATAAATAGACTGTGTGTGTGTTGAGGCGGAGGGTGGTGAGGGGCAAGGGTGAAGCAGTTAGGAGCACTGGGGGGGGCAAAGGAGCACTTAGGGTACCACTGTAGTAATCCAGGTGAAAGATGATGGGAGCTTAGACCAGGGTGGTGCCTGTGGAGATGGTGAAGTGGTAGATTCTGGATATACTTTGAAGGTAGAGCCAATGGGATTTGCTGATGGATTGGACATGTGGTAGGATAAAAAGAAAGGAGTTGAAGGTGATCAAGGAGGAACATGTCCTGGGACAGGCAGTGCGGTATAATCCGGAGAGAGTTCAAGTTCATAGGGACTTGGGAGTTAAATTGCGCTAGATCCCTGCCCTTCTCAGCTGTGGGACCTTGGGCAGGTTGCTTTCCATCACCGAACCCGGGTTCCTTTACCTGTAGAACCTCACAGGGCTGCTGTGAAGATTGAATGAGGTGAGGTATGTAAAACCCCCAGGGCTACAGCTGGCACAGAGTATGTGCTCCCTGAACACTTACCCCTCTGCCCTTCCCTTCCTGGGGAAGCTGAAGAAGCTTCATAGGAGGGCCAACCAACATTGGAGGGGACTGTAAGGATGAGTGGGGCTTTGTTAGAAGGAAAAGAGGGGCAAAGGGATTCATCCTTCACAACAGGCAGGGTGAAATGGAGCCAATGGCCAGGCAGGCCTTAGTAGACGTCCTACGGTGGGGAAAGCTGCAGGAGGACAGGGAGCATCTGGGCATAGAAAGAGGGTGAGAAATGTTCTTTGCAGCTCTATTTACAATAGCCCGGAGATGGAAACAACCTAAGTGCCCATCATCAGATGAATGGATAAAGAAGATGTGGCTAAGTGCCCATCATCGGATGAATGGATAAAGAAGATGTGGCACATATATACAATGGAATATTACTCAGCCATAAAAAGAAACGAAATTGAGCTATTTGTAATGAGGTGGATAGACCTAGAGTCTGTCATACAGAGTGAAGTAAGTCAGAAAGAGAAAGACAAATACCGTATGCTAACACATATATATGGAATTTAAGAAAAAAAATGTCATGAAGAACCTAGGGGTAAGACAGGAATAAAGACACAGACCTACTGGAGAACGGACTTGAGGATATGGGGAGGGGGAAGGGTGAGCTGTGACAAAGCGAGAGAGAGAGGCACGGACACATATACACTACCAAACGTAAGGTAGATAGCTAGTGGGAAGCAGCCGCATAGCACAGGGATATCAGCTCAGTGCTTTGTGACCGCCTGGAGGGGTGGGATAGGGAGGGTGGGAGGGATGGAGACGCAAGAGGGAAGAGATATGGGAACATATGTATATGTATAACTGATTCACTTTGTTATAAAGCAGAAATTAACACACCATTGTAAGGCAATTATACCCCAATAAAGATGCTAAAGAAAAAAAAAAAAAAGAGTGTGAGGAAAAGAAAGTCATGTGCGAGGAAATGGGCCCCAACAGGGAGTTGTGAGAGAATGGGAGGCCAACCTTCTTCCTCCCTGGCTCTGCCTTGGGCCAGCCTCGGCCCAGAGGATCTTTGAAACCTTCTGAATTAAGGGATGAAGCTGGTTGGAGCTATGGCACACAAATTCCCACATGGTGAGGGGTAGCGAGCTCTGCGCTGTGGGGAGTCACATGACAAACATCTGGCTTGGCCACTGACCAGGACAGCCCGCCCCTCCCACCCCAGTGGTACACATACTGATTGTGAACATATGGCCCCCAAGGAGGGGGCTTTCCAAAAGAGCCATCTTTGCCTTCTGCCTGAATCACCCTGGCCTTGGGCCTACCACCAGGGCCTCTTTACTCCCTTACTCCTTGCATGAAAACATCAATTCCCCTTACATGGGGCCAATAGGCCCATGCTGAGGAACCCCCCTCCAGAACCACAAACACCAACCCTCCACTTCATGGGAGGCTCAGGCAACAGACTGCCTGGGTTTCCATCCAGCCCCATGCCTATTCATTGTGTGAACTTGGGCGAAGGTTACTGACCTCTCTTGAGCCTTATTTTCTGGCTCTACAAGGAAAGATATAAATGACACCTCCCTCGCAGGCTTGAGGAGAGGCTCAAATGGGATTATATGAGACTATGATCCAGAGGCTCTAATTACTGAAAAGATGTAGATTCTACCTGTAAACCACCCCCCCACCAAATCTACACTCAATACTACTGCTATCAGTAGGTGATTCAGAGTAGAACTTATTACAGAATGTAAAAAGGGAAAGTCCAATCAGGTTCGGATTTTTCCTGTGATGGCTCCTTTGATGGAGTCTCTTGAAATATCAGCTATCATATTCTTTCCTCAAACACTTTTGTTGTTGTTCCTGCTATACGAATGCCCTAAGCATTTTTTTAAACATTTAAAAAAATTAATTTATTTTTGGCTGCGTTGGGTCTTCGTTGCTGTGCGCGGGCTTTCTCTAGTTGCGAGGAGCGGGGGGCTACCCTCTTCATTGCGGTGCACGGGCTTCTCATTGCGGTGGCTTCTCTTGTTGCAGAGCACGGGATCTAGGCACATGGGCTTCAGTAGTTGTGGCTTGCAGGCTCTAGAGCGCAGGCTCAGTAGTTGTGGCGCACGGGCTTAGTTGCTCTATGGCATGTGGGATCTTCCTGGACCAGGGTTCGAACCCATGTCCCTTGCATTGGCAGGCAGATTCTTAACGACTGCACCACCAGGGGAGTCCTGCCCTAAGCATTTTTATTGAGCAATTGGGCCCTGGAGAATTTGGATTTGGAAACTGTAATGGGTCAGATACATTCTTGTTGGCCAGGATCAGCTAACATTCGATAGAGTTTACTACCTGCCAGGGAATGTTCTAGTTCATTTTTTTAAAAATAAATTTATTTATTTATTTATTTATTTATGGCTGTGTTGGGTCTTCGTTACTGCACATGGGTTTTCTCTAGCTGTGGTGAGTGGGCACTACTCTTCGTTGTGGTGAGCAGGCTTCTCATTGCGGTGGCTTCTCTTGTTGTGGAGCACAGGCTCTAGGCACATGGGCTTCAGTAGTTGTGGTGCACAGGATCAGTAGTTGTGGCTCATGGGCTTAGTTGTTCCACAGCATGTGGGATCTTCCTGGGCCAGGGCTTGAACCCATGTCCCCTGCATTGGCAGGCAGATTCTTAACCACTGTGCCACCAGGGAAGTCCCTGTTCTAGTTCATTTTATCCTCACAACAAACGCTATGAGGTTGGTACAATTACTATCTTACAGATGGGAAAGCTGAGAATCGCGTTAGGAGGTAAACTGAGGAGGTTAGGAGGTAAAAGGTAAACTTGCCCAACGTCACACAGCTAGTGAATGTTGGTGGAGGTTTTGAACGCAGGCAGTCTTGCTGTAAAGGCCATATGCTTAACAACAAGGTCCTACTGTATAGCACAGGGAATTATATTCAGTATCCTGTAATAAACCATAATGGAAAAGAATATGAAAAAATATGTATATATGTATAACTGAATCACTTTGCTGTACACCAGAAACTAACACAACACTGTAAATCAACTATACTTGAATTAAAGATTTAAAAAATAATAAAAATAAATTTTTAAAAAGAGAGACTGGGACTTCCCTGGTGGCACAGTGGTTAAGAATCCGCCTGCCAGTGCAGGTGACACAGGTTCGAGCTCTGGTCCAGGAAGATCCCACATGCCGTGGAGCAACTAAGCCCGTGTGCCACAACTACTGAGCCTGTGCTCTAGAGCCTGCAAGCCACAACTACTGAGCCCACGTGCCACAACTACTGAAGCCTGCGCACCTAGAGCCCGTGCTCCACAATAAGAGAAGCCACCGCAACGAGAAGCCTGCACACCGCAACGAAGAGTAGCCCCTGCTCGCCACAACTAGAAAAAGACTGCACGCAGCAACAAAGACCCAACGCAGCCAAAAATAAATCAATTAATTAATTTAAAAAACAAAAAAGAGAGAGACTGAGCAATTTTTTTTAAAAAAGGCCGTATGCTAAACCACTATGCTATACTGTCTCTTCAAACAGTTGGATCAAACCCTTGTCACACAGGTGAGAGCCTTGTATCCCAAGGGGGACTGGGATGGGTTGAGGGAGTGGGATTGGCTCTCAGTAGCCCTCCCCATGGCTAAAGACCCAGCCCCCCCAGCCCTCATCCTTGCTACAAAATACATGAGTGCTCAAATTGGCATTGGGGCTGCCCAGTGTCCCTCTTTGCAGAGGCATCTATAATTGAGAGAGAGGTTTGAACTAAATACCTTCCAAAGGTCCTTTCAGTTCAAGAAGTTGAAGTCTCTAATCTACCTCAGGTCTGCCCGCTGTCTCCTCCCAGAGGAGCAAGCCAACTCTTCGCTGTTCCCTGCAGGCCCTTTACCCTCAGTTCTCCTACAAATGGGTGGGGTACATCTGCCCTTGCCTTGCTCACTGTGTGCACCTGGGAGACCTCATCCCTCCATGGCTGATGCCTTCTCTTTCCTGATGCCTGATCCACACCTCTTCTCTGGGCTGTAGAACCATCTCTCCAGCTGCCTCTTGGACCACTTGGTGCTCTCCCTGCAGTGTGAACTGCATGGGTGTCTTCTTCCCTGAAACCTCTTCCTCCTCTCGTGCTCCTCTTCTTGAGGAATGGCTCCTCCATTTATCCATTTGCTTAAGCCAGAGCCCCAGGAGGCATCCTCAAAGTTTTCTTGCCCTCACTCCCCACATCCCATCAGGCACCAGGGCCTGTCAATGTTACCTCCTACATATCTCATGAATCCACTGCCTTCTCTCCATCCCCACCACCACTTCCCCAGTCCAAGCCACCACAATTTGAGAGAGGAAGTAGAAAGCACAGCCTCCCCCTGCCCTCTCTGCCTCTATTACCTCCCTTCCAGTCCATCTTCCACCCCGAAGCCAGGGTGAGCTTTTGAAAACAAAATCTGGGTGTCTCTTCTCTGCCCAAAACTCTTCTATGACTTTCTCTTAAGATTAAGTCCAGGACTTCCCGGGTGGCGCTGTGGTTAAGAATCGCCTGCCAATGCAGGGGACACGGATTCGAGCCCTGATCCAGGAAGATCTCACATGCCACGGAGCAACTAAGCCCGTGTGCCACAAGTACAGAGCCTGCAAGCCACAACTTCTAAGCCCACGTGTCACAATTACTGAAACCCACGTGCCTAGAACCCATACTCCACAACAAAAGAAGCCACCACAATGAGAAGCCACTCACTTCAAGTGAGCCCCCGCTCACTGCAACTAGAGAAAGCCCGCGCACAGCAATGAAGACCCGATGCAGCCTAAAAAAATAAAATAATAAATTAATTAATTAAAAGATTAAGTCCAAATTCCTATACACGTGTGATGAGGCACTGTGCTATTAGGCAAGCCATTTTCCAGGATAGGTTCTGGAGTCTATATACATGTTTTCTTTTTTTTCTTTTTTTTTTCTTTTTTATAAATTTATTTATTTATTTTTGGCTGCATTGGGTCTTCATTACTGCGCACTGGCTTTCCCTGGTTGCAGAGAGCCGGGGCTACTCTTCATTGTGGTGCGCAGGCTTCTCATGGTGGTGGCTTCTCTTGTTGCGGAGCACGCGCTCTAGGCGCACAGGCTTCAGTAGTTGTGGCACGCAGGCTCTAGAGTGCAGGCTCAGTAGTTGTGGTGCACGGGCTTAGTTGCTCCGTGGCATGTGGGATCTTCCTGGACCAGGGCTCGAACCCATGTCCCCTGCATTGGCAGGTGGATTCTTAACCACTGCACCACCAGGCAAGCCCCTATATACATGTTTTTAATTGAAGTACAGTTGATTTACAATGCTGTGTTAGTTTCAGGTAGATAGTGCAGTGATATATATATATGTATATATATATATATATATATATGCATATATATATATATATATACACACACATATAATTATATATTCTTTTTCAGATTCTTTTCCCTTATAGGTTATTATAAAATATCGGGTATAGTTCTCTGTGCTATACAGTAGATCCTTGTTGTTTATCTATTTTATATATAGTAGTGTGTGTATGTTAATCCCAAATTCATAATTTATGCCTTCTGGAGTCGATATTAAACCTCGATCCTGATGTCAGACCAGCCACTTAATAGCGAATGTGACTTTCAGTACACTTCTTAAACTCTCTGACCTGCAGTTTTCTCATTTGTAAAGTAGGACAATAGCAGCACCTACCTGGTAGGCTTGTTGTGAGACTGACAGAAGGTGGTGTGTGGAACGCGCTGAGCTCTGTGCCCTGAGAAGATGTGCTTTAATCATTCACTGCAAGTGAGATCTTATGATTATAAACTTAGCAGTATCAGTCATATAAACTATTATTGATTGAATCAACTAATGATTAATAATTACAATTAATAACATCGTAGATCTTCTTATATTGTATTAGACATTATTATTATGAGGTTATTATTATATTACTTTGGATTTTATGACTCTCTCTCCAGGCTCACCTCTCACAACCCCCCACACCACATCTTTTCCCTTCTTTTCATTGCCACAAACTCTCACCACACCCCACCCCCCAGCTTTTTCACTCTCTCCCTGGAAAGTTATTCTTTTTTTAAAAAAATTATATTGAAGTATAGTTGAGTTACAATATTGTATAAGTTTCAGGTGTACAGCACAGCGATTCAATTATATATATAAATATATATATATATTCTTTTTCAGAATCGTTTCCATTATACGTTATTACGTAATATCGAGTTTAGTTCCCTGTGGTATACAGTAGGTCCCTGTTGCTTATCTAACCCTGGAAAGTTCTTTCCTTCCCATCCTCTGGTTCCTCGAGCCCCTTTTTCTATTGCTAAGTCCCTTCCGTTATCAGCTCAGGCATCGATTCCCCTGGGAAGCCTTCCTAGACCCTCCCCCAGACCACTGTAGATGGCTTTTCTATGGGTCCCCAGAGCACCCTGTGTTTCCCTTCTCAAAGCGTCCATCACACCATATTTATAAACATTTACTTGTCAGGCTCCTGGAATTAGGCCGTCAGTTTGGGGAGGAGTTCTGTGTCTCATTCACCACTATATTCCAATCTCTTAGCACTGTTGTGCACATAGTAGTTGTCCAGTAAATGTTTGCTGAATGAACAAAAGACTGGCCTGGCAGCAATCCTCCCCCACACCACTCCTACCCACCTCCCAAGGCCCTGAGCCAAACCTCTTCAAAGCCAACAGCTGTTAACTGAGCACAGAATCAGACTGAACCCAAGTGGGTGGGTTGACCACCTGGTCAGGCAAGAACTTTCTATCTCTGCCCTAGAGGTATTTCTGTCCTTCTTCATAAACCTCTCACTCCCTGAGGGCTTAGTAAAGGTGTGGATGTTAGTGGTAGGGAGTGATTTAGGGCAAGTTGACTCACCTCCCTGAACTTTATTTCTGTCATCTGTAAAATGATGAATAAGGGTCATCATGGAGATTCACTGAGGTAACACACAGAGGTGCTTTGTAAACTGTAAAGGACTGCATGTATAACTTGATGACAATCAAACACAGAAAATGAGTCACTCTTTGGCTCAACTCTTTTCAAGACCTGTAGACAAGGGCCCTCCTGCTTAGACAGCATTATCTCCAGCTCAGGTTACAATTGATTGACATTATTGCTTTCTTTATATTTGGCAGATTCCCAGCCTGTGGCAACATGCTGGTCACCATAGAGACCTGAGAAGCACCCTTGTCTCATTGGTACCACATTTACAAACCAACACTTAAAGTGGATTATTTTGCAGATGGCTGATCTCATCTATTTATTGTTGATTGTATTAGTTCCAATTTGAGAAGGTGACATTTTCTGACCATGTCCCCTTAAGCACAAGCAAAAACAGTGGCTTTGTTTTTTTGAAAATGAAAAAGTACAAGGTGTGCAGTAAGGATACAAGACAGATGGAGGGAAGAATTTGTAGGGGAACTGCAGGATATATCTCTCACTCATTCAGCACCCACAATGTGCCAGTTACTGGGCTAGATACTGGGGATACAGCAGTGAGCAAGATTAGCCTTTAGGATCTCACAGTCTCCTGGAAAAGACAGACAATTAAATAGACAATTATAATACAGTGTGGTAAATTCCATGATGAGAAGAACAGGAAAATGGTGGGCCGTGGGCCCCTACTCTTCCCAGAGGTTTCCCAGAGGAAGCAACATCTCAGCTGAGACTGGAAGGATGGGTGAGAGTCCACCAGAAAAAAACAGATAGGGGAGGGGCGTACAGGAGAATGGAACGAAAAAGAAATGTTCCTGGAAGAAAAAAGTGTCCAAATAATATGAAGAGAGACAAGAACGGGGTAAATTTGAGGGCCAAAAAGAAAATCATTGACTATAGGAATAGAAGCACTGTGGGGGCGGGAGGGAGAGGAAAAGGATGCATTCTACTTGGGACATGCTGAGGAGACGTCCAAGAGGAGACTCCGGGTGGCAGGTGACTATGTGGGTCTGACTCCAACAAAGAAGTTGTGGGGAATAGAAACCTGGGAATGGGGAGCTAGCGTGTTTTCCCCTATTGAGAAAATAGCTTAGGACCACATTGGGGAGGGCTTGCAAGGGTAGCCCAGGCATTTGGACCTGATTCTACAGGCAGTGTGCTTGAACAAAAAGCTTTGAAGAGGAAGTGACACAATTTAAAAAAATCTACAAACAATAAATGCTGGAGAGGGTGTGGAGAAAAGGGAACCCTCTTGCACTGCTGGTGGAAATGTAAATTGATACAGCCACTATGGAGAACAGTATGGAGGTTCCTTAATAAACTAAAAATAGAATTACCATATGACCCAGCAATCCCACTATTGGGCATATACCCTGAGAAAACCATAATTCAAAGCGTCACATGTGGACTTCCCTGGTGGTGCAGTGGTTAAGAATCTGCCTGCCAATGTAGGGGACACGGGTTCGAGCCCTGGTCCAGGAAGATCCCACATGCCACGGAGCAACTAAGCCCGTGTGCCACAACTACTGAGCCTGCGCTCTAGAGCCCGCAAGCCACAACTACTGAAGCCTGCACACCTAGAGCCTGTGCTCTGCAATAAGAGAAGCCACGCAATGAGAAGCCCGCACACCACAACGAAGAGTAGCCCCTGCTCGCCACAACTAGAGAAAGCCCGTGCACAGCAACAAAGACCCAATGCAGCCAAAAATAAATTTGAAAAAAAAGTCACATGTACCCCAATGTTCATTGCAGCACTATTTACAATAGCCAGGACATGGAAGCAACCTAAATGTCCATCAACTGATGAATGGATAAAGAAGATGTGGTACATATATATAATGGAATATTACTCAGCCATAAAAAGGAAGGAAACTGGATCATTTGTAGAGATGTGGATGGATGGACTTAGAGTCTGTCATACAGAATGAAGTCAGAGAGGAATATCGCATATTAACGCATATATGTGGAATCTAGAAAAATGGTACAGATGAACATATTTGCAGGGCAGGAATAGAGATGCAGACATAGAAAACAGACATGTGGACACAGGGGGTGAAGGGGAGGGTGGGATGAATTGGGAGATCAGGTTTGACAGAAGTATACACTACCATGTGTAAAATAGGTAGCTAGTGGGAACCTGCTGAATCTCACAGGGATCTCAGCTTGGTGCTCTGTGGTGACCTAGATGGGTGGGATGGGGGCGGTGTAGGGAGGTCCAAGAGGGAGGGGATATATGTATACATATAGCTGATTCACTTCGTTGTACAGCAGAAACTAACACAACATTTTATTTAATTAGTTTATTTATTTATTTATTTTTGCGGTACCTGGGCCTCTCACTGTTGTGGCCTCTCCCGTTGCGGAGCACAGGCTCCGGACGCTCAGGCTCAGCGGCCATGGCTCACGGGCCCAGCTGCTCCACGGCATGTGGGATCTTCCCGGACCGGGGCACGAACCTGTGTCCCCTGCATCTGCAGGCAGGCTCTCAACCACTGCGCCACCAGGGAAGCCCAAACATAACATTTTAAATCAATTATACTCCAATTAAAAAATATCAATTAGAAAAATTTCTAAATGTTAATATATAAACTTACAATTAAGTAACTTATATTCAATAGAGGTAATAAATAAATACTAAAAACTCATCACTTCCTAATTATTTTACTACATTTTACTATTATCTATAATCTTGAGGTTATTTGCGCCTACTGTATCCTCATGGTGGGAATGCTATATAATGGTGTGCTACTGCTAACTTCTTCCCAGCTGCCTGTTCATGGTGGTAGCTTGAAATCGGCTATGGAAATTGGTAAACACTACAAATCAGGACTTGATTACTGTTTTGTTGATTGTCTAGAGTTAAGGAACTAATGGAGAAAAATGTTAAAATGCTGATAAAACTTAGAAACGTCTTGTGTCTTGTAGCCATCACATTGTAAATTGTACAAAAAAATACGGAAACATTCTCTCAGTATTTGAAAAGTATTATTTGATTCAGCAAATAAGTTGTTCATGTCATTGACAAATGAGTGAAGTTCTAACATATGTCTTGGTTGTTTCACTTTTGTCTTATTTGTTAATGCAAACAAAAATATCAACACTTGTCAGAACTACATTTCTTTGTCAATTGCAACCATGATGATAGGTTGATATGGATACAAGAGTTTGGCAAAAATCAATGAAAACATTCTGTGAGAATCAACTGGCTATATGGAATTCACAGTAAAGAGTCTTGCCTACTTTCTTACTTGCAAATTGTGTTATATATCCTTTTATTTATTATTTATTTATTTATTTATTTTTGGCTGTGTTGGGTCTTCGTTGCTGCACGCAGCATTTCTCTAGTTGTGGTGAGCAGGGGCTACTCTTCATTGCGGTGCGTGGTCTTCTCATTGTGGTGGCTTCTCTTGTTGCTGAGCATGGGCTCTAGGCATGCAGGCTTCAGTAGTTGTGGCATGCAGGCTTAGTAGTTGTGGCTCGCGGGCTCTAGAGCACAGGCTCGGTAGTTGCGGCGCACGGGCTTAGTTGCTCTGCGGCATGTGGGATCCTCCCAGACCAGAGCTCGAACCCGTGTCCCCTGAATTGGCAGGCAGATTCTTAACCACTGTACCACCAGGGAAGCCCTATACATCCTTTATATCAGTAAAATGTACAATAAACCTATGTAGATACGCACACACACACACACACACACGCACACATTTTTTCCAGAGAGCTAGATGTTTAAGATTTACCAGCACACCACTAATTATACATGTTCACCATGGCTAGAAAAGCTAAGAAAAACACATGAGCATATCCCTAAGAAAGTCCCTGGAATAAGCTGAAAAGCTGTTGGCTCTTGAGAAGTTTCTTCTTTCTGTTGTTGTTATTATTATTAATAAGGACTATTTGTTGTCTCTTGGGAATATTCTTTATTATTATTATTATTTATTGTCCAAACAGTACCACATCCTCAGAAATCAAAATGGTAGAGAAACAAAATTGGCCCACAAACTCCTGCGTGAGCAAATCAAACCTTTTCATTTTTCATTCTCTCTTTGGCCTTTAGGATTGATCTTTGGGTTTGGGGAATTTTCCAGGCCCAACAACCTGGGGCAGATGAGTGGATTTTTCCCTGATTTAGGATGGATAAGTCCTCCCTGAAAAGACAGCATCTCTCTTGGGTGTCCAGTTACCCAAGGTAACGTGGAAATTAACTCCTTGAGTGGAGCCCCCGAGAGCCAGCACTTGACATTTCTTGGCACCAGGAACTCAAGGTCATGATGTCTTCAACTGACTTTCTAAGGGTTCGAAAAATAGGTGTGTGTGTATGTGTGTGTACATGTCTACACAGAGAAATAAAGCAAATGTGACAAAACGTTAACTATTATTGAATCTAGCTAGTGTCTATACAGGTGACCACTGTACTACTCTTTTGGCTTTTCCTATATATTTGAAAGTTCATAATATAAACTAGCTGTATAGAGTCCATGCAAGGTGCTAAGACAGGAGAGTACCTCTCTTGTTCAAGAAACAGTAGGAGAAACAAAACACTAAACAAAACAAAACAAAAATGAAACAAACGAAAAATAAACAGCAGGAGGCCAGAGTGGCTGGCACAGATTGATCCAGGGGGAGAGTAGTAGGAGATGAAGTCAGAGGCCAGATTGTAGGGGGCCTCATGGGGCCTTGTGATGACGGTGGATTTTAGTCTGAGTGAGATGGGAGCCACTGGGGCCTCTGAGCAGAAGAGTGACCCAACTTACACACTTTAAACAGGGTTCCTCTGGCTGTTGGGTTGAGACTGTAGGGAGGTAAGGATGGAAGCCAGGAATCCAGTCAGGGGTTAATGCTATACTCTATAATGTAGGCCAGAGTTGTTGGTGGCTCAGACCAGGGTAGTAGCAATGCAGGTGATGAGAAGTGGTCTGATATTGTTTGGGGGCCGGGGGAGGGCAGACACCTTACCATTTTTTTGTCCCTTTATAAGTTTATTGTGAAAAATGTCAAACATATACAGAGGGGACTACCCTGGTGGCACAGTGGTTAAGAATCTGCCTTCCAATGCAGGGGACGCGGGTTTGAGCCCTAGTCTGGAAAGATCCCACATGCTGTGGAGCAACCAAACGTGTGTGCTGCAACTACTGAGCCTGTGAGCCACAACTACTGAAGCCTGCACGCCTAGAGCCCGTGCTCTGCTACAAGAGGAGCCACTGCAATGAGAAGCCCGCGCATCACAACGAAGAGTAGCCCCCACTCACTGCAACTAGAGAAAGCCCACGCGCAGCACCAAAGACCCAACACAGCCAAAGATAAATCCCTGGTCCAGGAAGATCCCACATGCTGCGGAGCAACTAAGCCCATGCCCCACAACTACTGAGCCCACTTGCTGCAACTACTGAAGCCCGTGCTCCACAACAAGAGAAGCCACCACAATGAGAAGCCCGTGCTCCGCAATGAAGATCCAATGCAGTAAAAAAAAAAAAAAAAAGAAAAAAAAAGAAAAAGAAACATATACAGAAGTGTTGTGACTGGTGTAATGAACCCCATGTACTCATCACCCAGCTTCAACATTATCAGTACTGTTTCATTGATATTCCTCACCCATTAGATTATTTTAAAGCAAATTCCAGATTGCTTGTCATTTCTTCTGCAAACCCTTCATTATGTGTCACAGAAAGATAAGGACTCTTTATGCTTATCATGTAAAAAATGACCAATAATTCCTAAATATCACTCAATGTGGACTCTGGATATATTTTGAAGGTAGAACCAACAGAATTTTCTAATAAAATTATGTGTGGAACATAAGAAAAGGAGTAGAATCAAGGACAAGTCTAAAGTGTTTGACTTGAGTAGCTGGTAAGACGGCATTTGCCGTGAAATGAGATGGCAAAGACTTTGTATAGAGCTGATTGGCATGAGCCAGGGGGCAAAGGGGTGGTTATAGCCCTTCTTTAACATCTGGTTTAGAAACAACACAGGATTTGGATCTCAAAGAATCAAGAGGGTTCTTGTAGAACTATAAGGTTCTACACAAGTCCTAGCTGTTTGTATTCTCGTTCTCATTCAAATCTGTGCTGTGCTGCCCTGAGTGGAGCATGAGGCGCAGTCTGCTAAAGGAACAAGGGAAGTAAACCAGAGCCAGTCAAGTTCTGCTTGCTTCAGCCAGTTTTATCTTGGGACCATTTGTCTGCCTTTCTGCTGAGATGATCTCTAAGATTCCCTCTAGCTCTAAGATTTTATGAATCAAATTGGAAGCCTTCTTAAGCCTACAAAGACTCAAGCCATATATTTGGAAACTGTAGCTCATTCTAATGATACAGGCTGCTTTCGCTAAATCCACTGATACAACTTGGTATGAGGATGGAAATCTTCCCCCACATTGGGACTAGTTGCTTTAAAAAAAAATCCCCATGCTAGCTTAAGAAATAACCAAAATAAAATGTTTAAAAAATTCTGGTGATGTGAAGAGAATGCAGCCAAATACACCAATTCCGCATTTGGAAAAGATGACTGGCCAGTCAGCATCTAGGAAACCACTGCACTTGTGGAAAGAACCAACTTGGAGGCCTTTCATCCCCCATATTTGCTTTGGTTCCTTAGCTAAAATTCAAATTATTTACATCATCTGCTGAGACTCAGGACAAACCTAGAAAGTGCAAAAGAATCCACCAGCATTCAGTGACCCCTGCCCTCTAGCCTTTCAGTCTTCCCTGCCTGTTTCTCAAGGGGCACCATAAAGATTACTTCTGATCTGGCCCCTCATCGTAACTACCTTTCTGGATAAGCTCCACTGCTGGCAAGAGAATTAGGCTGAAATAACGTGTCTGGCACTTTCACACCCCTCTCCCACTGGATTTGGCTGGACCCAGTTCTGCAGAAATTCCCTTTCTCCTGCTTAAGCAGCAGTCCTGTGGCCCCAGCCAATTGTGCTTTAGTCTGCAATATGGAAGGCAGAGATGCCCTGTGGGGTCAAACCTGGGCTTGGGAGACACCTGGGCATGCACCCTACTTTTGCTGACTAGTTTGTATATTGCTCAGTTCTTTGGCAAGACCAGTATTCTACTGCTTGACTCCAAGCCCAGGACGCAGGCAAGAGTGGAGATGCTGTCCCAAGCCCCAACTCCTCAACAGGCTTCCTCATCCACTGGACCACAGGCCTGGGCACCAGAGATGACCATTAGACATGCCTAGTTAAATATGCAATGATTTCACAGGTTCGTCATGCCTCAGATGGAGGAAGACGTCCAAAACAACTGTTTTTCACTCCAAATCCTGCCATGAGGGGCAAGGGAGATTAAGTGGTCTGCAATAAGATGTTAAATGAAGGTGATGGTGAGATCTAGAGGGCAGTGGTTCTTAACACAGGGCAATTTTGCTCCCATGGGGGATCTGGCTATGGCTCAAGTCAGTTTCTGGTTATCCCAACAGGGAAGAACAGAAGGGCATGCTGTTAACATCTGGTGGGTAGAGGCCAGAGATGATGTTCAACATCCCACAATACACAGGGCAGCCACCCACAAGTTATCTGGCCCAATAGTATGAAGATTGCAAAGTCCTGCTATAGGAGGCCAAGGTGGTTTTGGTTCTCAGCTGGAAGACGCACATTATAGGGCAACAGGAAGGAGAGCTGGTTGTTATCACATTGCAGGGTAATTGACACTATTGTAAGAGACCCAGGGCTTAAAATGAGGAACAGATCTAAACAGCTGGCCCTTTGCAGCAGGGACACCTCTTCTTGAGACTGGCAAGCAAACATGGTTTTGCAGTCCTAAGGAATGGAACTGAGGACTGAATGCTGTGGCAGCTGGAGAATGATAGAGGACTAAGTCCAAGCAAGTGCACTGCTTTACAACATCAAGAGCCCATAACTCTATACTGATCTGTATCCAAAGCTGGACACAGACGTGGGAAAAACAGATGAGCCAGGCTTGTGTATGGGTAGTGCAATGAAGACGAAAGAGGGCAATCATTTCTTTAAAAAAGGCTAAGAGAACAGGGTAAATGAGGTCCCAGCCAAGTAAGGGAGCTTGGCCTTATGGGCTTCCCTGGCTCTCTCCATTCTTCAGTTACTTGCTGCTCCTTCTTTGCCAAGTTTGATGTGTTCTCCCTCCCACCACCACCCAGGTCCTGCCTATAGGAGACACAGATTCACATCCCAGAATGCCCAAGCCTGCCTGAAAATTCAATCTACTTTTCATGTTATAAAGTAGAAAGGAAAATGTAAATCAAAGCAAACGAACAAACCCAAACCCAAACCACAACAAACACTAAAAAGGCTTTTAATTATGTAGCATTATTTCTAAGTACAAAGACTTTCCCAATCACATCACTTAGAGATCATTTTATCCACTGCTCTGTTTGGCTGCCAGTCTCTTGTCTCTCTCCTCAGCAATGGTAAGGCGGATACCCTTTCCACGAGGAAGAGAGATCCATGGTTTGTTGCCCTGGAGGAGAAAACAAGGAGAATCAAAACCTGCTACACACCATCAACAGGTTGGCACATGCTACATTTGTCTTCTCATCTAGAGGAACAGAGAAGCCTGTCTGTGAAAACACTCAGCAACAGTCAGGCAGTCTTAAGACACTTTGATGCTGGTTTATCAGAAATACCCACTTTAAACTTGTTGCCCGTATCTATAGATGCAAACTACAATACCCTTCATAATTAGTCTCTGAAGTACTGAAATAGTACCCAAGGCCAAGCATTAGTTTCAAAAAGCACCACCCCCCGGCCCCAACACAGGCACAAATTAAAGAACCTAACTATAAGGCATATTCATCCCATTACTGGCATTTTCCACCAACCCAGGTGTGAACTGGTCCGCCGCTGATTCTCTGACACTGAAAACGCACAGATCTGCCTCAGCCCTGTTGTGAGCCCTATCCAAGAGGAGGCTTTACACTAGGATCAGCAGAGCCAGCAGGAG
>NW_006795110.1:516771-525481 GCF_000442215.2 Lipotes vexillifer | reverse complement strand
GCCGCAGCCCTGTTGTGAGCCTTATCCAAGGGGAGGCTTTACCCTAGTTTCAGCAGAGCCAGCAGGAGCCAGGCACTGCAATCCCAGCCAGTACCTGCATTGTACAGGTTTCTCTGGACTAGGCAGAAGACAGAGAGACCCAGACTTACTTTGCCAATAACGAAAATGTTGGAGAGCCGGGTGGCAAAGCTATTGCCGTTGGCATCTTTCACATGAACTACATCAAAAGAACCAGGATGTCTCTCCCGGTTAGTGATCACACCAATTCTTCCCAGGTTAGCACCTCCAGTCACCATGCACAGGTTACCTAGGCAGGAAGGAACAGACAATCTGCTCAGAGCAAGGAACCGTGCCTTGTGTAGTGAATGAGAGAGAAAGGTCTGCAACAAAGTTAGACAGGTCTGCAACAAAGTTAATCTTTTTTTCCCAGTTGAATTCACTTCCATGGATCTGTTACCCAAGCTAGAACTCTCAGGGCCCTCTTTTAAGATTTGCCCTATCCTTCCTGTACAGCTAATACGTGTAATAAACTCCACTGCACCCACCTCACTAGGTCCTTACCATGTCTTGCCTGGACTACTGCTGTTCATCCAAGGCACAATTCTCTGCTACTGTTGTGAACAGATATGGGGGATGATGACAGCATTACAAAGGGCTGTTATCTCAATTAAGTTTGTTCTGCTTTTCTGTTAGACTTCCCTGCCCAGCCCTCAAGCCACTTCCATGGATGGGGAGGCTTTTGAGATCTGGAGCAGCCCTGAGAACGTGTTATACAAGACCTCATCTCTGCCACATAGAATATTCTAAGCACTTGGATCCCTGAGGTAAAAATACCATACACCTGGGCATTGGAGCAGTTACCTGTTCACAGCTTCTCACAACTCCCCACTGAAAACATTCTTAGCTGACTTCCCTCCCCACAATTCAGAACATATTCCTCTCTCTAACCCTCATTGCCACCACAAAGCCATGCCGAAATGAGACACCATAAGGGTTTACAGATTCTCTGAACATTTCTTAAAACTAAGAGTTGCCTCCTTCCCAATCCGTTACTACAGCAACAAAAGACATTCAGCTTTGGTTGCTAAGTAGGCGCACATCAGAATCACCTCGAGCCCCCAAAACGCCAGACAAAATCCTGTACCCAGGCCCTGCGCAAGTCATAGGGCTTGATTAAATTAACTTAAAAATAAAAGTAAAGAACAGCTCTTATGCCTGGCCTTTAAAGAGAATGCCTATGTAGCACAGCCTGCTTACCAGTGTCAAATTTGATGAAATCCGTAATCTTGCCAGTCTCCAAATCAATCTGAATGGTGTCATTCACCTTGATGAGGGGATCAGGGTAGCGGATGGTGCGAGCATCATGGGTCACCAGATGAGGGATTCCTTTTGTCCCCACAAAGATCTTCCTCACTTTGCATAACTTATACTGAAACACACGGGTTACCCACATTAGTCTAGCTCACATGCACTATGCTCCAGAGTACAGTTCTTTCAAAGCCACAAATCACCAGCTTAAAGGTGCAACCAGCAGCTGAAGGTACCAGCCCCCACAGAACAGCCTGTTTCCTGAGCTGCAGCTGAATAATGGGGTCCCTGACTTTTCTTCCCACTCCCCCATAAATTCATCTTGCACACTGCCCCCTTCTAGGCTAGCCTTCCAATTTCTTATTATGTATTTCCTCTGTAGTACTACATCACCCCCAAGGTTAAAAGTTCAAAGCACTTAAGGCCTCACAACCTCAAACTCCCAGGTGGAGGGATGATCACCACCATTTCCTCCCTGCTCCAATGCAAATCACCTCCCCTTCCCCAGGTCCTTTAAGTCTCAAGGGGCATCTGAATTCTTCCCTCCAACTCACCCAGACAGCTAACAAGTGCCTCTTAATGGCTCCCTCTACATCACAATTGAGTTTTGTCTCACAAACTGCAATTGTATTACCAGTTCATCTAATCAACAATTTCACAAAGCATTTCACTCCAAGACACCCTTTAAGTAAATCAAATCACCTTGATGCCAATGGACATGCCTTCCAGCCTGCTGGTAACAAGGTAGCTAAGGCAATTAGCTGATTCATCCAATTGAATTAACCTTCACTTACAGCCAATAATTCAAGAAGCCATGAACTTTTGCATAAAACCATCACAACAAACTGGATTAAATAATCAATGTCTGTAACCTTTTTTGAGTTATCTCAAACTAGTGCCCCGAGGGTTATTGGTCCCCTCCACTAATACCTTTCCCCTCCCCAGAGTAAAGCTAGACAAAGGGCCAGTAGGATTGAACTAGATATTGGTTTTCTGGCCCTTTATCCTTAAAGGATCCATACTTCAGATACTCAAAAACGGTCCTAGGAATCACACTCCTTGCCTCAAAAAAAGGGAACCAGAAGTCACTGCTCAGCTAGAATTCATTTCTGCTATAAAAAGCACTCTGTTGGGGCTTCCCTGGTGGCGCAGTGGTTGAGAGTCCACCTGCCAATGCAGGGGACACGGGTTCGTGCCCCGGTCCGGGAAGATCCCACATGCCGTGGAGCAGCTGGGCCCGTGAGCCATGGTCACTGGGCCTGCGCATCTGAAACCTGTGCTCCGCAACGGGAGAGGCCACAACAGTGAGAGACCCGCGTACCGCAAAAAAAAAAAAAAAAAAAAAAAAAAAAAAAAAACACTCTGTTGAGGATGTTAACTTGACTGGCTGTTTTCAGGTATAAGATTACGAGTAATTCTAAATCTACCTACCTCACCACAATGGATCGGTCCATGTACCTAATTCAGGCTGTAACTTAGAATCAAGTACTTTTACTAAACGAAGGCCCAGCCTGCCTGCCACACTCACCTTGGCCTCCTCAGGTGTAATACGATGAACAGCAAAGCGACCCTTGGTGTCATAGATCAGACGAAAATTCTCTCCAGTCTTGTCAATGCTGATGACATCTGATATCAAATGGTAATAACTAAGGTTACTATAGAGACCCCCAGTACCCCCATGTTGAACAATAACCACACTATAAGGGAAAAAAAAACCCCGTATGCTCCCCATTTCGAATATCAACAAAGATTCCTAAGATCAATGATGGCTAGCTAATCTTTAATGTTTCAAAATCCTGTTTTTATGACCCGTAAAATCTGAAGTGAATTGAAATTTGGTTTTGTGAAATGATTTATGATTTGCAGTCCTACAATATGGAAGTAAAACTCTTGAGGGAAAGTCATGCTTTATTTCTGAGACTGAAAAAGCCCACCACTTTAGAGAGGGAGATAAAAAAAAATCAAGGAAAAAAAAAATCAAGGAGCACCAAGTACCCACCACTAACCACTTACCCATAAAACCAGCAGGGTAGGTTATATCAGTGCGGACCTTGCCATCAATCTTAATGAAACGCTGCATGCAGATCTTCTTTACTTCATCTCCTGTTAGGGCATATTTAAGTCTGTTCCTTAGGAAAATAATTAGGGGGAGACATTCCCTCAGCTTGTGGGGACCGGTAGATGGACGAGGAGCCTGTAAAATGATTTTAAAAGTTATCTTAGGGCTTCCCTGGTGGCGCAGTGGTTGAGAGTCCGCCTGCCAATGAGTGGGACACGGGTTCGAGCCCTGGTCCGAGAGGATCCCACGTGCCATGGAGCAACTGGGCCCGTGCACCACAGCTGCTGGGCCTGTGCTCTGGAGCCCGCAAGCCACAACTATTGGGCCCGCGCGCCTGGAGCCCGTGCTCCGCAACAAGAGAGGCCACCACAATGAGAGGCCCACGCACTGCAACCAAGAGTAGTCCCTGCTCACTGCAACTAGAAAAAGCTCACGCACAGCCACGAAGACACAGTGCAGGAAAAAAAAAAAATTACCTTAAACTATTGGTGGGATTCACTCAAACTACCCCTCAAGTCCTGAGATTCAACACACTATCACCCGCCCCCCCCCAATTGGGGTAAACAAAGTATGCAAAACTATTCCAGACCTTTAAAGTTTTACAGCATTTTCCTTTCAGAGGACCAGGCCCGTTAAGAACATTTGAGGTCCTGCATACATGTGGTATGTGGAAGAAATGAGGCACAGAATTATTAGGTAAGAGGTGGGGCACAGCTAGATAGCACAGGGCCCTTAAGAAGAGAGTAACTCAGGATACAGTAATCAGGGATGCCTGACACATAAAGGAGCAGTATAAAGTGTGTCCCTTAAATACATCAATCATATCTCGATAAAACTGTAAAAGACATGTCCCTTAAGATACTTACAACACAAAAAACATGCTTATAATGTAATGATACTTACAAACACACCAGTCAGTTTATCCAGCATCCAATGCTTTGGAGCTGCTACGCGCTTCAGGTGCTTCTTGGGACCACGAGCCTGAAGGAGTTTTCGATTTTAATACCGTTAAACAGTTTCAGGTCTTTTCAAGAACAGTTTACACAGCTACAACTATTCTCTAAAGACCAGTATCTGTTTCCTCTTCAGCAAAATGTGGACAATGTAAAAAGCACAGGGCCGTGATTAAAGGCAGAGAAGCAAATGTATACATAGTATACAGCAAAATACTGTAGGTTTCACAAACTGCAACCAGCCTTCTCATTGTACAGAGAACGTTAACTGTCTTTCAGAACAATGTTTCCAATTATTTATATGTTACCACTTAAAAGTGCATATGCTTCTAGAGGCTGTTTTTACTAGGACATTATGCTGGTGAAATAGCCAGGGGTTGGACCTCCTGGCACACAGCCAGCCAGCAACAGAAACGGACCAGAATCTGTGCTTCTATTTACCAAACAAAATTTCTCGAAATATGTCAGGTTTTAAAGTGTTAGATGCGAGACTTAATCTGACCTCAGCACAACCACGTGTCAACAGTGGCTTACTCAAACTCTAAAGATGAGATCACTTTTCACCTTAAAATGCAGAAGGAAGCCTTTTTAATGCCGTATACAGAGGCTTACTGGCCACACTACGTAAAGTCAGGCCGTGCCAAAAACACGACGGAAAAACTCTCCACCCTCCCCGGGCCCGACGTCTGTCCTCTGGGTCCACCCGGGGCTCCAGCCTGGTAAGCAAGGCGCTCCTCCCAGGGCCGCATGATGCGTGACCGGGTGTGGCCGGCCGGGAGACCGAGGCCTTCCCGCCAGCCGAACCGATCATCCCCCAACCAGCCATCGCCGACAGCCGGTGTTCGCCCTAGCCCTCGAGCACCCCTGGGCCCACCCCACCAGTCGCTCTCCCTTCGCCTCCGCCTGACCACCCCCTGAGGGAGCCCCGCAGCCCCTGGTAGCCCCAGCCCTTGGAGGATGGAGGCTGATTAGTCCCAAGAACTCGCAAAGAAGCTACCTTACCATGGCTGCGCTAGGCACGGAAAGAGGCCCACCTACTTCCGGAGCGCAGAGAAAAGAGGGTGCACGGCTGCGCGCGCCGGGGCTTCGGACGCTCCGCCCAGCTCCGCCTTTTCGCGGCGCGCTGGGACGCTATCTTGCCACCTGCTGGTGGGAGGTCAGAGGTCCGGGGCTTGGGAACAGCTGCCGAAAAAGGGGTGTCTCCCAAGGGCGAGTCCCTCCCTCCCTTTCCGCCCTCCCCCCTCCAGTGTTTTCCGAGCGCCTCTGGGGCGCCTGATTCTGTGTGAGGTGCTGGACAAACAAAGATGAGCTGGACAAGCTCCCTGTCTTTGAGGAGAGTGCAAAGTGAGGCTACTTAAGTCCCACATATACATGATCATATAATCAATAGAATACATTGACATGAATAAGGTCCTACTGTATAGCACAGGGAACTAAGTTCAATATCTTGTAACAAACTGTAATGGAAAAGAATCTGAAAAGGAATATATATATATATATACACATATACATATATATGTATATATATATATATATATATATATCTGAATCACTTTGCTGTACTCCAGAAACTAACACAATTTTGTAAATCTACTATACTTCAAATAAATAAATAAAATTTTAAAAAGAATACATTGAAATGAATATCTAATATTATTTCTTAAACATATTTTGTCTGCTTCTTCTTCCAAGTTCCTTCAAGCCAGTCAACCTGCCCATACTGTAAATTGGGAAGAATCAATATTTTTTTCTCTCCCTTCTCTGCAGATTACCGAGGGGGTGGAGTGTAAGGGGTGGGAGGGTAGGATCTCTGCTTGAACTCTGCCCCTCGATTTCTGTACAACGCATTTAGCACTTACCATAAAGTCTCAGGGACGAGAGGGAACAATAGGGATCATCCAGTTATCTAACTAAAACTTAGATCCGATCATGTGATTTCCCTACTTTGAAACTGCCCTTGGGCCTCCTGCCTAGCCCCTCAGGTCCCTCTGCCCGTCACCTCCTGCCTCCTGCACCCAGACACCCATTGCTCCCTTACCCTATCCCAAACCTCAAAGCTTAAGCCACTCCAAGGTATTACTGCTCTGACAAAGCCACCTCTTTCAAGCCTCCTCCCTGTGGACCCGATGATCCCTCAGCTTGGAACTGCCATGAATAGCCCAACCCCCTTCCTGGGCACCTAATCCCACTTGTCAGCCTTGGAGATGCATACAGCTCAGGCCTCTCTGGCTCTGTGAGCCCCGGGTCCCCTCAGGCAGGGTGAATCCCACATTCTTCTGTCCCAGAGCCCTCAGTTCAAACTCCTCGTCTGTCCTCCACTAGACTGTTGAGTATCTCCATGAAAGAGCCTGCCCTAATTCACCTTTGCCACCTAACAGAGAGCTTAGCGCTATGTCCAGCACTTGGTAAATACTTGTTGAATGAACAAACTGAGTCAACATCCCACTCATTGTGCCAAGTCTCACTGTACTATCCCCGAGAGCATCCAGCCTCTGCCTGACCTCCTCCCACCACGGGTCAAGCTCCTAACCGAGGAGGTTCCATTTTACATGCCTCTGTCTCTGCCCTCCACTTCATCCCCCAGCAGTCTGCAGAGGAGCAAGAGAGAAAAAAAATGGTTGGCTCTTTTCAATCAGACAGTATTCACTAGGAGGGCAGGGACTCCTCTTTGTCTAAAACTAGATCCATAGTAAAGCATGCTATAGATGATTATTAGCAAGAAGAGGCAATTGATTGGAGGTGGGGATTAGAGAGAGAGAAGATGATGAGACAATAGAAGGTGCATTTTGAGGTATTCAGTCTGAGGGCATTGGGAAGATGGTGGTGCAGCCAACAGATATGATGGGGGTTCACTTGGGAATGAGGAAAGACCATGGGACTTCCAGCTTGAGAGGATAGGAAAAATGTCTGGTTAGAGCTGCAGATCTTACTTAAGATCACGCAGCTAGCTGGGAGTGGGGGATGGGGTAGGGAGGCTGGTCTCTTGCCTCCCAGGTCAGTGGTTGGTTTGTTTTTGTACCACAGCTTGTCAAAGGATTTGACGGAATCAAAGCATTTCCAGTATATTTTTTTCTCTGTCAATTTGTATTTATGGACAAATGACATTCTAACAACAATAAAGAGAATTGGGAAAGAGCTAAGAAAATCACAAAACAGTACCTCCCCAAACACCCTAAACACATCATCTGTATTCATTTGTTCCTGTTCCTGTTCTCATTCTGATTAGTTTGTGTGCATGCATACTTTTACATAATTTTAGGCCTAGCGTACAGACTATTTTGTATTCTGCTTTTATTATATTATAAAAACTTTCTGAGTTGCTACATAATCTTCATAATGAGTATTTTAACAGCTGCATCATATTCCATTAAATGGATATCCCATAATTAATAAAAGTTCTTTATTTTTGAACATTTAGTTTTTTGTACCTTTTCTTTATTATGAATGTTGCTACAGAGAATAGTTTCCTTTATATGGCTTTTTCCTTCAGTGGAATGATTACCTTAGGATAAAACCATTCCTTCACCCAACATTTATTGAGTGCCTACTCTGTGTCAAGCTCTGTATTATAAGCCAGGGAAATAGAGATGATTGAGATCTAGTTCCTGCTCTCAAGGAATTCACATTACAATGGGAGAGGCAGGCTGGGAGGAGGGGACGGAAAGCCAGGAGAAGATCTTCAGAGGAAAGATGGTGGCGAGGCAGTTTGGAACACGAAGGGCTGTTAAATCTTAAGAATTTGGACTTTAACCTGTAGGTAGACAATGGGGAGCCACTGAAAGATTTTAAAGAGGATGGGATCAGCTTTGTGCTTTAGAAAGATAACTCTGACTGCTCCTTGTAGAATGGTTTGAAGGAAGTGTGAGTGACTTGGAGGAGATGGGCCAGGGCTGTTTCAACAACACAAGCAAGAAACAGAAGGGTGGGACCCAGGTCTGTGATTGTGGGGAGGAGGAGGGGGGAAATTCAAAAGACATTGCAGATGGAGTATTGGCAGGATCTGACTGGGAAATGACGTATGTGCAGGGGTGAGGGACAAGGAGGTAATTAGGATGATCCCTAGGTTTCTGGCTTGGTGACTCAGTGGTACATTCACTGGGAACTACTGAGGGGGAGGGGGCACCAGCTGGAGATGTTTTATAGACACAAGTTTGAGCTCAGGTATATGGTCTGGGCTGGAGACTCCCATCTGGGAGAACTGGTACATCCGTGCTTAGTCCATGGGAGTGGTTGGCAGTAGCTGTTGGAAAGGCAGCACCGTGTTAAGAGTCTGAACACTTTGATAGTGGTGTATGTGTATTGCCAAAAACCTTCCTCAGAGCACCCTTGCAGTTTTACTATACTCGTGTCAGCCTGGTAATCACTTTTTTTTTTTTTTTTTTTTTTTGTG
>NW_006795110.1:497545-516761 GCF_000442215.2 Lipotes vexillifer | reverse complement strand
TTTTTTTGTGGTACGCAGGCCTCTCACTGTTGTGACCTCTCCCATTGTGGAGCACAGGCTCCGGACGCACAGGCTCAGCGGCCACGGCCCACGGGCCCAGCCGCTCCACAGCACATGGTATCCTCCCAGACCAGGGCACGAACCCGTGTCCCCTGCATCAGCAGGCGGACCCTCAACCACTGCGCCACCAGGGAAGCCCATCACTTATTTTTAACTTTTACTAATGTAATTGTTTTAATTTGCACTTCAAAAAATCACTAGTGAGGTTAAACATTTTGCCATACACTTCTTTACTCGTTCCATTACCCCTTGTGTGAAGTATCTCTGCCCATTAATCTTTGGGGGACGTGTTTTTTTTTAAATATTTATGTATTTATTTGGCTGCACTGTGTCTTAGTTGCGGCATGCGGGATCTTTAGTTGCGGCATGTGGGATGGAACCCAGGCCCCCTGCATTGGGAGCTTGGAGTCTTAACCACTGGACCACCAGGGAAGTCCCTGAGGGATGTGTTTTTCTGATCAATTTGCATGAGTGCTTTATAGATCACAGAAATTCATCTTTTGTCATATTTGAGGCAGATATTTTTACCAATTAGTTACTTTCCTTTTGGTTATATTTTTCTATGTACAAAGTTTCAAAATTTTATATAGCCAGATCTGTTTATCTTTTCTCTTGTAATTTCTTCTCGTCATTTCAAAGCTTAGAAGGTTACCCTCAGTTCAAAGATCTGCTAAATACTCAATTCTATTTAATAACATGTATTTAATTCTTTATCAACTTGGGGTTGATAAAGATAAATAGAATAAAAGATAAACTGAAAAAAATCTAGTTTTTCCCGAAATACCTAATCAATTTTCTCACTGTAATATATTGAATGTCTTTGTTTTCTCCGTTGTTTTGTAAGAACTGCTTTAGCATTTCATAAATGAAATCACGTAGTGCATGGTGAGTAGGGAACTGAGATTTACATCCCCAGCATCCTGTCCCAGATTGCCAGAGGGAAGTTTTGTGTATGAGTGGTTCATGTTCATAAGTCACACCAAGAGTGGAGCGGTCCAAGCCCCTCACTCGCCATCTTAAAGAGTAAACTTTCATGCCTCAGATTCCCTGATCAACTTACTGTCAGCAATCGATGAACCAGCACAGCCTTCTCCTCACTTTCTCACATTGCTGGGAGACAGTGAGGCAGAATGGAAAGAGCACAGTTTAAATCTATCTCTGTGTGCCCTTGAGCAAATGGCTTAATCTCTCTGAACCACAGATGCCTTATCTGGAAAATAGGGATAACCATACTTACTTCTCAGTTTGTTGTAAGAATCAGAGATGATGTATCAAATGCATAGAACATAGTGACTCAGTCAACGAATTAGTGCTCCAATTCCCTCCTGACCACTTCTGGCTACTTCCTTCTGAAACTTATTTTTTGTCAACAGCTTTATTGAGGAATAATTGACATACAATAAATGGCACATATTTAAAGTATACAGTTTGACAAATTTTGATGTGCCTATACACCCAATGCAACCATCATCGCAACTAAGTGAAATTCCATCAGCCCCAAGTTTCCTCATGTCTCATTGTAACCCCTCACTCCAGCTCCTCCCCCTGCACTCCCAGGCAACTGCTGATCTGCTTTCTGTCACTATTGATTAATTTGCATTTTCTAGAATTTTGCATAGATGGAAATCTTCTAGTCTGTACTCTATTTTTTTTTGTCTAGCATCTTTTTTATTATTATTATTATTATTATTATTTTGCTGTATGCGGGCCTCTCACTGTTGTGGCCTCTCCCGTTGCGGAGCACAGGCTCTGGATGCGCAGGCTCAGCGGCCATGGCTCACGGGCCCAGCTGCTCCGGGGCATGTGGGATCCTCCCAGACCGGGGCACGAATCCGTGTCCCCTGCATCGGCAGGCGGACTCTCAACCACTGCGCCACCAGGGAAGCCCTGTCTAGCATCTTTCACTCAGCATAATTATTTTGAAATTCATCCATGTTGTTGCATGCATCAATAGTTTATTCTTTTTATTGCTGAATAGTACCTCATTGTATATATCATATAGTACATGTATGTATATATACATATACACACGGATATATGTGTGCATACCACAATTAATTTATCCATTCACCTTTGGATAGACATTTGGGTTGTTCCCAGTTTGGGGCAATTACAGATAAAGCTGCTATGAACATTTCTATACAAGTCTTTTTATGAACAAATATTTTTATTTCTCTTGGTGAATACCTACAAGTGGAATGGCTAGGTCGTATGGTAGATGTATGTTTAACTTTTTGAAAAAATTGCCAAACTGTTTTCCAAAGAGGTTGTATTATTTTACATTCCCATTAACAGTGTTTCAGTTACTCCATATCCTCACCAACTTATGTTAAGGTCAGTCTTTAACTTATTTTTTTTATTGGGGTAAACTATACATAAGATTTACCACCTTGACCATTTTAAAATGTACTTTTAGGAGACTTCCCTGGTGGTCTAGTTGTTAAGACTCCATGCTTCTACTGCAGGGGGCATGGGTTTGATCTCTGGTCAGGGAACTAAGATCCCGCTTGCTGCTCAGCGTGGTGAAAGCATAAAAACAAACGAACAAAAATAAAATGTACGTTTAAGTGGTATTAAATACATTCACATCGAAAAGATACATGCACCCCAATGTTCACAGCAGCACTGTTTACAATAGCCAAGACATGGAAACAACCTAAATGTCCATCAACAGATGAATGGATGAAGAAGATGTGGTACATATACACAATGTAATATTACTCACCTATAAAAAAAAGTATGAAATAATAGCATTTTCAGCAACATGGATGGACCTAGATAGAGATTATCATACTAAGTGCAGTAAGTCAGACAGAGAAAGTCAACTATCATATCATATCACTTATATGTGGAATCTAAAATATGATACAAATGAACTTATTTCTGAAACAGAAACAGACTCAGAGACATTAAAAAGAAACTTATGGTTACCAAAGGGGAAAAGTGGGAGGAGGGATAAATTAGGAGTTTGGGATTAGCAGATACAAACTACTATATATAAAATAGATAAACAACAAGGTCCTATTGTATAGCACAGGGAAATATATTCAAAATCTTGTAATAACCTATACTGGAAAAGAATATGAAAAGGAATATATATATATATAACTGAATCACTTTACTGTACACCAGAAACTAACACAACATTGTAAATCAACTATACTTGAATAGGTTTTTTAAAAAAATACATTCACCATGTTGTGAAATCATCACCATTATTCATTTTCAGAACCTTTTCATCTTTCTAAACAGAAACTCTGTACCCCTTAAGCAGTAGTTCCCCTTTCCCCCCTTCTCCTAAACTCCTTGTAACCTCTATTCTACTTTCTCTATGTGAATCTGCCTATTCTAAGTATCTTATATAAGTGGAATCATAAAATATTTGTCCTTTTGTATCTGGCTTATTTCACTTAGCGTAAAGTTTTCAAGGTTCGAGACATAGAGCTGAGCGAAAGATGCCGGTGGCCATGGGCCCCTATGGACAGTCACAGCCAAGCTGCTTCGACCGTGTGAAGATGGGCTTTGTGATGGGTTGCGCTGTGGGCATGGCACCTGGGGCGCTCTTCGGCACCTTTTCCTGTCTCAGGATCGGAATGCGGGGTCAGGAGCTGATGGGCGGCATCGGGAAAACCATGATGCAGAGTGGCGGCACCTTTGGCACATTCATGGCCATTGGGATGGGGATGCTAATCAGGGCAGTGGTTGTCTACAACATCCACCCCCTCCCATCATTCCTAGCCCATGTACTATAATAAAGCAAGTCTGAGTATTCTGAAAAAAAAAAAAAAGTTTTCAAGGTTCATCCGTATTGTAGCGTGTTTCAGAACTTCACTGCTGTTTTTTTTTTTACATCTTTATTGGAGTATAATTGCTTCACAATGGTGTGTTAGTTTCTGCTTTATACCAAAGTGAATCAGTTATACATATACACATGTTCCCATATCTCTTCCCTCTTGCGTCTCCCTCCCTCCCACCCTCCCTATCCCACATTCACTGCTTTTTAAGTCTGAATAATATTCCATTGCTTGTATACACTGCAGTTTGTTCATTCTCTGTTGATGGACACGGATTGTTTCCACCTTTTGGGTATTATGAATACTGCTGCAATGAACATTGGTGTACAAGTATCTGAGTTGCTTCTCTCATTTCTTTTGGGTCTATACCTAGAAGGAGAATTGCTGGATCATATGGTAATTCTATGTTTAAGTTTTTGAGGAACTGCCAAATTGTTTTCCATAATGGCATTTACACTCGCATCAGCAATGCACAAGAGTTCCAGATTACTCCACGTCTTCACCAACACTTGTTATTTTCCATTAAAAAAAATAATAGCCATCCTAATGGATGAGAAATTATACATCATTGTGATTTTGATTTGCATTTCCGTAATGATTAGTGATGTTGAGCATCTTTTCTTGTGCTTACTAGCCATTTGTATATCTTCTTGGAGAAATATCTATTCAAGTCCATTGCCTATTTCTGAATTGGGTTGTCTGTTTTTTAAAATTGTTGAGTTGTAGGAGTTCTTTAAATATTCTGGATACTAATTCCTTATCAGATATATGATTTGCAAATATTTTCTCCCATTCTGTGGGTTGTTTTTCACTGTCTGGAGTTCTTTGATGCACAAATGTTTTTATTTTTATTTTTTTTGCGGTACGCAGTCCTCTCACTGTTGTGGCCTCTCCCGTTGCGAAGCACAGGCTCCGGACGCGCAGGCTCAGCGGCCCAGCCGCACAGGCCCAGCCGCTCCGCGGCATGTGGGATCTTCCTGGACAGGGACATGAACCCGTGTCCCCTGCATCGGCAGGCGGACTCTTAACCACCGCGCCACCAGGGAATCCCAAATGTTTTTAATTTTGATGAAGTGTAACATATATATTCTTTCTTTTGTTGCCTGTGAAGGTCAACCCTTTTAATTTGGGCCATTCTAATAGGTGTGTAGTTTTATATCACTATGGCTTTATTCTGCATTTCCCTGAAAGCTAATGATATCAATCATAGCTTGATAGAGATAGCTCAATATCTTTTCATGTGCTTTTTTGCCATCCATATATCTTCTTTGGTGAACTATCTGTTCCAATGATTTGCCCATTTAAAAAAATTGGGCTGTTTTTTCTTATTATTTAAGGGTTCTTTATATATTCTGGATGTAAATCTTTTATCAGATATGTGATTTGAAATTTTTTTTCCACATCTGTGGTTTGTCTTTCATATTTTAACAATGCCTTTTGAAAAGCAGAAGTATTTAATTATGATGGGTCTAATTTATCTTTTTTTTTTTCTTTTATGGACTGTGCTTTTGGTATTGTACCTAAGAAATATTTGTCTAACCTTAAGTCATGCAGATTATGAGTTCTTCTAGAAATTTAATAGTTTTAGTTTTTACATTTAGGTCTATGATCCATTTTGTGTTAACTTTTTTTTTTTTTTGGTCGGTACGCGGGCCTCTCACTGTTGTGGCCTCTCCTGTTGAGGAGCACAGGCTCCGGACGCGCAGGCTCAGCGGCCATGGCTCATGGGCCCAGCCACTCCGCGGCATGTGGAATCCTCCCGGACCAGGGCACGAACCCGTGTCCCCTGAATCGGCAGGCGGACTCTCAACCACTGCCCCACCAGGGAAGCCCTGTGTTAACTTTTTAATATGAAACAAGATAAGGATAGAGGTTCATTTTATACTTATGGATATCCAATTGTTCCAGAACTATTTGTTGAAAAGATAATTCCCTTTGGTTACTTTTGGTTACTTCTTCATTAAACTTTAAAACTGTTCTTTCTTTTTTTTTTAACATCTTTATTGGAGTATAATTGCTTTGCAATGGTGTGTTAGTTTCTACCCTACAACAAAGTGAATCAGTTATGCATATACATACGTCCCCGTATCTCTTCCCTCTTGCATCTCCCTCCCTCCCATCCTCTCTATCCCATTCCTCCAGGTGGTCACAAAACACCAAGCTGATCTCCCTGTGCTATGCGGCTGCTTCCCACCAGCTATCCACCTTACGTAAAACAGTTCTTTTTAATCACATAAGTCACAGATGAATATATTCTCCTTGTAAAATATAAAATCATTTTTGACCACTTTTATATCAAATCAGGCTTCCCCCAACACTTCCCACCAGGTAACAGCTCTAATGACATCAATTTGAAGTGTATCCTTCCAGGTCTTTTTCTATGTATGGAGATAAATTTCTGTATATGTATATGTGTATATATATATGCAGTATTGTATGTTTAGTTTAGATAGGATCATCCTATATGTATCATTCTGAATTTAGCTTTTTGGTACATAAAAACACTTGTCACAGATCTTTCCATGTTAGAACATAGCGACTTACTTCATTTTTTTTAGCTGTTTCATAGGATTCCATAGTACCACTATACCTTCCTTTGTTTCACCATTGCCTTATTGATGAATATTTAGGTAGTTTTCATTTTTTTCTACTGCTACAAACAATGCTGTAGATGAGCATCCCTGAACCTGCTTTTGGCGCACATATGTGTTTCCCTAGGTAGATATCGGGAAGGGGAATTTATGCAACAAATACATATATAACACTTACTGTATGCCAAGTTCTCTTCTAAATGCTTTACATATATGAATTCAGTTAATCCTCACAACAAGCCCATGTTTTTATCCTCATTTTACAGATTAGGAAACCAAGGCACAGATAGGTTAAACAATTTACCAAAGGTCACACAGCTGGTCAATAGCAGGGCCAGGATTTGAACTCAGATAGTTTGGTTCCAGAGTTCAGTTTGCTGGGTCATAGGGCATGGGTATTTTTAAAGACCTGCCAAATTGGCCTCCAAAGAGGCTGTATGAATTGCACGCCCAACAGCAGTGTATGAGAGTATTCATTTCCCTTCACCCTTACTAACATGTAAAACTTTAAAAATAGCATTTTTACTGATTATTAATAACAGTGTGTAACAACTAATATTTATTGAATATTTAATATGTTCTAGCATTCTGCTAAGCACTCCATATGCTTTCTCTTCACCTCACTTTGCTTTAGTTTTCCTGATAGTATCCTCTCTACTGTTATGTATTAATTAGCATGTTTGCTTATTGCCTGTCTCTCCCCACTAGTGTCACCTCTATGAGGGCAAAGATTTTTGTCTGTCTTGTTCACTGCTTTCCTCAACACCTGGAACTAAGCATTTGTTGACTGACTGAATAAATGAATGAAAACAATTTTATGGGGACTTCCCTGGCAGTCCAGTGGTTAACCCTCTACATTTCCATTGCAGGGGGCCTGGGTTCATCCTTGGTCAGGGAACCAAGATCCTGCATGCAGCACTGCACGGCCAAAAAAAAAAGTTTATATATGATTTTTTTTGTGTGTATTTAACAAAACAGCTACTAATTTTTTTAGGAGATAAATACTTATTAAGTGTTTGGGCCTAACAACAACAACAAAACCCAAACCATTCTATGAACGTGGAAATCAAGGCTCAAAGAGATTAAGTAACTCACCCAAACTTCCACTAGCTCACGTTGGAGCTGGATTTAGAAGCCAGTCTAATTCCAATGTTTGTCTGTGCTCTTGTTTAGCCTCCCGGAATCTGTTTTCCATTTCCATTTCTATAATTATGTTATTTCATGGATGTTATATACATGGAATCATGCAGTATGTATCCTTTAGAGATTGGCTGTATTTAATTCAGCATAATTTCCTTGATGTTCATCCAAGTTGTTCATTCCTTTTTATTGCTGAATAGTATTCCATGGTATGGATGTACCACTGTTTGTTTAACCCAGGGAAGCGTAACTGAGTGGTTTCCAGTTTGGGGCTTTTAGGAATAAAGCTGCTACAAACATTTGTGTACAGGTTTTTGTGTGGACATAAGTTTTCATATCTCTGAGACAAATGTCCAAGACTGCAAGTGCTGGGTTGTATGGTAAGGGCATGTTTACTTTGATTAAAACTGCCATATTCGGGACTTCACTGTTGGCGCAGTGGTTAAGAATCCGCTGGCCAATGCAGGGGACACAAGTTCGAGCCCTGGTCCAGTAACTAAGCCCGTGCACCACAACTACTGAGCCTGTGCTCTAGAGCCTGCAAGCCACAACTACTGAGCCTGTGCTCTAGAGCCTGCAAGCCACAACTACTGAGCCCATGTACCACAACTACTGAAGCCTGGGCACCTAGAGCCTGTGCTCCTCAACAAGAAAAGCCACCACAATGAGAAGCCCATGCACTGCAACGCAGAGTAGCCCCTGCTCACTGCAGCTAGAGGAAGCCCATGCACAGCAACGAAGACCCAACGCAGCCAAAAATAAATAAATAAATTAAAAAAACCCCAAAACCTGCCACATTCTATGTCACAGTGGTTGTACCAGTTAACATTGCCACCAGCAATGTGTGAGTGATCCAGTTTCTCTGCATCCTTTTCAGCATCTGGGGTTGTCACTAATTTTTATTTTTTATTTTATTTTTTTAATAAATTTATTTATTTTACTTTTGGTTGTGTTGGGTCTTCTTGCTGTGTGTGGGCTTTCTCTAGTTGTGGTGAGCGGGGGCTACTTTTCATTGCAGTGCGCGGGCTTCTCACAGCCATGGCTTCTCTTGTTGCAGAGCACCAGCTCTAGGCGCATGGCCTTCAGTAGTTGTGGCCCACGGGCTTAACGGCTCTGTGGCATGTGGGGTCTTCCCGGACCAGGGCTGGAACCCGTGTCCCCTGCATTGGCAGGTGGACTCTTAACCACTGCGCCACGAGGGAAGCCCACTAATTTTTATTTTAACCATTCTGACAGGTGAGTAGTAATATCTCATTGTAGTTTTTTTTCTAAACATCTTTTTTTATTTTTTTATTTTTATTTTTTTTCTTGCGTTATGCGGGCCTCTCACTGTTGTGGCCTCTCCCATTTGCGGAGCACAGGCTCCGGACGCGCAGGCTCAGCGGCCATGGCTCACGGGCCCAGCCGCTCCGCGGCATGTGGGATCCTCCCGAAACGGGGCACGAACCCGCGTCTCCTGCATCGGCAGGCGGACTCTCAAGCACTGCGCCACCAGGGAAGCCCTCTAAACATCTTAATTGGAGTATCATTGCTTTATAATGGTGTGTTAGTTTCTGCTGTATAACAAAGTGAGTCAGTTATACGTATACATATATCCCCATATCCTCTCCCTCTTGTGTCTCCCTCCCACCCTCCCTATCCCACCCCTCTAGGTGGTCACAAAGCACCAAGCTGATCTCCCCGTGCTATGTGGCTGCTTCCCACTGGCTATCTATCTTACATTTGGTATTGTATATATAAGTTTATGCCACTCTTTCACTTCGTCCCAGTTTACCCTTCCCCCTCCCCGTATCCTCAAGTCCATTCTCTACATCTACATCTTTATTCCTGTCCTGCTCCTAGGTTTGTGAGAACCATTATTTTTCTTTTCTAGATTCCACATATGTGTGTTAGCATACGATATTTGTTTTTCTCTTTCTGACTTACTTCACTCTGTATGACAGACTCTAGGTCCATCCAGGTCCATCCACCTCACTACAAATAACTCAATTTTGTCTCTTTTTTATGGCTGAGTAATATTCCATTGTATATATATGCCACATCTTCTTTATCCATTCATCTGTTGATGGACACTTAGGTTGCTTCCATGCTCTGGCTATTGTAAATAGTGCTGCAATGAATATTGTGGTACATGTCTTTTTCTGAATTACAGTTTTTTCAGGGTATATGCCCAGTAGTGGGATTGCTGGGTCATATGGTAGTTCTATTTTTAGTTTTTTAAGGAAACTCCATACTGTTCTCCATAGTGGCTGTATCAATTTACATTCCTACCAACAGTGCAAGAGGGTTCCATTTTGTCCACACCCTCTCCAGCATTTATTGTTTGTAGATTTTTTGATGATGGCCATTCTGACCAGTGTAAGGTGATACCTCATTGTAGTTTTGATTTGCATTTCTCTAATGATTTGTGATGTTGAGCATCCTTGTTTGTTTTGTTTGTTTTTGTTTTGTTGTGTTTGTTGGCAATCTGTATATCTTCTTTGGAGAAATGTCTGTTTAGGTCTTCTGCCCATTTTTGGATTGGGTTGTTTGGTTTTTTCATATTGAGCTACATGAGCTGCTTGTATATTTTGGAGATTAATCCTTTGTCCATTGATTTATTTGCAAATATCTTCTCCCATTTTGAGGGTCGTCTTTTCGTCTTGTTTATGGTTTCCTTTGCTGTGCAAAAGCTTTTATGTTTCATTAGGTCCCATTTCTTTATTTTTGGTTTTATTTCCCTTATTCTAGGGGGTGGGTCAGAAAGGATCTTGTTGTGATTTATGTCATAGAGTGTTCTGCCTGTGTCTTCCTCTAAGAGTTTCATAGTGTCCAGCCTTACATTTAGGTCTTTAATCCATTTTGAGTTTACTTTTGTGTATTGTGCTAGGGAGTGATCTAATCTCATACTTTTACATGTACCTGTCCAGTTTTCCCAGCAACACTTACTGAAGGGGTGTCCTTTTTCCACTGTACATTCCTGCCTCCTTTATCAAAGATAAGGTGACCATATGTGCGTGGGCTTTCTATCCTGTTCCATTGATCTATATTTCTGTAGTTTTAATTTACATTTCCTTAATGGCTGATACTGAACATCTTTTCGTGTGCTTATTTGCCATCTGTATATCCTCTTCAGTGAAATATCTGTGCAAGTCTTTTGCCCATTTTCTAATTGGATTGTTTGTTTTTTTTATTGTCAAATTTTGGAGATTCTTTACATATGCTAATTTTGAGAGTGCTTTATGTAGTCTAGATGCTAGTCATTTGTCAAAAGTGGTTTAGAGGTATATTCTCCCAGTCTATAACTTGTCTTTTCATCCTCTTCACATAGGTTTCACAGAGCAAAAGTTTTTACTTCGGGCAAGGTTGAAATGATCAATATTTCCTTTTATAGATTGTGCTTTTGGTGTCAAGTAAGAATTCTTCACCTAACCTTAGGTTTTGAGGATTATTTTCTATGTTTTTTTTCCTAAAATTGTGCAGTATGTTTTACAATCTAATCAGTTACCAACTTGAGTTAATTTTTGTATATGATATCCAATTGCTCCAGCAGCATTCTTTGAAAAGGCTATCCCTCCTCCTTTCAACTGCTTTTGCACCTTTGTCAAAAATCATTTGGTTATATTTGTGTGAGTCTATTTCTGGGTTCTCTATTCTGTTCTATTGATCTTTCTATGTGTCTCTCTTTCCACCAGTATCACACTGTCTTAATTACTGTAGCTATATAGTAAGCCTTAACATCAATTAAAGTGCTTCTTCCCACTTTATTCTTCTTTAATTATTATTATTGTTGTTATTATTCTTTTGGCTGCACCGCGTGGCTTGTGGGATCCTCGCTCCCCAACCAGGGATCAAACCTGGGCCCTCGGCAGTGAAAGGGTGGAGTCCCAACCACTGGACTGCCAGAGAATTCCCCACTTTATTCTTCTTTAACAAAATTGTTTTAGCCGCTCTAGTTCCTTTGCCTTTCTCTATAAATTTTGGAATAAGTATGAAAAAAAAGTACAAAAAAAAACTTGCTGAGATTTTGATAGAAATTGCATGAAATTTGTAAACCTATTTAGGTCTTCTTTGATTTCTTTAACCAATATATTTTAATTTTCAGCATACAGATCCTGACCAGGTTTCATACATAGTAGATAGTAATTGTAAATGGTACTGTCACGCCCTAAATTTCGGCTTCCATGTGTTCATCGCTAGTATATAAAAATGCAGTTGCCTTTTTTTGTATTGATCTTGTATCTTTTGAGCTTGCTGAACTCACTTATTAGTTCTAGGAGTGTTTTTGTAGATTGCTTGGGATTTTCTACATAGCCAATCATACCATGTGCAAATAGGGAAATTTTTTCTTTCTTTCTTTCTTTCTTCCTTTCTTTTTTCTTTCTTTCCTTCTTTCTATCTGTACGCTTTTTATTTCTTTTTCTTGCTTAACTGCACTTGCCTTACTTCCAGTGTTATGTTGAATAAGAACAATGAATGTATATCCTTGTCTTGTTCCTGATCTTAGAGAGAAATCATTTAGTTTTTCTCCATTAAGTATAATGCTAGCTGTAGGGTTTTTGTGTTTTTTTATGAGATGCTCTTTATGAGGTTGAGAAAATTCCACTCTATTCCTAGTGTACTGAGAAGTAATTTTCTCTTTTTAAATCATGATTTGGTGTTGGATTTTGTCAAATGCTTTTTCTGCATTAACTGATATGGTCATATGTTTTTTCTTCTTTAGTCTGCTGATATGGTAAATTACATTGATTGAGTTTTGAATGATGAACCAAACTTGCTTACCTGGAATAAGTCTCACTTGGTCATGGTGTATTATATTTTTTATATATTATTGGATTGGATTTGTTACATTTTTGTTTAGAAATTTTGCAACTAATTTCAGGAGAGATATTGGTCTGCAGTTTTCTTCTTGTGTGTGTTGTCCTTGTCTGGTTTTGGGATCATGGTGGTACTTGGGAGGTATTTCCTCCTCTTATTTTCTGGAAGACATTGTGTAAAATTGGTGTTAATTCTTCTTTGAATATTTCATAAAGTTGTTCAGTGAAAAAAATCTGGGTCTAGAGATTTCTTTTCCAGGAGCTCTTTAATTAATCAAATGCAATCTCTTTAGTGGTTATAGGACTATTAAGATGATCTATTTCATCTTGGTCAAGTTTTGGTAGCTTTGGGTTTTGAGGAATTAGTCCTTTTCTTCTACATTGAATTCAGGAGCATGAAGTTGTTCATAGTATTCCCTTATTATCCCTTTAATAGCTTCAGAATCAGTAATGATAGCCCCTGTTTCATTCCTGATATCGGTAATTTATGTTTTCTCTCTTTTTATTTGTGTCAGTCTTGCTAGAGGTTTGTCAATTTTATTGATTCTTTTTCTGAAGAAGTAGCTTTTTGTTTCATTGATTTTCTCCATTGTTTTTCCATTTTCAATTTCATTGATTTCTTCTCTTAACTTTATTATTTCCTTCTTTTGCTTGGTTTGGGTTTATTTTGCTCTACTTTTTCTTGGTTCTTGAGGTAAGAATAGACTATTGGTTTGAAACCTTCCCTCTTTTTCTAATGCAAGCATTTAGTGTTATAAATTTCCCTCTTGGCTTTAGCTACACTCCACAAATTTTTATTTTTTATATACATTTATTTATTTATTTTTGGCTGTGTTGGGTCTTCGTTGCTGCACGCAGGCTTTCTCTAGTTGCGGCAAGTGGGGGCTACTCTTCGTTGCAGTGCATGGGCTTCTCATTGTGGTGGCTTCTCTTGTTGTGGAGCACGGGCTCTAGGCACACAGGCTTCAGTAGTTGTGGCATGCAGGCTCAGTAGTTGTGGTGCACGGGCTCAGTTGCTCTGCGGCATGTGGGATCTTCCCAGACCAGGGATTGAACCCGTGTCCCCGGCATTGGCAGGTGTATTCTTAACCGTTGCACCACCAGGGAAGTCCCTCCACAAATCTTGATATGTCATATTCTCATTTTCATTCAGCTCAATATGTCTTTTAAAATTCTCCTTTGAGACTTCCTTTTTGACCCATAGATTATTTAGAAGTACGTTGTTTAGTTTCCATGTGTTTGGAGATTTTCTGTTATCTTTGTTATTGATTTCTAGATTGATTCCATTATAGCTGGAGAACATACTCTGTATGATTTTGGTTCTTTCACATTTATTAAGATTTGTTTTATGACTCAGGATATGGCCTATCTTGGTCAATGTTCTATGAGTACTTGAAAAGAATATGTATTCTTCTGCTGTTGGATGGTGTTCTATAAATGTCAATTAGACTTTCTTGGTCGATGGTGTTGTTCAGTTCTTCTATATCTTTGCTGAATTTGCCTAGTTGTTCTATCAGTTGCTGAGAGAGTGTGTTAAACTCTGCAACTCTAGTTGCAGATCTGTCTCTTGCATTGCAGAGCTCCCAGTTTTTGCTTCATGTATTTTGAAGCTTTGTTGTCAGTGCATACACATTTAGGATTGCTATGTCTTCTTGGTGGATTGATCCATTTAACATAACGTAGTGTCTCTCTTTGTCCCTAGTAATTTTCTTTGCCCTGAAGTCTACTTTATATGATATTAATATAGCCACTTCTGCTTTTTAAAAAATTAATGTTGGGAATTCCCTGGCAGTCCAGTGGTTAGGACTTCATGTCCTCACTGCCGAGGGCCTGGGTTCAATCCCTGGGTGGGGAGCTAAGATCCCACAAGCCGTGCAGCCAAAAAAAAATTAATGTTTGCATGATATACCTTGTTTTTCATCCTGTTACTTTTTTTTTTTTTTTTTTTTGTGGTACGCGGGCCTCTTACTGTTGTGGCCTCTCCTGTCGTAGAGCACAGGCGCCGGATGCTCAGGCTCAGCGGCCATGGCTCACCGGGCTAGCCACTCTGCGGCATGTGGGATCTTCCCGGACCGGGGCACGAACCCACGTCCCCTGCATCGGCAGGCGGACTCTCAACAACTGCACCACCAGGGAAGCCCCATCTTTTTACTTTCGACCTACATATGTTGCTATGTTTCTTCTAGACAGCATATAGTGGGGTTGTGGGGTTGTGTGGTTTTCTACTCTACTTTTCTCTTTCTCTTAATTGGTATATTTAGTCTACTTACATTTAAGTGATTATTGGTATGTCAGGGCTTAAGTCAGACATTTTGTTTTCCGTGTCTCATTCTTTTTTTTATTCAAGTAATTTATTTATTAAATTGAAGTGTAGTTGACTTACAATATCTTTTGTTTATTTTTGCTTGCATTCCTGTGAGTTACTTGAACACATTTTAGAGTTCTTTTTGGATTTACTTATAATGATTCTGAATATGTATAGTGCTTTGTATAGTTTTCTTAGTACTAGCTCTAGGTAGTATCATAAACACACATAACTTATCATAGCTTACTGCTGTTTTAGTGGGTTCAGACTGACTAAGTTCTATTGATCTGCCTTCAAGGTCACTGATTCTATCATCTGTCATTTCCACTCCATTATTGAGTCTATCCAGTGAGTTTTTATGATGGCTGCTTTAAAATCCTTGTCAGGTAATGCCAACATCTGATTCATCTTGGTATTGGTGTCCGTTGATTGTCTTTTCTCATTCAAATTGTGGTTTTCCTGCCTTTTGCTCTGATGAGTGATTTTCTATTGTATCCTGAACATTTTGGTTATGTTAGGAGACTCTTGATCCCATTTCAATCTTCTATTTTAGGAGGCAGTTACCTGTTTAGGTTTAGTATGTATGTTTTAGTCTACTTCTGTGGGTTGTAGTTCAAGTGACAGTTTAGTTTTCCAAGCCCTTGCAATGCTATTTTTGTCTGCTTCATTCTTCTGTTGTCTGTGGGGCTCCTGCTCCATCCTTGCTGGTGCTATCTGCAGTGGCAGAAGGCACTTCCCTGAGCTGCTTGTTTTTGCTGGGTGATCTTCTGAGGGAAGAGGAAGTTGCTGAAGCCACTGTACCTGCGTCTCCTTATGCCACTGATTCAGTGGAGGGGAGGAAGATACAGGGCTACTGCTACCACTGCACGCAAATCAGGCTTCCTGCTGGTTTCCCAGTTCTGGAGTGGAGACTGAGACAGTCCAAAGCTTTGCTGCTGCAAGCAGATCAGACCACCACCTGGAGCTCTGGTTGTGGAGCAGAGCTTAGGTCCCCCAACTAGGTCTCTGTTGGGCTTCTCCTTTCCCAATTCCTGTGTGTGTGTGTGTGTGTGTGTGTGTGTGTGTGTGTGTTTGTAGAGGGGGTTGCTGTTTGTGGTTTGCCATTGCAGGCCTCTTTGGCACCCAGTATGTGGAAGATTAAAAAAACAACTGAGGAAACTCACCATGTTGTCATTCCTCAAGTCCTGAAGTTTCTAGCCTGCTTTCCTGCTTTCAGAGCCTTTTTGCCATTGTCTGTTGAATAATTTCTAGCATGTACAGTTCTATTTGAAGAAGAGGAACAGAGAAAAGTGAGTCTACATCATCTTGCTCTGGAACCAGAAGTCCCCTAGTGTAGTTTTAAAATACATTTCTTTTTTTTTTTTTTTTTTTTTTTTTTTTTTTGGCAGTCCGCGGGCCTCTCACTGTTGTGGCCTCTCCTGTTGCGGAGCACAGGCTCCGGACATGCAGGCTCAGCGGCCATGGCTCACGGGCCCAGCCACTCCGCGGCATGTGGGATCTTCCCAGACCGGGGCGCGAACCAGCGTCCCCTGCATCGGCAGGCGGACTCTCAACACATTTCTTTTAGTATGAGTGAATTTGAGCATCTTTTGATAAGTTTTAAAGTCATTTTAATTTCTTTTTCTGTATTTCACTTTGATATTATTTGCTATTATTTGCTCATTTTTATATTGGGTTGAAGGTCTTTGCCGTCTTGATTTGTAAGAGTTGTTTTCATATTCATTATGAGTTGCATATGTTTTCTCAAGCCTATCACTTATCTTTTGATTTTAACTTTTTTTTGTTTCTTTTTTTTTTTGCCATAAACTTTTTTTTTCGATGTAGGGTTTTGTGTCATTCTTGGAAAGATCTCCTCATATCAAGATTTTCTTTTAAAATCCCCTCATATTTTCTTCTAGTACTTTTATGGTTTCATTTTTTTAAAAAAATATATTTATTTATTTGGCCATGCCGGGTCTTAGTTGCAGCACACGGGATCTTCATTGTCGTGTGTGGAGTCTTCCTTGTGGCATGCAAGATCATTTTCTTAGTTGCAGCAACTGGAATCTTTAGTTGTGGCATGCAGGATCTTTAGTGGCTGGCATGTAAACTCTTAGCTGTGGCATGTGAGATCTAGTTCCCTGACCAGGGATTGAGCCTGGGCCCCCTGCATTGGGAGCGTGGAGTCGTAGCCACTGGACCACCAGGGAAGTCCCTCATTTTTTATTTTTAAATCTTTGGTCCATCTGGAAATAATTTTGGTGTCAAGTATGAGCTAGTGTATCCAGTTGTCCCAAAGCATTTATTGAATAGTTCCTCATTTCCTCTCTACTTTGAAATGCTAACTTAAAAACTGGTAAAAAAACACATAAAGGATTGACCATCTTAACCTTTTTTTTTTTTTGGCTGCACTGCGCAGCTTGCAGGATCTTAGTTCCCCGACTGGGGATCAAACCCGGGCCCATGGCAATGAAAGTGCCAAGTCTCAACCACTGGACCGCCAGGGAATTCCCATCTTAACCACTTTTAAGTGTGTAGTTCAGTAGTGTTATCACATTGTTGTGCAACAGAATTCTAGAACTTTTTTATCTTACAAAAGTGAACCTCTAGGGGCTTCCCTGATGGTGCAGTGGTTAAGAATCCACCTGCCAATGCAGGGGACACAGGTTTGAGCCCTGGCCCGGGAAGGTCCCACATGGCACGGAGCAACTGAGCCCGTGCGCCTAGATCCCGTGCTCCGCAATGAGAGAATCCACTGCAATGAAAAGCCCATGTGCTGCAATGAAGAGTAGCCCCTGCTCGCCACAACTAGAGAAAGCCCTTGCACAGCAATGAAGACCCAACACAGCCAAAAAAAAAAAAAAAATCAAAAGTGAAGCTCTCTAGTCATTGAACAACAACTTCCCATTGAAATGCTACTTTTTCATCATAGACTAATTTCCTGTCTTTGTTATTTTTTGCCTGGACCATTGTAACAGCTTTCTAGCATCACCATAATTCCAATCTTTCATGCACACTGTAGCCTGATTCATTTTCCTCATGCAAGCTCTGACCACAACACTCCTTTATTCAAAATCTTCAGAAGCCCTCTTGGATACTGCAATTGAAATTAAGTCTCCCATTTGCAGCAACATGGATGGATCTAGAGATTATTATACTAAGTGAAGTAAGTCAGACAAGGAAAGACAAATATCGTATGATATCGTTTATATGTAGAATCTAAAAAAATATGATACAAATGAATGTATATACAAAACAGAAACAGACCCACAGACATAGAAAACAAACTTAAGGTTAACAAAGGGGAAAGGAGTGGGAGGGATAAATAAGGAGTTTGGGATTAACATATACACAGTACTATGTATAAAATGGGTAACCAACAAGGACCTACTGTATAGCACAGGGAACTATACTCAGTATCTTGTAATAACCTATAGGGGAAAAGAATCTGAAAAAGTTACATATGTAACTGAATCACTTTGCTGTACAACTGAAATTAACACATTGTAAATCGACTATATTTCAGTAAAATTTTTTTAAAAAGAAATTAAATTCCCCATTGCACTCTTTCATAGCACCTATACCTTTTCTTCCTGTCACTTCTCATGATTTATGGTTTTAGTGATCTGCATGATTATTTGACTGTTGTTGATCTCCTTGCTAAACTTCAAGCTTCATGAGAGCAAGGGCAATGTGCTCGTCGCCTATGCCCAGATGCTTTGTGCATGTCTGGTATATAGTAGGTGCTCAGTCCATGTTTGTAGAATGATACTCCCCTTGCTTGTGGAATAAAGTAGAAGCAACTGCAAGATCTGATCCCAACTTACCTTCTCTCAGCCTTCTGCCCTTCAAGGAAGTCAAGCTGCTGCACTTTCTGCCCTTCCTTGAAAAAGCCATGGGCTTCCTAACGGTTGGCTCTGCTTTACACCATGTCCTGATTTATCTTTTAATTTGTGCTCTAGTTGTTCCCTGTGCCTGAAGGCCATGCCCTCCCCTCAGTCCCCTAACACAATTGCTGCCTTATGGAAATACAATGTATCCTTCGAGACCATGGCTGTCTCTGCCACTGGACTGTGAGTTCCTTGAGAGCAGGAACAGCATCACCCACATTTGTCCCCAGGGAGCAGCACAGCTCCTGGCCTCTAGGAGGCACTCTTGCTTACACATCCTCACCTGCTCCCAGGCTACAAGCTCCTTGTGGGTAGGCAACGTTCCTTACCTGTGTGTATCTGGGAACCTTGCTTCCTAGCCCCTAGGACCTGGCCCAGGGTGAGGCTTGGAGTTGGCTCAGGAATTTCCTGGAGACCTAATGAACGTGCCTGGTCTTGTTGTGAGAGGCCTGAACATGAAATGGTTGGGGCAGGGGCAGAGGCTTCCTTGCCTTCCCCCAACTGTACTCTGTGATGTCCGCCCTCCCCCCACCCATCATGCCCCTTCTCCAGCAATAAATGATTACCACCCTACACCCTCACCCTGCCTCCCCAGATCCCTTAGGACCCTATGTCTCCCTGTTCACAGCCTTAGACGAATCTAACCATCCACCTTCAGCAG
>NW_006795110.1:491010-497405 GCF_000442215.2 Lipotes vexillifer | reverse complement strand
TTTCCCGCAAATTTCCAGGAGAGCCCCAAAAAGCCACAGGGATGGTGGTACCAAGGATAAAGGTGTGCTCCCAGCTTGGCCTAGAAAGCCCTTTGAGCCCAGCCTCTTGCAAACTTCTCTCTAGTCCCCTCCTCACACCCCGTCCCAGACCTATGACCCTGCTTGCTAAGCTCCAGTTGTGTAGCCTAGTACAGACCCTTTCATGAACATGTACCTACATAACAGCTTTACCCCTCACTCATTCTTTCTTTGGCTGACTCTGGTCTTGTTTTTAAACCCAATTGTTTCTGTGGGTAGATAAGTCTTTGTGTAAAAGCACAGAGCAAGGCCAGCGAGGATGCACCACAAACAGATAAACAGTTGCTACCTCAGTAGAGGGCAAGAGGCGGTCAGGATTGAGGGAGAGAGCTGGTCAAAGGGTATTTTCGCTTTATCTGTAGAGTTTCTACTTTTCACAAAGAGATTGGATCATGTATTTATTACTTGTGAGATATCAAAACAAACAAATGAACCAGTTCAATACCAGGAAGCTTTCCCCAGACTTCCCAGGCAGATGGAGCTGTTTCCTTTTCTGGGATCGAATAGGACCTTCCCCCTGTGTTATAGGAAATACTGTTTTATTGTAATTTGTTGATGCCTTTCTCCTTCTAGATGGGGGACTCCCTCAATGGTACAAACCTTAATTTATGCTCCTGATACTTAGCAGAGTGCCTGGCCCAGAGCAGATGCTCAGGGAATGCTCAATCCAATGCCTTGCCTCTTTCGGTGGGCTCCTTCGAAAGCACTTTCTAGGGGACAGGCCCCATGCTAGTCCTGAAAAGCTGATTAGTTTCCACAGTGTCCAAGGAAGAATGTCTCTGGAAGTCTGAAATGTGGGTAGAGGAGTCTCTAGGCTCTTCGGTTGTGTCAATATGAGGACAGGGCTGGATTCCACACCAGCCCCATGCCCCCACCTGCCCCCTTCCACCTCAAGGCTGGGATCCAGTTCAATGCTACCGTCCTGTCACTTGGCATGCTTCTAAAGCTACTGCCTCCTCAGCAGTTAATCTAAGGGCAACAGATATATCCCCAAATGTTGACCTTGTCGAGCCCAGCTCCGATCTGTGTCTCTAAAATGGAGGCCAGCTCAGAGAAATGGGCTGTCCCCATACAGTGTGGGCCAGAGTTAGGGGACACATGTCCCAGGCATGGAGATGGGGCTTGAGCAACTGTCTGAAGGACTTGGAGGCATCTAAAATCTCAGTTTAACGGTCTGTAGCTTTTGCAATTTTCCAGATAAATCTGAGCTCCCAGGTCATAGGATCCTTCTTGGGTCATACTTATTGCCCAAGGGCAGAAAGGCAAGGAGTGGCCTTACTGCATCACCTGGATTGGTGCTAGAGATGGGGTGGGGGTGCCTTTTAGAGTTGGTGAAGCGTGTGCCATGTGGCTAGGGCAACCCTTTAGACTTGGATGCACAAGTGGCCAGGATGCTATAGAAGGGTCTGGATCAGTCTTTCTTCCAAGAATGCTCCCAACAAGCCCCTGTCATCAACCTCGAATAGGACAGTGTTCCTGGGGTCTTAGGGCAGTGAGGCTAGGTACTTGGACTCCTGGAGATATGATGGCAGTGGTGATGGCAGTGGCAGGAGGAATTCATTGAGGGGCCCCCCCCCCCCACCCGCCGACCCCACCTCGGTCTTCCCCATTCCTCCCATCCAGCCCAGCTCCCTCCCAGCTATCCACCAGCAACCCCACCATGGGTCTCAGGCAACCCCACCATGGGTCTCAGAATTGCTAAAAGAATGTCAGACCATGCCACACCCCATTAGACCTCAATGAAGAGCACCTCCAGTTGGCCCATCTCTTGTAAGTAACTTTTATTTTTATTTACAACAGAATTGGTGGCTTTATTCCTCCATCTTTAGGAACAGTTGGCATCAGCAGCCAGATGGAAAGTCTGCAGTGAAGTCAAACTCATTCTGTCCCAGCCACAGCTCCGGAAGCTCATTGGCTCGGTCCAGTCCCAGTTCCACCACCAGTGACATCAGCACCTCCTCATCCACCGGGTCTGAATCGATGATGGCAGGGCTCTGGGCACCAGCAGAAGGAGAGAGTGACCCCGCCCCTCCCGCCTGAGCCCCGAAGCCCCAGTTTGGCAGGGGCCCTGCCTCCCCAGGTTGGCCCGGAGTGGCGGCGGCCATCCCATGATACTGGCTATTAAGTTTCTGCAGCTGCATACTGGCCAGCAGGTGAGGGGCGGGGTTCAGGTTGAAGGGTGGGGGTTTAGTGGGAGGGGCGGCAGTAGGAGAGCTTATTGGAGATGGAGATCCCGAGGAACTAGCGGAAGCCCCATTGGCCTTGGTTCCATTCGAGGTTACCCCGGGGTAGTGCAGGATGGCCACTGCTTTGCGATCTTTCACCGCCAGGTTAGAGTAGGCCAGAGAGCTCATCTCTGGGTTGGCATCCTAGAAGACAGAGAAAGGCAGAGTATGGTACCCCTGCTCCAGGCTTTGTTCCTCACCATTCATCAGGCCCAAACAGTGCTTCATCAGGGGCTAGTGGTGGGGAAGTAGCAAGAAGGCCCCCTGGAAAGGTAGGCTCCTTTCCTAGCTCAAGTTAGGCTCAAGTATCCTTCTGCCACCTTGGCTCCGAGCACTGTGCTCAGCCCTAAGTCCTCATGCTGGGCACCCGTCATCCTAAATGAGTTCACTGCTTTCATCTCCGTCCCCCAACTCTGCCTTCAGCTCGCCATTCTACAAATGGGATCTCGTTGTCCCTCTTCTCAGCCTCACTTTAATCCATTGAGACAATGGAGCAGTTTTTTCCAATTCTGCTTCTCTGCTCCATTCTCTGCCATCTTTCAATACCCCTAGTGGGTTCGAAGTAACCATGTTTAAGTAAAAGCTATTTTCATTCTCTCCCAAGAAAGCCCTGCTGTCTCCAGTCTGCTAAAGGACACCAGATACCCCAGCCAGGAGGGCCGACCACGTGGCCCCGGCGCCGGCCCGGTTGTCTTTCTGGCTCCAGTGTCTCCGACTGTAAAATGGCAAAAGTTACCTCCTTCATAGGTGAGGTGCCACCCTTGACATCAAGTGCAGGCCTCGACATAGTTGGCATTTCAGAGCCTTGGCAGAAGTTGGATAAATTGGTGGGAGGTGATGCTGCCAGCTGGAGCTGTTGTGCTGTATGTGAGGGAGAAGAGGTAATAAGGGCAAAGGCTTTATTGACCAAGCAGGTACTAGCAAAACCCAAAGCTGGGCCACTCCACACAGCTACAAGGCAAGGATGGTGAAGGGTTAGACCCAAGACCAGAGACCACCTGAGCAGAGGGAGGATATCCAGTTGGAACTTTTGCCTGAGGCAGGAAAGGTGCTAGATTTGGCCAGGTGCTGCCCAGACAGCCAGCTACCCACATCACCAAGAGGGGACACACATATGACTGTTTCCTCATGCCAGTGATGTCAGAGCCCCAAGTGGGGTGCACTCTTCCTGATTCTGAGGACAGCAATGTCCCTGAGTAAGTAGCACACTGTCTCAAAGGGCCACAGGCATTCAGATTGGAGGCATTTAGGCCTCCACCAGAACTGGGAGAAAGTAGGAAGGAGTCAGGCCGAGGAAGACCTAGAAAGCTGGGGGCTGCTACCCAGAGAAGGAATAGGTCCCCAAAGCAAATGTCATGGGGCTCCAAAGTCCTGCCTCAGCCATGGTTTTGTGTGAGAGAAGCTGGGATGATCAGGGTAGTCTGGGGGCTCTGAAGTAGCCAGAGAGCAGCTAGGGATGTCTCAATTTCCTCCACACCACAAGCCCCCTCCAAGACAGACCTGGCAGCAGCACTTGGTTTTCCCAGGACATCTGCTCTGAGCCCAGACACACTCATCTGTAGTGACAGGTGGGCATAATTCTTCCCGGAGGGAAACTGAGGTACAGAGGTTCAACAGCTTTCCCATTAGGTGGCAGTGGCTATGGGAGCAGGAGCCAGCACTCCTGTGCCCACATGCCTCATCTGACCGCTGGCCAAATCATCATACCTAGAATGATTCAAATGGCTCCTGAAGAAATGATCCCCTAGGTCAAATGCCAAAGGGATAAGATAAGGGGATGAAGGGAAAAGAATCTCCCCAAACCAGAAAATAATAATAATAAACAATCTCTGAAAACTCTAAAGTTATTTTCCCAGAAGCTTTTTTTTAAAGCCCCATATATTCTAGCCTTCATGATGAATTAGAGATGTAGAATTTCATATTTATAAATACCTCCTGGCCCAAAGAATCTTCAGCATCTTCAAAAGTCTCTAATCTTTCCAACAAGGCTAGAATTCTGTGACACCTCCCCCCCCAGTGGTCATTAAGAATCTGCTCAGACCCTTCTAGAAAGTGGGCACTTACTACCTCTCTTTATCATCTCTGTACCGCTTACTTGTAGGGGAGGGAGGCAAGAAAAATAGAAAAAGGAAGGGGGGCAGAAAACACGAGAAAACAATCGGTTGCTGAGTCCACCACCACTGCTTGATTGGAGACCTGTTTCTTCTCTGAGGCAACCAGAGAATATTTCAAGCCAGTGATTACAAGACAAGGAATCTAATCCATGTCGTCTTCAAGAGCCCAGCACCTTCAGTATCAAGCAATTTTCATGTCCTAAGAAAAATGTCGGGAGGGGGGTGGCTGTCCATCCTTTCCTGTTCCTATTCAGCCTTTCTTCTTTCTTTATGCTACCAAGTACCCGAATGTGCCTAAGGAAAAAAAAAAAAAAAACAGCAGCAACAACAAAAAGAAACAGAAAGAGGAGGAAAAAAAGAAAAAGGAAAACAGAGAGAGAGAGTGCAAGAGAAAAGTATCTCTGTTCTGATATCAGTTCCTGGGGAAGACCATTTTACCACGTTTCCCCCTTCAGGCTGTGAGCTCCCCTAGGCAGGACCCTGTTTCCATTCAGGTCTGTTGCCTCCCATCGCCGCCTCCCCCTCCACCAGCCCCGACCCCCGGCCTGGGTCTGTGCTCCATAGGCGCTCAGTAAGTGTTGTATCCGTCTGAAGAGGCAACCGCATCTCGATCGGAATCCTTGCCCCTGCTTCCCCGATTTTGTCTCCCCTCTGCCACCCAGCCCATTCGAAGGCAAAACTTGGCAGCGCAGAAACGTCTCAGCTCTCTCTCCAAGCCTCGAGCCGACCACTGTGAAACAGCTGCGAGAGACGGCTGGGCAACCCAGAGCAACAAGTGCCTCCTCTCCTGCGGGTGCCTCGCGGGCCCGGGCCACCAGTTCCCGGTCCCGCCGCCCGCCCTCCTTCACAGACTGTCCCGTGGGCCGGCAGCCCCCTACCGCCTAGATGAGGGTGGGAAAGGGAGAGGAAGAAGAGAGAAGGGAGAGGCAGGTAGGGGGGCCGCGTCTTTGACCTGTTGGGGGACCAAAAGTTAAAATGGCACCAACCGGATGGCTCCATCTCGATTGCTATTTTTCTCACTCAGGAGAAATTTAAAAATCCAAACAGTACTGCGGCTTGGCTTGGATGCGCTCTAACCAGACCAGTCAGTTTCACCACCTGAAAACTAAAGGCCCGTTGTTTGCGGACAGCTCGGCTGCCCTCCTCGCCACATCCCAGGTGGAGCCGCCGGAGCTGGGGGCGGCCGGGAGCATCCCTGCACGGTGGACCGCGAGCACCCAGGCCGCCAGGGCCCCGAGCGTCCGATCCCGCGAGTGCCGTATCAGGAACCGATCGTGGAGACAGGATAGACAGGCGGGGAGGGGCCCGGGGTCTCGGCCTCCCCGGCGAGTTTGGGGTCCCGCGGTGCTACCGCGCGCGGGGGCGCACTCCGGCGCCGGCTGCGGCCACTCCCGCGCCTCACCAACACTTACTGAGCGCCCGCAGAGCACCCGACGCGGCCGCGGGCTGAGCCTACCCCTTAGCCAAGTCGCCTGTGGTCAGTGCTATCACTCCGCTACGAGAAGAGTGAGAGGCTCGGAGAGGTTCGGTAACTTGCCCAAGGTCACAGCGCTAGAAAGTGGCGGAGCCGGGATTCGCAGCCAGGTCTGTCTGCCTCCAAGTCCGGCGCTTGGCGAGGCAGGGACTCCGTGCGCGGCCCGGCCCCGCCGCCGGCGTTTATAGGCAGAGGGGTGTGTGCGTGTGTGTGCGTGTGTGTGTGGGGGGCGTGAGTGTGGGGGAGAGCAGAGGTCGACCAGGCAGTAGAGGCAAGTTGCCCAAATTCTCTAACTTCCATCTCTCAATTCTGCTGAACTCGGTCCGAAAAGACCCTCTCGCCTTCAGCCCCCGAAGGAAACCTGAGCTTTGTGCAGCCCCAGGGCCGGAGCGTCCACATGCGGTCCGGGCGATTAGCAAAGTCGTTGGAAGCCAAGCTGGAGAAAGCGCGGGCGCGGGGAGAAGAGGTGCTGCTGTCTCCCCAGGAGAAGCGGGCGTTCGGCCC
>NW_006795110.1:490689-491000 GCF_000442215.2 Lipotes vexillifer | reverse complement strand
GAGCCGGTTCGCTGGCTGGCGGGCGGGCGGCGGCCCCTCCGCCCCCCGAGCAGAGCAGCTTTCAAACAGAAAACAAGTCCCCCAAAGACCCCCGGCCCGCCCGGCCCCCGCCCGCTCCCTGCTCCCGCTCCGCTGGAGTCCCCGGCCCAGCCGCCCAGCCCACCGCCCTACCGGGCGGCCCGGCTTACCTCCGCGAAGCCGCCTGCCCTGGAGAGAGGGAAGCGCGGAGCCTGGTGAGCCGCGGGCGCAGCGGCGGAGCCCCCAGCCCCTGGCACGCACGCCGCCACCGCCGCCGCGAGCCGGTCGCGCTC
>NW_006795110.1:490184-490613 GCF_000442215.2 Lipotes vexillifer | reverse complement strand
CCGTGCCCGCCCGCCCGCCCGCAGCTTCGGCGCCTGACTCCGGGGCGGTGGCGGTGGCGGTGGCGGTAGCAGCCACCGCGCTCCCTTCCCGGCGCGGGGGAACCGGGTCTCAAGCCCCCATTGCCGCCCGGAGAGCCCTGACGCACACGCACACGGGAGCAGGCTGGCCTCGGCTAGGAATCCCAGGAAGGACAGACCCTTTTCCCCCTTTTTCTCTCCCCCCTCCCAATTTCCACGTCTTTATAACCGGCTTAGGGCATTATTAGCACATGTCCTGGCTCGTGGGCGAGTTGGTGGCAAAATCTGAACTGGATACTCACCGAGGGCCAAAGCGGGTGCCGCGCCTTCCTCAGCCCTCTTCCTCCTCGCCAGGAACGACCCTTCTCCGGCGGGCTGTGGGCTGGCAGCCGGGCGGAGCGAGCCTCTTCT
>NW_006795110.1:455556-490112 GCF_000442215.2 Lipotes vexillifer | reverse complement strand
CCCGGGGTGCGGCTGGCGGGCCCAGGCCGTGGTCGCCCCGAGACCCGAGCCCCCGGCCGACGCCTGCGCTTCTAAAGCGGGCGGGGGCCCGGGCCCCAGGCACAGTCTCTCCCCACCGCCCTGCATGGACTTGCCCAATAAATTCCACTTAGTAATTTCGCTGAGGCGAGGGAGAGCTGTTAGTGTCTGTTTTCTGACCTAAATCTAGAGGGTGGTCAGAGCGGGCTTCAGGGGGTTGGGGGGAGAGCTATGGGCTCAGGAAATGACCTGGGGGAGGAGGACGAACAAGGGACGGGGTCCAAGGGGCACGATTTGGGTTTTCTGCAGGGCTTTCTCGGAGTCTGTCTGCTCCCTTTGGGCTGCACCATCTCCCTGGTTGAAGGGCCGAGGCTGGGGGTCCATTTCCCCTTAAAGTCGCCAGATTCCAGGCAGAGCTTCTTGGAGGGCCTATCCGTCCCGCAGCGGTGGCTTCCCTCGAAGACCTGAGCTGGGATTGGGTTCAAGGGATTCTCTCTTGTGGTTATCCAGGGCTGAAGGAGGCTGGCGGGTTGCGACGGGGAGATATGTCACGGATCGTGGGGCCAGGTGCAGCTCACGAGGCACAAAGGCCAAGAGCAGGCAGCAGGGTATGAAGAGCTTGCCCCGGGGCTCGCGGGGACTCCTCCTGCGTTCCCAGTGTGCCAGGTTATTTTATTATCATTATATAATCATTCCAGGTAATAAGAATAACATTTTGCATTAGGAGCACATCTTTCTTGGGTTAGGATGTTATCTTACAAATCTCTTCGGAAAAGAGGCCCGGGTCTTCTCCTTCATTTCAGTCATGCTCCTCCTGGCCAACAAGCTCCCATCTCGCCTCTTACAGGAAGGCCACCAGGACTACCCTTCTACCAAACTCTCTTTTCTTGGCCCCTTTCAGCAATAACTACTCAGTTTACAGTGTTTATAAAACATGCTCTTTTTTAAAAGTCCTCATGTTAAGAAAAAAGGGGGGGAGGGAATGTCATGAAGTCATTTTCACTGTGTATGTGTTCTGTCTTCTTAATTGGATTTGAAGACCTAAAGGTCTTTTCCTTTTCTTCTTTCTTTCCCACTTTTTCTCTTCTTTTCTTTCTTATTCTTTTTCTTTAGTACCCCAAAGTGCCCTGCATTTGCTCTTTGAACAAAGTTCTGTTTGTTGATGGACTGACCAGCTTACTGACGTAAAGATGAGGAGCAAACAGAGGGACAGATCAAGGCCCTTCCTTGACGCCTGGAGGAAGCTGGGGCCAGTGCTCTGGACGCCAGGTAAACCCATTCCCCAGCCCCCAAAGCTATCTTGCCTGTCTCCCTTCCTTCCCCTCACCCTGCCTCAACACAAACCCCAGGAACAATCACATCCCACACACCATTCTTGCACTTTCTCACTTTGCACAAAGATTGTAGGTCGTGCCCAGTTTCCTTCTGATAAAAGGCGGGATCTGTCGGGACCCTAAAACCCTACAAAGTTTGCTTGTGAAATACACCCTCAAGCCATCTTGGTGTTTGCCTGACGTGAGCGACCCCGGGCTTTCGAATTGTGTTTTGCTAATTTGGACCTCCGACCTACCCTTCCCCTCAGCTCCCGCTCGGGAGAGGGTCTGGAAACCGCGACAGCGTCTCTGTGGAAGGCTCCGGATCCGGGAGGTGGTGGATCCGCCCTCCATCTATTGGATGGCTCCCCGGCCAATTGTTAGAAAGAGGCATATGTTCATCTCGGCTTCTGGAGTGTCTCCGGAGCAGTTGCTCAACAGCCAGCCCCCTCCCCCATCCGGACCATTGAAGGGCAGAAAAAGGAGCGCCCTCCGCCACATTTCTCTTTGCCCACATGCCAGAAAGGGTCTCCCTACTGGTAACTTCCTGTCATCTCCACTGTCCACCTCCTTGGGAGCAGGAAAGAGAGGGGCTACGAGCACTCAGATTTGGAGCACAAAAGCCACGCTTTTCCTTTGGGGGGCAGATGGAAGGGGAGGTTAGTCTCAGAGGCAGGGAGAGAGCAAAGGAGACATTTGCATTTCTCTGCAAATATGCCCTGGATCACTGACTTCCCAGTCGGTTCCAGCAGAGCTCAGAGCTCTCCGCTGAACTCTTATCTCTAACTTGGCAACTAGACTGCGAGCTCGCAAACCAAGGAGAGGACAGGGATGATCACCCAGCAAGAACCTTCTGTGCTCCAGCATTGGACCTGGCATGTTCCCAACCATCATCTCACTTAATTCCCACGCCTTGTGAGGTAGGGTTTACCAAAGGTGAAAAGGAGTCCCAGAGATTGTTCAAGTTCACACAGCCAGGAGGCCCGGTGTTTGAATCCAGGTTAGGCTGACTGTAGAGTCCTCACCCTCACCCCTGCACCTTGCTGCCTGGGAGGGTAAGGGGGCATCTAAACTGTGGTCAAGAGTACAGGTTCAGGGGTCAGTCTTCCTGGGTTTAAATCCCTACTCTGCCATTTACTAGCTCTGTGATCTTAAGCCAAATGGCTTCATTCTTCAGGCCTCAGTTTTCCCATCTGTTAAATGGGGATTATAATAGGAGCAACTCCGTGGGCTTGTTGCAAGGATCAAAGGAAAAGCTTGGGTTGATGCCTGCTGTGTAGTAAGTGGTCCACAAATGCTGTGCCTTCTGATTCTTTTCCTTTTGCTTCTTAGTCCTGCCTCAGCTTACACACTTCAGTTTCAATAATACTTGCTGACTGATTAATTTAAAAACCAGGCTGTGAGGGGATGAAGCAGGTCTATAAACTCAGGAAGGGGAGAAAGAGGAAAATGCAGGTTTGTTCTCAAAATCCCACCTTCCAGAACCAAGGGCTGTCTGAGCCTTATGATGGGAGTAAATTAGGGAGCAAAAAAAGACCATGACTTTTTATAGGACAGCCCGTATGCATACAGAGTGGTCTCTAGAAACATATACAGTAAGTATGTAGAAAAGTTAAAAAGCACACATTGCTACGTGGCTTGCAGGATCTCAGTTCAAACCCCGACCAGGGATCAAACCCCGACAACAGCAGTAAAAGGCTGGAATCCTAACCACTAGGCCACCAGGGATCTCCCATAAAAGCACAGGTCTTTGTTTAAGAATGTTTGGAGCAGAACTCTTTGTAATAGTGAAAAATGGAAAGCAGTTTAAATGTCCATGGTGAAGGAGTGGCCCTTGGTACCTTGATACTAAAAAACATTGTTTTTAAATCCCGATTTCAAAACCTCTTTTATTCATGGGAAAATGTTCACAACAAAATATTAAGTAAAAAAAAGACACAGGGTACAAAGTTGCATAAATATGATGCCAAGTTGCAAAGGGCACAAAGAGCAGAAAATTAAGTACTTACTGTTTCCAACCATGTATGAATATGGGTAATGAAGCAATGGTCAGGAAAACAACAGTGTCAGGCGGGTGGTAGGATTGTGAGGTATTTTTTTTTCTCTTTTCTCTGTTATGCAATATGATAATATTATTCTTAAAATTTACTATAAGTTTATAGTTAATGGACTGCATAAACAGTATGCTTCTACTATTGTTAAAATTATTTGTGCATAGAAAAAATATTGAAAGAATATACACCAAAATAGGGACTTCCCTGGTGGTCCAGTGGTTAAGACTCCGCACTTCCAATGCAGGGGGGCACAGGTTTGATCCCTGGTTGGGGAACTAAGATCCCACATGCTGCGGGGTGTGGCCCACCCCCCAAAAAAAGTATCTTAAGGAAAAAAAAAACAAAACCTAGAAAAAACCAAACAGAACACCAAAATGTTAACAGTGATTATAATTGAGTGGTGAGATTATGGATGATATTTTTCTTTTCCTTTATTTTTCTGCTCTAAGATTATATTATTTTCTTACAGTTAAAACAGGTTCATAATTTGAAAAGTGCATAATCAGTACAATCCCACTGGTGTTAAAAGTATGGCTGTAAATTGAAAAAAATGGGAAGGAAATGTATTAAAATATTAACAGTTTTTATATTAAGTGGTAAAGGATTATGATTTTTCTTTAATATGATTTTATTACTTTTATAGTTAAAATAAAATGAACACTTACAAATGGCATATACAGTAGGATCCCACTTTTGTTAAAAATGTATATATATATGTGGGTGTGCATAGAATAAATAATAGACTACTCCAAAATGTGGTTGTCTCTGGGTGGTAGGGTTATGGGTGATTTTTGTTTTCTCTCTTTTTAAAAAAAATTTTATTGGAGTATAGTTGATTTACAATGTTGTGTTAGTTTCAGCTGTACTGTTTTCTCTTTTATACAGGATTTCTTCATTTTCCATATTTTTTACAGCTATCATGTATTATCTTTTAATTATGAAAAATGTAAAAAAGAATTCAATACTGAAGTATTTATGGGGAAAAAGGGCATGTCTGGGATTTGCTTTAAAATATTCCAGTGGGGATGGGAGAACAGTGGACGGGGATATAGAAAAAAATACGATGATAATTATTGAAGAGGGGTACATGGGCCTTCATTATAATGTTTACTTGTGATTATGTTTGAAAAGTTCCATAAATACTTTTTAAAAAGCATTTTCACATCCATTATCTTATAATCTTATGCCAACCCTGTGGGGTTGATTATCTCCATTTTGTAGAAAACCAGAGGTTTAAAGAGGTGAAGTCACTTGCCCAACCCGTCACACAGTTGGGAAGTGAGACAGTAGGCTTGACTTGGGGCTCCTCACTCCAAGCCCAGGGCTCCCCACCACATCCCAGTTGCTGCTTCTTTATAACAATTTTTAAAAATTAACATTTCATCTGGCGATAAATGTCATAATTGTTCCCTGCATAGAAATTGGAAATAACAGAAAAGCACCAGGAGGAAAACATCATAACCCACTGGCATCATAGAAAGACCCTTTCGTGTCTGGTCATGCAGACTTTATCCCTGCTGTCTCTTACTCCAGAGGTAATGGGTGGGGCAAACATCGTAAATGCAGTAGGAGTGGTGAGTCATTCCTAATGGGCTAGTGAGTGAAGCTGCAGCTGTTTGGGGACCCCATCATGTGTGAGGGGCTCAGGAGATGGTGAGTCCTAGCCACCCCCTCCCATCCTTCCTTCGTGCCCCCTCCAGATACTGCAGTCTGGATCACAGTTCTTTCCTGTATTCTTCCTTCTCCTGTAGGATCTCAAGGACTACAAGTCCATTTGGGAAGTCAGGGTGGCCTCTCTCCCCTTATTTCATCTGGAGACCCTGCCCAGAAGCCCCCTTGGGATCCTGCAAGTCTGCAACCACACCGAGTGCAGTTGTGCCTCCATTTCCCCATCTGGAAGATGCTAGTGAGAATAGCAGACCGGTTAGCCTCTGCCAGGGAGTGATGAGCTAACGTCTGTAGCGCTTTCCAGCCCCTCGGAGCAAGGTGCCGGAGCCTCCCCAGCGCCTCGCCTGCCGCTGCCAGCCTGAGTGAGCGCCTGGGCCTGGCTGCCCCGCGCCGCCGAGGGAGCGGTCGCATTCCTCTGCCCCAGGCCAGCGGGCTTGGACCCGCCCTCACTTCTGCTCCTGTGTTAAAAAAAAAAAAAAAGGAGGAGGATTGAAAAGAAGAGAGGATGGAGAAGAAGAGGGGAACAGGGAACAAGATTAGTCCTGGGGAAAGGGCCTTGAGAAACAGAAAACTGAGAAGAGAGCAGGGAGATAACAGGGCATCCTTGGGCACTCCAGTCAGCTTCAGCGATTGTAGCCTTGGTTTCCTGTTTACACAGGGAGTGGGGGAAGTTTGGAAAGGGCCAACAACTGGGGCCAGTCGAATTGATTCCCTACTTGATTTCCTGTTATTTATACATAATGGGAAAACCTCAAATATATGCAAACAGCTTCGGCCACCCAGCCTCTCACATCCTTCATGGTTCCGCCCACTTCAGGCTTTGGGGATGTCATTCCAGTATATGCCCCTTCTCTGTGCTCCCTCCTGGCATTTAACTTCACAAGAGGCCTAGGAAGTCAGCACTATAACCCCATTTTAGAGAGAAAGGCACTGAGCCCAGAGAGGCGAAATAACAGGCCCAAGATTGCAAAACTAGTAAGCAGCGGAGCTGGGATGCACATCAGAGTGGGACTCACCCCTAAGGCCAAACTCTCCCTCTAGGCTCCCTGCTCCTCTGTTATCGGTGTCTATGCTCTTCTTGCTTCTAGAACGGGTGCTCGGCCTCTCCCACTGCAGTTGGTGGTCAATGTGTGTGGGGCAGAAGGTATTCGTGGCCCAGCTTGAGGGAGAGACCCTTGAGGGGGGAGCCCAGTTAGGGTCTGCGGCAGGAGTCTCCAGGGATGAGGTGTGGGGTGGGAGAGGGCTGCAGCCCGAGGATGGCAAAGACGACTCTGAAAAATATTATCTAGGGAAAAGCACAAGGTTCAAAGGCAGGGAGGGAGAAAGGTGCTGATGTCGGGGAGAAAGAGACACAGCTGGGCCAGCCAGGCCCTGGGCTGTTTGGGTGACAGCAGTGAAGCTGGGGGCCTTGGGAAGGTGTGAGGTTTTTGTGGGGGAAGAGAAACTCTGCTTTAAGCATGTTTAGTTTAAGCTGTTGGCAGAACATCCAAGTGGAAATAGCTTGCACACAGCCAGGAATATAGGACTGGAAAGAAAGTGTGAGGTTGTGTCAGAAAGAGCAATTGGCAGGATGACTTTCGGCCAAACTGGGGGAAACGTTCCCCTGCGTCTCTCCGCAAGAACAGAGAGGGGCTTTCTCCTCAGGCGCAGAACACTGGTGCTTCACTGCAGCGCTCCTTTCCTCTGCTCACCACAGACCCTGGAGCCCAGCACAGTGGTGCTACATGCTTCAAATCCCTAAAGGGCGCTGTGAAGGGATCTCGGTCCATAAATTTCCCCATGCCATGGAGTGACAGGGGCCTCATCTTACTTTGCTAAATACATTTTGGCTGGGCCTCAACATACCAGGCCTTCCCTCGATTCACTTCAGCTTCTAGCGCACAAGTCTTTGGGGTCTTATGTACTCTCTTTTCTGCCGCCCGCCACTTTTAGATCAGCACAGCTGACTTCATCCTTCGGAAGGTGAGGCCATTTTAGTCTGGCCTTGATTCCTGCAGCATCAGGCTGAAACTGCTCCCCTCACCTGAGCCCTGAAGTGATGTGGCAGCCCCTTGGCCCCCAATCTCATGTCTGTGCTGGGAGTACTACCCTGCCCTTGTCTCTCTTGGGCTCTGGGGTCCTGCCTTCCCAGCCTCCCAACATTCAATCGCATCTGAGACCTCAGACTTCCACTCATGATCCGTCATGGACCCCACTATTCCTCTAGTCAGAGCCCCGCTGGCATGGAGAAGTCTCCCAGCTTGGGAGACTTCCCTGATTGCCTCTGGGGTTGGCTCAGACAAACATGGCTGTATGAATGTGGTTAGGGTGCATCTCACATGTACAACCTGGGGGACTGGAAAGGTTTCCCTGGATCCCCACAGCCACAGACGCTTATCCTTTTGGAGATCAGCAATCAGAGCTGGAGACAGATGGAGGATCTAAGGTAGCTCAGGGGGTCAGGGTGCAGACTCTGCTGCCAGCCACGAGGAGAGGACCACAGGCCCAGTGACCCAAGGTCCCTCTGCTGGCTCCACACTGAGACAATGCCCTCAGCCAGCACATCCAGGCTCCTTGTGCCAATCACAAAAAGGCACCTCCTCTAGGAGGACCAATTAGTAACAGGTGCTGCTTCCTCTGGGATTTACACAACCCTCACCCCGGGGCACGCGGCTTTGCAGGAGGAACACAAGCTGAATTTCAGGGGTCCCTGTGTGGGGTATGATCTGAACAAACATATTCAGAGGCCCTGCAAAGAGATGAGCCTGGATGAGCACATGGCTGATGTTCCTGCAGTGGCCTAGCACCCCTAAGAATGCCACCTCAGGAGAGTTTTATCCCTCCCAGCTCTGATGAAAAATATCAATGGTAACGTTTCCTGGGCACTTACTAGGTGACAGACCCTCACTGTTCTTAGTGTTCCATATTTATTCTCTCCTCGAATCCCCGCAACAACCTGAGGTTCTGGGTGACTACTATTGTTACCTCATCTCTATTTTTCTGATAGGAAAATTGAGGCACAGAGATGTTAGGCAGCTTGCCTATGTCCTACACCCTGTTAGTTTTGGGCTGAGGATTCAAACCAGGCCCCAGAGCCTCTGCTAGGGACCAGTGGGCCTCACTGTCTTCTAAGTAACATAATGTCTGCTGGGACCTGCCCCTTATAGTTCCTAAAGGACTTTCCCACCTGTGAGCAGGGTCGATTCACAGCCCCTTCTCCCCCACTGAGGTCATCGCTATTATTATCAATCCCATTTTACAGAAGGAGGCTCAGAGAGATGAGGCAACCTTGCTGAGGTCACACAGCTAGCAAATGAGGATGTTGGGATTTGAATCCAGTTCTGCCTGCTTCTATCTCCCTTTCTCGCTCTCTAGCTACCCCCCACCCCAAGGTTCTTGCCTTTCCTCAAAACTGAATGTCAGAGCCAGTGGGGCCTGGAAAGATGACCTCATCTGAACCTCACACTGTTACAGAGGAGGAAGCTAGCACTGCATTGCTACCTGGTTAGAGTCAGAGGAAAAGAGACAGACAGACTGAGCAGAAAGAAATGTATTCAGCAGAGAGAGAAGGAGAGAGCAAAAGAGCAAGAGGGTGAATGCCTGGGAAGAAAACAAGGCAAGGAAAAGAAATCAAATGAGAAAGAGAAAGGCCCAAAGTGGGGTGAAGGCATAAGTGACCGGCCATCTGGAAGCAGCACCGAGCTTGGTGGGGGCGTGTGTTTGTGAAGCAGGGGAGCCAGACCCACAGGTGCAAGGGCCCAGTTGCTGCCAGCCAAGAACTCTCTGGGCCCTGCGCCCAACCAGAAAGAAGGGGCTTTGGGCTGGGACAGACTGTCAGCCAGCCTGATGGGGCTCACCCCTGAAGCCTTCCTTGGGAAGAGGAAGGAAGGTTCCCATAGCCTCTTTGCATTTTCTTCAAACTTCTACCAAGTGATACGTTTGGAGTCTCGACTCTGGATGATCCCTGCTGCATTTGAATCCCAGGCTGTCTGGCCCTGGCCTCGCCTGGTCTGAGGGATGGGTAAATGCCAATTCATACTGCCACCAGCTTGGTACGCAGGAGGGACAGATAGGGAGGGGGAAACGGCTGTGCAGACCTGACTGGTCACCTTCCCAGCCAGCTCGAGGCCTGACCTCCTCTGAGGTCCAGAGCCCGGGGCTCTGCCATCAGATTGACTTTTGTTCAAGAACTGAGGCTGCCACTTCCTAGCTGTGTGACCTTGGGCAAGTGACTTTAGCTCGTTGGGCCTCAGTTTCCTTCCATGTAAAGTGGGAAAAATAAGAATACCTACCTCATGAGGCTGTGCCAGGGTTGAATGAGATAATGTCTGTGGCTATAAACTCTCAAGTGCTGTACACATGTGAGTAATTACTCTTCTCTGACCCCTGTTCCCTGCTGCTTGGGGGATGGAGTCAGACTTCCAATCCAAGTCCAGTTCCAAGCTTGACTTCACCTCCTTGGCCCTGTTTTCCTCATTGTCACATATGCCTGTGTGGGAAGTCAAGCCTCCCGACCCATCGGGGTGGGCTCAGGGCTGCTGCTATTCCTACATAGTTGTTCCTTCGGGCCACAGACATGAGCTGAGCCCCTGCTCGTCCCCGTTTTGGTCACCAAGGCCTCAGAGGGGACCACGGTGCCAATTTGGCCCTCAAGGAGTTCCCAATACAGTGGGGGAGATAGAAAAGCAGACAGATCAAATCAAGCGGGAGATAAGAAGAGATGACATCTGAGCAGAGGGCCAGCATTCACCAGGTGCTGGGGACAGCATGTACAAAGGCATTAATGGGAACTAGGTGAGCAGCACAGGATGGGGTCGGTAAGGATGCCACGTTAAGAAATTCAGCCTTGATGTGCTCACTGAAGGTGGTGCGGGCAGATTATACGTGGAGCCTGGTACAGTTTGTTACTCAGTAAACCATGTGCATTGCCTCCACTTTCTCCATCCACCCTCCACCCCCACCAGCAAGCAATTGAGCTGAGCCCTAAGCTTCCAGGAGAGATCCCAGTCCTTTCTCCTGAACTCAGGCCTATAAGGCACTTGATCCCCCATCCCCCATCCCACCCCCACCCACACCAGCTTCCCAAGCTCAGTAAATGGCACCTCTGTTCACTCAGTTTCTCAGGCCCTAAACCTTGTCTTTCTCTCTCACCCTATGTTCAACTGATAAGCAGATTGTCAGCTGTCTCTTTAAAGTACATCCAGGAGCCAAACCACTTCTCACCACTTCCACAGTCACCACTCTGGTCCAAGCCACTCTCATCTCTCTCTCTGTCTCTCATTTTTAATTTTTTAAAAAATTGAAGTATAGTTAATTTACAGTGCTGTGTTAATTTCAAGTGTACACCAAAGTGATTCAGTTATACATAGATAGCCACTGTCATCTCTTACCTAGATCACTGCTGCAGCTTCCTGACCGGTCTCATTGCTCCCCCATGCCCTCCAGTCTGTTCTCCACGCAGCAGCCAGAGGGATCCCGTCCTTCTCTACTCAGGAGCCTCAAACAGCGCTCCATTTCTCCCAGAGGCAAAGGTCGAGGTCCTTACAGCGCCTGTAGGACCTGGGCCCTCCTACTTCTCTGCCCTCTTTCCTCCCCCCATTCCCTTCGCTTCCGGAACACTGGCCTTGATGTTTTCCACATGTGACAAGGTGGTTCCTGTCTCAGGCACTTTGCATTTGCCGTTCCCTCTGCCTGGAACACTTTACGGGGGAGCCACATGGCTTGTCACCTCACTGCATTCAGGTCTTGGCTCAATGTCACCTCTTCACATGGGCCTTCCCTGGGCACCTTCTCTAAAACAGCAATCCTGTCACTCTCAACTCTTACCTTGCTTTATTTTTCTACATAGGACTCATCACCACTTGCCATATTATATTTGTTCTGTCTGTCCAGCTACCATGCACATTCCACAAGGGTAGGGATTTTTGTGTTTTGTTCACTTCTGTATCTCTGATGACTAGTATACTGCCTGGCACATAGCAGGCTACCAATAAATATCTGTTGAATGAAGGAATGGCTGAGCTGGAGAGTCCAACTTCTGGGTGTGGGAGAGAGAAGTTGCAGGAGAGTCAGAAGTGAGATGGGGCAGAGATTAGCCAAATGGGCTCAGGAGTGGAATATGAAACAGATTCTGCAGAATATTCCTCAAAGGAGAAAAGAATATGAGTGAAAATCAGATGAAGGCTGGTAGAGGAGAGCCCAGTAACTCAGGGACAGAGTGGGTAGGGTTGGAAGGATGGCATTTGCCCCTCTCTCCCGCCTTCTAGGCTGGTAACCCCAGGACCACGCCATGGAGCTGACAGGTGCCTTCAGAGGAGGAAGTCCAGTCCGGCAGGAAAGCTTCAGGGCATCGGCCACAAGCCCGGCAGAGAAGTCAGCCAGGGAAGACTGGAGAAGGCCTTGACAAATGACACCCCCTGCCCCCAGTATATAGTTGTGATTTTGGTGGTTTCTCTTCTGTTTGTCTCCATTCACAGACACATGTAAACATTATTCCCACCTCGCAGTTTAGCCCTCATTCTCACCCTTATTCTGTCTTTATCCCCATTTCCAACTAATACAAACCCATGCCCTCCATGCCACTCACAGTGTGAATCCCAACAGCGTTTAGGTGACTTCTGGGGGAATGTGTGTTAGAACTGCACTGGACGTCGAGAGCTAGCCTTGGCACCTGGGGGAACCAGGAAGAGCTGACAGTCACTGCTTTCCCTTCAGCTCCTCACCACTACGACTAAAGTCCTACTATGTGCCAGTCAGGAGTGCTGACATGAACAGGTGGGAAAGGTCTTGAGTGTAATGGAAGAGACAGATAGTTAATAACTTATTGCTAAGCATATAAAAACTTGTCCAATCTCACTAATAAAATCACAGCAACAAAAATTCAAACAATGAACACTTCTGGGGATCAAAATCCATCATCTGTTTTGTTTGTTTTTAATGTCCACGCTGTTTTATTTTAGATATTGGGGGTAGGAGTTTATTAATTAATTAATTTATTTTTGCTGTGTTGGGTCTTCGTTTCTGTGCGAGGGCTTTCTCTAGTTGTGGCAAGCAGGGGCCACTCTTCATCACAGTGTGCGGGCCTCTCACTATTGTGGCCTCTCTTGTTGCGGAGCACAGGCTCCAGATGCGCAGGCTCAGTAGTTGCGGCTCACGGGCCTAGTTGCTCCGCGGCATGTGGGATCTTCCCAGGCCAGGGCTCGAACCCGTGTCCCCTGCATTAGCAGGCAGATTCTCAACCACTGTGCCACCAGGGGAGCCCAATGTCCACGCCCTTTGAGCCAGCAGTTCCATTTCAACAAAGGTATCATAAGGAAATAATACAACAAATGCGCAAGGGTGTAATTGAGATGATCTTCATTGCAATAATTTTTGAGGCAGAATTCACATAACATAAAATTAGCCATTTTTAAGTCAATAAATCAATGGCATTTGGTATATTCCCAATGTTGTGCAATCATCACCTCTGCCTAGTTTCAAAACACTTTTATTACCTCAAAATAAAATCCATGCCCATTAAACAGTTACTCCCCATTTCCCCCTCTGCCCAGACAGCAACCAATCTGCTTTCTGTCTTTATGCTTTTGCTTATTCTGGATGTTTCATATAAGTGGAATCATACACTATGCAACTTTTGGTGTCTGGCTTCTTTTACTTAGCATGATGTTTTCGAGTACTGTAACATGTATCTGTACTTCATGCCTTTTTTACAGCTGAATAATATTCCACTGTATGCATATGCCACAATTTTTTCATTCATTCGTCCATTGATGGACACTTTAGTCGTTTCCACCTTTTGGCTATTACGAAGACTGCTTCTATGAATATTCATGTACAAGTATTTGAACATCCATTTTCAATTCTTTTGGGGCATATACCTAGGACTAGAATTGGTGGGTTATATGGTAATTTTATGTTTAACTTGTTGAGGGACTGCCAAACAGTTTTCCACAGTGGCTGCACCATTTTTCATTCCCATAGCAATATATGAGGGTTCCAATTTCTCCATATCTTCATAGACTCTTTTTATTTTCTGTTTTATTTTTATTATAGCCATCCAAATAGGAATAAACTGGCAACTCATTGTGGTTTCGATTTGCATTTCCCTAATGACTAATGATGTTGAACATCTTTTCATCTGCTCATTGTCCATTTTTGTGTCTTCTTTGGAGAAATGGTTAAACAAGTTATTTGCCCATTTTTAAACTGGGCTGTGTGTCTTTTTGCTGCTGAGTTTTTTATACATTCTGGATACTAGATCTTTATCAGATTATGATTTGCAAATATCTTAACCCATTCTGTGGGTTGTCTTCTCACTTTCTTGATAATGTCCTTTGTGGCAGCAAAAGTATTTAATTTCGAAAAAGTCCAATTTATCTATTTTTCCTCTTGCTGCTTCTGCATTTGGTGTCATATCTAAGAATCCACTGCCAAACCCAAGGTCATGAAGACTTACCCCTATGTTTTCTTCTAAGAGTTTCATGGTTTTAGCTCTTACATTTAGGTCTATGATTTACTTTTTTTAAAAAAAATAAATTTATTTTTTTATGGCTGTGTTGGGTCTTTGTAGCTGCTCGTGGGCTTTCTCTAGTTGCTGCGAGCGGGGGCTACTCTTCATTGTGGTGCGCGGACTTCTCACTGCGGTGGCCTCTCTTGTTGCAGAGCATGGGCTCCAGGCATGCAGGCTTCAGCAGTTGTGGCTCGTGGGCTCTAGAGTGCAGGCTAAGTAGTTGTGGTGCATGGGCTTAGTTGCTCCATGGCATGTGGGATCCTCCCGGACCAGGGATTGAACCCATGTCCCCTGAATTGGCAGGTGGATTCCCAACCATTGCACGACCAAGGAAGTCCCCTATGATCCAGTTGGAGTTGATCTTTATTTATGGTGTGAGGTAGAGGTCCAACTTTGTGGTTAATTTTTTAATTTAAAAAATTTTTTGCAGTACCCTTTGTTGAAGAGACTATTCTTTCCCCATTGAATAGATTTGGCACCTTTGTCCAAAATCAGTTGGCCATAAATGTGTGGGTTTATTTCTCTACTTTCAATTCTGTTCCAGTGGTCTGTATGTCTATACTTGTGCCATTAACGTACTGTTTTGATTACTGTAGCTTTGTAGTAAGCTTTGAAATCAGGAACAGTGAGTCCTGTTCTTTTTTATAAATTAATTAATTAATTTATTTTTATCTTTGGCTGTGTTGGGTGTTTGTTGCTGTGCGTGGGCTTTCTCTAGTTGTGGTAAGCGGGGGCTACTCTTCGTTGTGGTGCACTGGCTTCTCATTGAGGTGGCTTCTCTTGTTGTGGAGCATGGGCTCTAGGTGCAGGGGCTTCAGTAGTTGTGGTACGCAGACTCAGTAGTTGTGGCTCACAGGCTTAGTTGCTCCGCAGCATGTGGGATCTTCCCGGACCAGGGCTTGAACCCGTGTCCCCTGCATTGGCAGGCGGATTCTTAACCACTGTGCCACCAGGGACGCCCCAACTTTGTTCTTCTTTTTCAAGATTGTTTTGGCTTTTTGTGGTTGCTTGAGATTCCATATAAATTTCAGGATGGATTTTTCTATTTCTGCAAAAAAGTTATTGTGATTACACTGAATCTGTGGATAACTCTGGGTAGTAGCGACACTGTAGCAAAATTAAGTCTTCCAATGTGAACACATGTGTCTTTCATTTACTTGTGTCATTTTCTTTCAGTAACATTTTGTAGTTTTCAATATACAAGTCTTTCACCTCTTTGGCTAGGTTTATTTCTAACTATTTTATTCTTTTGGATGCTATTGTAAATAGAATTTTCTTAATTTCCTTTTCAAGTTGTTCATGGATATAGAAACACACTGATTTTTGCTCATTTACCTTGTACCCTGCAACTTTGCTGAATTTGTTTATTAGCTCTAGTAGATTTTTGTTGTGCAGTGTTTTTATTTGTAAGGAAAAATGAGAGCATTCTGAATGTTCAGCATTAGGGGACAAGTTAAACAAATTTTGGAGCATCCATATAATGTGACCACTTTATGGCATCCAGATTTTTTGGTATGTCTGAAATATGTCATAAAAGATAATATGGTAGTTCTTTGTGGATTGATATGGAAAGCTGTCCATGACATATAACAAAGTGAGAAAAATCTGGTTAACAGAAAGGATGATTTCATTCATGTAAAAAAAAAAGTCAAATGGTCATATATGCATAATGCCAGCTCCCTGGGGTCAGGGATTGTTGTCTGTTTTGTCCACAGATATAACCCCAGTGCCTGGCATGCTGCATGGTACATAGTAGGTGCTCAATAAAAATTTATGGAATAAATGAAAAAAGTCTGGAGATATAAACTCCAAACTGCTAACAGTGGTGATTGCTGAGCATGGGGTTATGAGGGAACCATTATATTATTGTTTGAATGTTTATACTTCAAGCATCTATTGCCAAAAAAAAAAGTAAAGTCTTTCCATTACCTCCCCCCATCCCCCCCCCACCCCCGCACCAAGTAAGACAGGCACTGTGGGCAGGCTGAGAGAGGAAGGCACTAGGACTCATTCCATCAGGAGCAAACAGAAGCTTGTCAGCCACTTTGGAGCTGGGCCTCAGCAGGCTCATTTCTGTTGTCCCAGTGGCTACAGTGAAGTTTTTAAATGCAAATCTGATCAAGCCACTCTTTGGCTAAAGAGTCTTTGATGGGGCTTCCTTGGTGGTGCAGTGGTTGAGAGTCCGCCTGCCGATGCAGGGGACACGGGTTCATGCCCTGATCCGGGAAGATCCCACATGCTGCGGAGCGGCTAGGCCCGTGAGCCATGGCCGCTGAGCCTGCGCGTCCGGAGCCTGTGCTCCGCAACGGGAGAGGCCGCAGCGGTGAGAGGCCTGCATACCACAAAAAGAAAAAAAAAGTCTTTGATGGCTCCTTACCTGCAGGATCAAGTCTAGCCTCCTCTACCTGGCACAGGAAGCCCTTTGTGATCTGACCCCTGCTATTGTTCTTCCTGTCATTCACTAATATATATCACAACTTTTTCTTATGGAAATTTAAAAGCACACAAAAGTAGAGAGAATAGTACATTCAACCTCCATGTGTCCATCAAACGAGCTTCAACAGTGATCAACATTTTTCAAATTTTGTTTCAATTATCTCCACCCACCACCCGCTGCCACTTCCCCCATACACTTTCCCCCTCTGGAGTATTTTAAAATAAACCCCAGATATATCATTTCACCTGTAAATACTTCACTTTGCATCTTTAACAACTGAGGACTGAGATAAATATATAACTACCATGCTGTTATCATACTTAACAAAATTATCAATAATTTCTTAACATAACCTAGTCCCTGTCCAAATTTGTCCTATTGTCTGAAAAATATCTTTTTATACTTGGTTTGCTTGAATACTGTCTAATATTCTGTGTTCCAGCAGCACCAAACTGCTTGTCACTTCCCTAAATTTCATGTGCCTTTGCCAGGAATGTCTGCCCCCAGTCTAGATTGCCTGTCCCGCCTCTGTGTCCCATAATACCCAGAGCATGAGGCGTTGCTTTGTCTGAGTGTGTACTTCCACCATTCCATAGGTATGTATGGAGAATTACAGGTGCCAGGTACCATGCCAGGCACTGGGGTACAACAATGAAACTGCCCAAATTCCCACCCTCCTAGGGGTTGTGTGTGTGTGTGTGTGTGTGTAGGAATAAAAATAAGATAATGATAAATGGTATAAAAATAAATGGTGTTTTGGAATAAAGAGAGCAAGGTGGCTACTTTAGATGGCACGGCTAGAAGGAGCCAGTCTGGGGAAGATCTGAGCATTGCAGGTGGAAGTACTAGCCTGTGCAGAGACTCTAAAAGGTGAGGGTCTTAGAAGGCCCCCATCTTCGAAGGCTCTATATATGTCTGTCTTTACCTCTACATTTGTAGCTCTCATCCTTTGGGGGAATCATGAAAACCCCTTTGACTGTTGAGAATAGCTATGGTTCCTTGCCCCAGAACAACATACCAATGCACAGCCACATGAATTTGCATACTATTCCCCTAATTCCTGAAGCCAGAGAATGTCAGGAAGCTTCCTTGCCTAGACTGGGCTCTCATTTAGGGCAGGAACAGTGTCAGGAATACTGACAGCTAATATGTACACTACTATGTGCTTTCTTTCATGATCTCTTTGATCCCTCAAAACCACCCCATGAAGTAAGTACAGGGATTATCTCCATTTGATCAATGAGGAGGCTAAGGCTCAGAGAAAGTAAATTACTTGGCCAATGTCACACAGCTAGTGAGTGACAGTGAGGGGAGTCAGACCCAGACAGTCTGAGGCCAAAGTGCATATGTGCTGCTGGTCAGCTTGGGGCCCAGCACTGAGAAGGTTTGGAGACTCGTCCTTAGCAAAGGCAGGGGAGGAGGAGTTGCTGGAGCTTTCTGTGTAGGGGCTTAGAGATGCCAAAACCTGCTCGGCCTGATGGCTGTTTGCTTTTCTTCTTTCTCTTCCTCCTCCTTGTCTTCCTCTTCTTCCTCCTTCTTCCTTTTTTGTTGAATGACAATAGTTGATTTTCTTATAAAGAAGTCTTTCTGCCTTAGAAAGAGTCTTTTAAATATAGAATTGGAAATATACCCCTCTTTCTGAGACCACTCACACTGAAGGCAACAGAGGCAGACCCACCTCCCCAAAGGGAAACTGGCTTGGGAATTTTCCATTGGCTTTCAAAAAATATATTTATTTACTTTTTTTGATCAGGTAATACATTCACATGGTTCAAAACTCAAAAGGTACAAAAAGGAACACAGTGCAAGTCTTCCTTACTCCCCTGCCACCTGCCACCTGGTTCCCCTGCTTGGAGGGAACTGAGGTGTCCCAGTTTCTTGTGTATCTTTCCAAAGGTGTTTTATGCAAATATAGGCATGTCCAATATATATATTCTTCTTGGGTTTTTTTGTTTGTTTTTGTTTTTTTAAACATCTTTATTGGAGTATAATTGATTTACAATGGTGTGTTAGTTTCTGCTGTATAACAAAGTGAATCAGCTATCTCTATACATATATCCCCAAATCCCCCTCTTGCGTCTCCCTCCCACCCTCCCTATCCCACTCCTCTAGGTGGTCACAAAGCACTGAGCTGATCTCCCTGTGCTATGCGGCTGCTTCCCACTGGCTATTTTACATTCGGTACTGTATATAAATCCATGCCACTCTCTCACTTCGTCCCAGCTTACCCTTCCCCCTCCCCGTGTCCTCAAGTCCATTCTCTACGTCTGCATCTTTATTCCTGTCCTGCTCCTAGGTTAGTCAGAACCATTTTTTTTTTCTTTTTTAGATTCCATATATATGTTAGCATACGATATTTGTTTTCCTCTTTCTGACTTACTTCACTCTGTATGACAGACTCTAGGTCCATCCACCTCACTACAAATAACTCAATTTCGCTTCTTTTTATGTATGTGCCCCACTTTACAGGGATAAGGTAACAGACCCAGAAAGGTCGAGTAACTTGCTGAAAAGCACACAACTACATACTGTTGTCGTTGTGTGGGGAGGGCCGGAGAGCAGCATGAGGCTTGGTCCAGCTTGGACTTTGGAAGCAAAAAGAACGTTGTTTACTCCAAAGTCACAGTTTAAAAATATTTTAGCGGCATGTGGTGTGGGCAGGGGGAAAAGGGAACTTGTAGTTCCAGGTGGGTTGGCTTCCTGGCTCTGCCACTGACAACTGGGCAAGTTACTTCACAGTTTGTGGCCTCAGTTTGCTAATCTATAAAGTAGAGAAGATAATACCCACCCAGCGGGGTGGATAGTGACATACTCTAAATAAAAGCGATTTTTAAAATGGGGCATATTCCAATGCTTGCTTTGCATTATTATTATGGTTATGATGGCTGGTCCTTGCGGGCACAAAGGCAGCTGTTTCCTGAAGGGAAGGCAGGCTCACACTGGGTACAAAGTTGCCCCGCCCTCAAGCCACCTTATCTAAAAAGACCCTCTCCAGCTGAGTGAATTGTAAATCAGGAACCCTCTAGCCGGATCAGTCTTCCTTGCCAGCTCAGAACCTCCTGGGTGGTTAGAACAGTCCCAGGGCCTGAGCACAAACTCTTCCTCAGTGGGTGTCTTGAATTTACTTTGATCTGTAACTTTATCTGCAGATCAATTCTTTCAATAAAAAGTTTATGTATTATTTTTCCAATTACAAAACTAGACCCTGCTTACTAGAAAAAATTGGGAAAATATTGAAAAGTAGAAAGAACCAGAATTAAACCATCTTTATACCTTCTTCCTCCACAGAAGCCCACCTCAGTTAATATCTTGGTGTATTTCTTTTCTTTTCTTTTTTTTTTTTTTACAGCTTTACTGAGGGTGTAATTGATAGACCAAAAGCTGCACATATTTACTGTGTACAATTTGATGAGTTTAGACCGAGTGGAGCAACTCTTGATCTCTCTTGCTTGTTTTGGGAATACCACCTTTGTTTGGTATTTCAATTTTAATTGTAAAAAATGGAAAATGATTCCTACTTCCATCTATGGGATTTTTTTCTTAAGCCTAATGTTTTCAACAAGAATCAAATGAAAAGGAATCCTGAAGGCCACTGAGGTGATGCCATCTCTCAGGAACAGGCCTGGCCTCGGTTCAACAGCTCACTCTGGGGCTCAGCCATGAGGGTGAGAAAGGGCTCCTTCTGGTTCAGGACCATTCCCCTTGAAAGGAAAATGGAGCAGTAGTATTCACCACTTTACCAGGTGGTTGCCTCTTAGGGCTGAGTCCTTCACAGGAATTTGGGTGATGATTTTGGGGGGGGTGGGTCCCTTAGAAAGGATTGGGATACCGGACCCAGCAAGCCTTTGAGACCACAAATCTTGGCGGGTGGTCCCTCGCAGGCTGGGAATTCAGAGTTCTCATTTGCCTTCCTTGGCCTCCCCACACCCCACCTGCCCCATTCAGCGCCTCCTCCCTCTTCTATTTTTTAAAACCCTCCTTCATTTTGGCATAAGTAAAACTGTCCTTAAGCCGAGAGTGTATAATTAGGATAGTGGGCATTTGAAGTGACTGGTATTCCTAGCCGACCAGGCGCCCCGATGCTGTTTAATAAAAGCTTGGCTATTCCCAGCCCAGGACACGTTCAAGGCTTTTTCCACTCTCTTCTGCCGAATGCCCTTCCCCCCTCAGTAGCCTGGAGAAATACAACTCACCCTACAAGGTCCAGCTCAAATATCATCCCCTTTGAAACGCTCTGGGATGCCGCCCCCACCGGGCGAATTGCTATCTCCCCAGTGCTCCCACAGCTCGGGATTCGTGTTGGCTACAGAGCACGAAGCATGCTGGGATCTGGTTCTTTCCCTCCTACTTTGCCTTGTCTGGGAGTTCCTAGATGGCCAGGATGGGGCCGTGTCCTTGTCTCCCATCCAAGTCCTAGTAGCTGTAGGAGCTGCATAAATACTTGGCGAATCAAATTCCAAAATCATGACGTTTGGCTGTCCCTTCTGCTTCCTCATTTCTCTCGTGACACCCCCATCTGCATTTTGCCATCTTTCCTTCGCCTTTGAGGTTATAGTAACACCAATGCATCACAACTGTATCCCATTTTCATCAAGTGGGCTGATTGTCTACACTTGACGGGAAGTAGCTTCTATTCATCAAGATGTCCCTCTTGTCTCTGACATGACACCTGCTCTTCCTATCCCTGAGTGGCTCCGCAGGCAGGGACAGCTCCTCCGTGGGGTGCCAGCAAGACCCTTTCCATGGTTGCAGCACCTGTATTCCCATGAGCCCTGGGCAGGCCCCAGCACAGGTCAGAGCTTGGCTTACGGTCCCCAGGACTTAGTGGAGACACACTAGTTCCTCAGCAGGATCCAGTACTCAGAGTCAGCCTCCCAGGCTGGGTCAGAGCAGAACAGGGAAGCAGCAGGGTTATTCTTGATACTTCAGTGAGAGGAAATGTTCAGAACTGTGTGTGCTGTCAGTGGTACTTTACAATGAGGACAATGGCACAGAGAGGTAGGTTTTCAAAGATTTTATTAAAAAACAAAATAGATCCGCAATCCTGAAAACAACACGGGTGGGTTTCTCCCAACCTCTCAGTCTGCTGACCAGCCCCCCCCCGCACCCTGAGGCTCCACCTGGATGGTCCTGAGGCCCAAACCCTGCCTGTCAGCTCCCCCCTGCCCCACAAACTGGCAATCAAATCTCCATGCTTTCCTCCAGCTTCTGATCTGTCTCCTTTAAGAAAATAAAAATACCCCCTCCCCAACTTGCTTAAAAATAATTTTCAAAGATTAAAAACGGCATCTGTGTGTTTTTAAAAAATAAACACTTTAAGTGTTGGAAATCTTTGTCTTCCCCTAGGTCTAGTTGAGGCCTCTGGGGTGCCTGCCTGCCTCACCCCAGGAGGCCAGCTGCCACTTGGTGCCCCTTGGAAATTTTCAGGAAGTAAAATTCTTCCAAATTTCCCCTGCAGTCACAAATTCAACACACTGCTCCCATAAACACGCTGTCTTCATTACAGGCACTGCTCCTCAGCTCTGGAAACCTGATCTCTTTTTGTCAACTAGACCACATGCTTCAGATTCCCTACAAACAGGAGAGAAAACAAAAATCAAATTCAGGTAACATATGTGAATTATACCTCAATAAAGCTGCTAAGAAAAGGCACTTTCATTTTGGGGCTAGTTCTCTTGCTGCCCTTGGGAACCCTGAGACCCCCAACATATGAACAAGCTCAGGCTAGACTGCTGGATGGTGAGAGATATCTGGCCCAGTTATGCCAGCAACCACCAGCCACCCACCAGACATGTGAGTGAGGCCTTTGACAGCTGGCTGACTGCAGTGCTGGGTGAACCCAGCCAAAACCAGCAGAAGAACCACTCAGCTGAACCCAGCCCTGATTGTTTTAAGCCACACACACACACACACACACACACACACACACACACACACACACACATTCCAGCAACACTTTTCAGAGTTCACATCTCACTAACTGCATCAGATCTTCCCCTGCCCCCAACCTTTCTTCCCCCCCCCCCCCCACCCCGCTTAGCAAGGCACAACCCTCCTAGCATTTTCTCTTGTGAGTACCTGTGAAATACTAATTGGGGATTTCCCCCTGCCCTCAGGTCTAAGAATCTTAGAGGGAAAAGCAATCACTTGAAATCCTACAGGACTGGGCTCTAGGAATGAAAAGTTTGCTCCCTTGGTCCCTCCACAGTCTTCTCCTTGTCCCACTTCCCCAAGCAGAAATACTGGGCTCCAAACCCTACTGACCACTTCTCCTCTAAAACAGGAAGGATGTTCTATGAGGGCAGGGACATGGGCTGCCTTACTCTTGGTTGATCTCCAAAGTCTAGCCCAGTGTCTCACACATAGTAGGTACTCAATAAATGGATGAATAAATGGATGAATGGAACAAAGGAAGGAAAGAAAAACAAATCAGCACCCACATGCCTATCTGGTTTAATTTTTTTTTTTTTTTTTTTTTTTTGCGGTACGCGGGCCTCTCACCGCTGCGGCCTCTCCCGTTGCGGAACACAGGCTCCGGACGCGCAGGCTCCGGACGCGCAGGCTCAGCAGCCATGGCTCACGGGCCCAGCCGCTCCGCGGCATGTGGGATCTTCCTGGACCGGGGCACGAACCCGTGTCCCCTGCATCGGCAGGCGGACTCTCAACCACTGCACCACCAGGGAAGCCCTATCTGGTTTAATTTTTAATTTTAAATCGACATACAGTGAAATGACTGTTTCTGGTATGTGCAGTTCTGTGATTTTTAACACACGTAAAGATTCATGAAACAGATTGGTCCCATTACCCACCAAAATCCCCTGTGCCAACTTTTTGCAGTCACATCCTCCCCTCCCTCTCTTACTACCTGGCAACCACTGACCTATTCTCCATCACTATAAGTGTTGTCTTTTCCAGAATGTCATATAAATGGAATCAAACAGTATGCGACCTTTTAAGACTGGCTTCTTTCAAGCAGCATAATGCCTTTGAGTTTCATGCAAATTTTTAGGTTCATGCAAATTTTTCAGTGTATCAGTAGTTCATTCCTTTTTTGGTACCCTTCACCAAGTTTCTCCAAGTGGCAACATCTTACATAATTATTATTTAATATAAAAACCAGGAAATTGACACTGGTATAATTCACAGACCATATTTAGGTTTCACCAGTTTTATATGCAGTCATTTGTGTGTGTGTGTGTGTGTGTGTGTATGAGTGTTTGTGTGTAAGAGTATATTCTATGAAATTTTATCACATGTATAGGTTCGTGTAACCCCCACCACAAGAAGATACAGAAATATTCCATCACCACAAAGATCTCAATGCTACCTTGTTAACTCCCCTCCACCCCCTATTTGTAAGTCTGACAACCATTAATCTGGTCCCGAGGTCTATAATTTTGTCATTTCAAGAAAGTTATCTAAATGGAATCATACAGTATATAACCCATTTTGAGATGGTTTTTTTCTCTCACTCAGCACACTGCCCTTAAAGATCTATCCAGGTTATTGGGTGCATTAAGTTCCTTCCTTTTTGTTGCTGAGTATTGTTCCATGGTATGGACATGGCACAGTTTGTTTAACCACTCACCCACTGAAGGACATCTGGGCTGTTTCCAGTTTTTGTCTATTACACAAAAAGCTGCTATGAACATTCACGTACAAGTTTCTGTGTAAACACAGTTTTCATTTCTCTGGGATAAATTTCCAAGAGTGCAATTGCTGGGTCCTATGGTAGTTGCATGTTTAATTTTATAACGAACTGACAAACTGTTTTCCAGAGTGGCCATACCATTTTGCATTCCCACAAGCAATGTATGCAATATCTAGTTTCTCAGCATTCTTGTCAGCATTTAGTGGTGTCACTAGGTTTTATTTTAGCCATTCTGATAGGTGTGTAAGGATCTCTTATTGTGGTCTCAATTTGCATTTTCTTAATGGTCAATAATGTTGAATGTCCTTTCATGCACTTATTTGCTGTCTGTATATCCTCTTCATGTTGTTTGTTAATTGAATTTTTTTTACAGTTGAGTTTGGAGAGTTCTTTATATATTCTAGATACAAATCTGCTGTTGCACATATGATTTGCAAATATTCTATCTCAGTATATAACTTGTCTTTTCATCCTTTTTTTTTTTTTTTGGCTGCAAACCGTGTGGTTTGCAGGATCTTAGTTCCCTGACCAGGGATTGAACCTGGGCCCTCGGCAGTGAAAGCACAGAGTCCTAACCACTGGAACACCAGGGAATTCCCTGTCTTTTCATTCTTCTAACTCTTGCAAAGCAAAAGTTAATTTTTGGATCATGGTTTGGGTGTTTTCAACCCTTAAGCTCACAATCTCTGGATAATCTTTGATTCTTCATCTCTTAGTTCAAGCTCCCTTCACATCTTATGAGTTGCCAAGCCTAACCTCAATATGTCTCCCAAATCTGTCCTCTCCTTTCTGTTCCCCTGTCTCCACCTTATTAACAGTTCTCATCACTCAGGTCACTGCAACAGCCTCTTAACTGGTGCTCGCACCTCTGGAGCTATCCCCTGCACAATTCTAGCTGTGACCACATGCCTCCTCTGCTCCGAAATAACTTTAGCAGCTCCCGACCACCTATGAATGAAGTTTAACACCTTAGCTTACATGTGCCCCATCCATACTTTCTCATCTCCATGTGGGCCTTTGTGTTGTTGCCTCTTCTTTGGAGAACCTACAGGGGATCCTGGTGCTGAAGTGAGGGTCCTTCCATCTGTAAGTACAGCCAGAGCTTGATGAATGAATGATTGCACAGATGAACAAAATCCTGTGTCTGAGTGTCCCAATAACACATGTTCACAGAAAAGAAAGGTGGGTGCTATGTTCTCTGCTCTTCTGTCTCACTCTCCAGTTACATTTGGAGGCAATTAAGAAAAACAACGGAAATAATTTCCACCAAAAGTTGATGATGAGCAATACTGAGTTTGGGTAACAATGAAAATGTAAGCTTAAATAATGCCCATTGTTTCCCTCTCACATCTAGCTTTTCCAGCAGTGGGTGGCAGCCTGAGAAAATTCTAAAAGCCAGCATGGTCTGGGGCTTGGGGAGACACAGAGTACAGACCAGAGGGGGCAAACTCAAATGCCTACAGAGGCCAAGAATGTACTAGATGTCAGCAGAACAGACTGGGGGCAAGACATACGGAGCCCTCTGGATCCTTTTTTCTTTTTCCTACTTTGTATAATAACATGAGTATAAGAAATCATTTCCTTTTTTCTTAAATCTATTACAAAAGAAAACAAAACCAAAGTGGTGTCAGTGAGATGAGAAATGGAAACTCACACTTGGCCTAGAGTAGGAGGTACAACAGGGAAAGGTGGGGTCTGTGGCAAACAGGAAGGTACCTGCTCACAAAGGGGGCAGCTGCTACTCGGCTCCAGCCATTCACTAGTGTGCAGGAATGTGGGCCCAGTGTGACCAGATCTTTCCATTTTCCAAGAGAAGTCAGAAATTCACATTTTTATGCAAAGTTTTCACAGTGTGAAATGTGGACAACTACTTAAAAAATTTTTGTAATATCTTTATTGGAGTATAATTGCTTTACAATGGTGTTGTTAGTTTCTGCTGTATAACAAAGTGAATCAGCTATACGTATACATATATCCCCATATCTCCTCCCTCTTGCGTCTCCCTCCCACCCTCCCTATCCCACCCCTCTAGGTGGTCAAAGTGCCGAGCTGATCTCCCTGTGCTATGCGGCTGCTTCCCACTAGCTATCTATTTTACATTTGGTAGTGTATATAAGTCCATGCCACTCTCTCATCTCGTCTCAGCTTACCTTTCCCCCTCCCCATGTCCTCAAGTCCATTCTCTATGTCCGTGTCTTTATCCCTGTTCTGCCCCTATGTTCTTCAGAACCATTTTTTTTTTAAGATTCCATATATGTGTTAGCATACAGTAATTGTTTTTCTCTTTCTGACTTACTTCACTCTGTATGACAGACTCTAGGTCCACCCACCTCACTACAAATAACTCAATTTCATTTCTTTTTATGGCTGAGTAATATTCCATTGTATATATGTGCCACATCTTCTTTATCCATTCATCTGTGGATGGACACTTAGGTTGCTTCCATGTCCTGGCTATTGCAAATAGTGCTGCAATGAACATTGTTGTACATGTCTGTTTTTGAATTACGGTTTTCTCAGGGTATATGCCCAGAAGTGGGATTGCTGGGTCGTATGGTAGTTCTATTTTTTAGTTTTTTAAGGAACCTCCATACTGTTCTCCATAGTGGCTGTATCAATTTACATTCCCACCAACAGTGCAAGAGGGTTCCCTTTTCTCCACACCCTCTCCAGCATTTATTGTTTCTAGATTTTTTGATGATGGCCATTCTGACCAGTGTGAGGTGATACCTCATTGTAGACAACTACTTTAAATTTTTAAAGAATATCATGTGGCACGTCAATATGTGAAGCTAAACAAAACAATTTTGGAAGCAAGATGTGGTCACGGGCTCCCAGTTTGTGATCTCTGGGACAGCTCTGCTTTACATCCATGGCACCCCATTTCATTCTCAAGTATCTTGGTTTCAATGATAAATTATATCATCACCCCTATCTCTGATGTACAAGATATACAATGGAATATTACTCAGCCATAAAAAGAAACGAAATTGAGCTACTTGTAATGAGGTGGATAGACCTAGAGTCTGTCATACAGAGTGAAGTAAGTCAGAAAGAGAAAGATAAATACCTTTTGCTAACACATACATATGGAATTTAAGAAGAAAAAATGTCATGAAGAACCTAGGGGTAAGACAGGAATAAAGACACAGACTTACTAGAGAACGGACTTGAGGATATGGGGAGGGCTGGAAGGGTGAGCTGTGACAAAGCGAGAGAGAGGCATGGACATGTATACACTACCAAATGTAAGGTAGATAGTAGTGGGAAGGCAGCCGCATAGCACAGGGAGGTCAGCTCGGTGCTTTGTGACCGCCTGGAGGGGTGGCATAGGGAGGGTGGGAGGGAGGGAGACGCAAGAGGGGAGAGATATGGGGATATATGTATATGTATAACTGATTCACTTTGTTATAAAGCAGAAACTAACACACCATTGTAAAGCAATTATACCCCAATAAAGATGTTAAGAAGAAAAAGAAGAAGGAGCACTGAATTGGGACCCAGGAGGCTTGGGTTCTATTGATTCATTGACTGACTGACTCATTTATTCATCCACTTATTCAATCAACACTTATGGAGTGTCTATTCTTTGCCAGTACTAGGTGCTGGTGAGCACTCTAGTCTTTTGTTGTTGTTGTTGCTATTTTTTTTCTTAAATTTATTTATTTATTTTGGCTGCACCGGGTCTTAGTTGCAGCATGCGGGATCTTTTAGTTGTGGCATGCGGGATCTTTTAGTTGCGGAATGTGGACTCTTAGTTGCATAATGCGAACTCTTAGTTGCAGCATGCGAACTCTTTAGTTGTGGCATGCATGTGGGATCTAGTTCCCCGACCAGGGATCAAACCTGGGCCCCCTGCATTGGAAGCCCGCAGTTTTACCCACTGGACCACCAGGGAAGTCCCTGTTGCTAATTAATAGACTTTATTTTTGCTAATTAATAGACTTTATTTTTGGAGCAGTTTTCGGTTTACAGAAAAACTGAGCAGAAAGTACAGAGAGCTCTCATACCCCCCTGTCCCCCTCCTCCCCTCAGAGGCAATTTCCCCTATTATTAACATCTTTCATTAGAATGTACATTTGTTACAGTTGAATGAATGTTTATACATTATTATTAAGTACAGTCCATAGTTTACATTAGGGTTCACTCTTGGTGTTATACAGGTCTATGAGTTTTGAAAAGTGTATAATGTTACATATCCACCATTACAGTATCATACGGAATAGTTTCACTGCCCTAAAAATACTGTTCTTCACCTATTCATCCCTCCCTCCCTTTCCCCAAAGTCTTGGCAGCCACTGATATTTTTACTGTCTCTATAGTTTTGCCTTTTCCAGAATGTCATGTGGTTAAAATCATACAGCATGTAGCCTTTTCAGACTGGCTTCCTTCACTTGGCAATACACATTTAACGTTCTTCTACATCTTGTTACTTAATAGCTCATTTCTTTTTAGGAGTGAAAAATATTCCATTGTCTGGATGTACCATAGTTTGTTCATCCATTCACCTGCTGTAGGACATCTTGGTTGCTTCCAAGTTTGGGCAATTATAAATAAAGCTGCTATAAACATTCATGTGCAGGTTTTTGTGTGGACATGAGTTTTCATCTTATTTGAATAAATAGCAAGGAGCATAATTGCTGGACTGTATGTTAAAACTATGTTTAGTTTTGGAAGAAACTGCCAAACTGTCCTCCAAAGTGGCCGTACTATTTTGCATTCCCAACAGCAATGAATGAGAGTTCCTGTTGCTCCAACATCCTTGTCAACATTTGGTGGTGTCAGTGTTTTGATTTTAGCTCTTCATAGGTATGTAGTGGAACTCATTGTTTTAATTTGCAATTCCTTAGTGAATGATAGTGAGCATATTTTCATACACTTAATTGCAACCTGTACAGCTTCTTTGGTGAGGTGTGTGTTAAGATCACTGGCCCATTTTTTTGATTGGGCTGTTTTCTTATTGTTGAGTTTTAAGAGTTCTTTGTATATTTTGGCTAACAGTCCTTTACTGGATATGTGTTTTGCAAGAATTTCTCCCAATCTGTGGCTTGTCTTTTTATTCTTGTAATCTTTAGTCTTTTGAATGTAGAGTGGCATTGTCCAATAGAACTTTCTGGGATGATGGAAATGTTCTATATCTATGCTTCCCAATATGGTAGCCACTAGTTACCTGTGGCTACTGAGCACCTGAAATGTGGTTAGTGCAAGTGAGGAACTGAATTTTAAATTTAATTTTAATAACTTAAATTTAAATGGCCACACGTTGCCAGTGGTGACCATATTGGACAGTACAGATATAGAACAGTTCCCTTTTGCTTTTTATTTTCTTCGTGACATTGACTGGGGTCATTCTTATTTGCTCTTTCATTTACAACCTCCCTATCGATCCATTAGCAAGTCCTGTCAATTCTACCTCCACAATATTTTCCAAATCCACCCACTTCCCTTCAACCTTCACTGCTATAACTTTACTCCAAGCCACTGTCACCCCTTGCATGGACAACTCTAATAGCCTCAACATTGGTCTCCTTGCTTTCATCCTTGTTGCCTACACCTTTTTCTCTATGTAGCAGCCTGAGTATTTCGTTAAAACTTAGGTCAAACCATGTTACTCCTTTGCTCAAAACCCTCTATGGCTTCCAGTCACACCTGGAATAAAATCCAAACTACTTAGCCACCAAGCTCTGCAGGGTCTGACCCCGTCTCTGGTCTCCTGTCTGCCACCACCTTCTTTGCTCACTCTGTCCTGGCCACACGGGGCTTCTTTATGTTGCTGGAACACACGAATCATTTTTCCCTCTTAGGGCTCCCCCTTCTTTTCACGTATTATTCCTTCCACCTGGCATGCTCTGTTCCTGGATATTGTCATTCCCGACTCTTCTCATCACTCAGGTCTCAATCCAAAAGTCACCTCTGAGGGGCCTGATGACCACCCAGTTTAAGTGGCCACCCCCAGTCACTCATTTTCTGTCACATCATCCTGCTCTATTTTCTTCAATATCCTTAGCACACTGAACATATCCTGTGTCCTTATTTGCTAACTTGTCTGTCTCCCCTCACAATCTCCATGCGGGCAGGGACGTGTCTGTCTTGCTTATCACTACTGTTAGCCCCCTCAACAGCGCTCAGGAATTGATTAATCAATATTCACTGAAGGAATGAACATCTCTAGAGCTACAGGGCAGCTGATAAAGCACTATCCCATTTAGGCCACAGAGGCTTAAAGCTTGGCCATTGCTCTTAAAGCCCTTAGAAACATGGTTGAGGTAAGCTGACATATGCTTACAAAAAGAGCCTCAATGCCACCAGGCTAAGTGGCAAATAAGTTCTGAAGACTGTCAGCATCACAGCAGTTTGGAGGAATGTTGGGGGCGACCCCAGAACCCTTGGAGGCTGAGTGGCACCATAGAGGAACAGAGATGTGAATTTAGGACTGCTGAAAAGTGTTCCAACTTTCATTATAGGAGTACCCCTTTCAGGAATGTTGTCATATTGACTTAACATCTGTATTAATAGTAACTCTTTTTCTTTATACCAACTTACTTTAAACATTTTAATACTTATTTTGGCCTCATTTATCCTAAGTAATGATAACAATAATGATAACAGTAATATTGTGCTTAGATTTTAAAACATACATTAAAATAAATATGACTATTAAATGAAAAATGTCTTTGTGTCACCTCAAATTGTCTCTCATGCAGAGGTATATGAGGCACATTTTGGGAAAAATTATCAAAGGGATCACTTTTGGACAGCTGGTGCTTGGGCTGCTTTGCTGCCATGAGCCTTTAGCATCTGCGAATCTTGGATGTGGCACCCCCTCCCCATGTCTACAGTGGGCTAGGCCCTATGCTGGGTGCTGGGGCCACAGAGGAGAACAAGACACAATTCTTGCCCTCAAGGGGTGCTCAGTCTAGCAAGGAAGGCATATATGGAGACAAACACATCATAGTCCCTAGCAACAAGTCCATATAATACCAGTCTGTACAGAGTGCTGAGGGCATACAAAGAGAGGGCATGGAAGGCTTCACGGAGGAGGTGGCATCTTGAAGGGCAAAGGGAGAGAGAATGTTCCAGGCAGCAGGAACAGAGCAGGATGTATAAAGGCACCTGCAAAGTTTTTGTGGCCAGAGCACAGGATGAGGGTCAGGGACAGGGGTGGGAGGTGTGCTATGAAGCTGCAGAGATGGTCAGAGGCCACATTATCAAGAGACTAGAAGACCATGGTCTTACCCTAGAGACCATGGGGAGCCTCTGAACAATTTTAAGATGGGGAGGAGGCCCATCTAGTGTGATCTAAGGCTAGAGCAAGTTCCCCAGCTGCTGCTCCATCACACCGGGCTTCAGGGTCTCACTCTTCACCTGGGAACAATGGCAGAACAAAGGATTTCTATGAAGCCTTGGGCATGTGCTGAAATGGATCGCTGATTTTAGTTTTTAGCTCTAAATTGTCAACTATATTGTTTTTCTTGGAATATAGATCCCCCCTGTTATCAGAAAGCCTTTCAATGACAATTAAGTATAACCACTAATTACCACTTTCCTGCCTCTGACCTGAATTAGAACCTGAGGCTGTGAATTAATCCCCCAGGCTTCTGGCATTTATAGGATATCAGCACTTAAAGGATGTTACCCTGATGTTTCGGGTGCTCTGGTCTTAACTTACAAGGGACTACTGCAGTCTCAAACGGAATCGAAGCAATTTCTAAAATAGCCTATGATTCATTTTTTCTCCCCTCCTGTGCCTAAATCTTCTGGCTCCATGTGGAGGGATAGGCACAAGTAACTGGAGAGGTGACATCACAGGAGTGTGCTGCATGCCTGCCAGCCAGCCAGCTCGTGGAGCTCAGCCTCGAGCAGTCGATCTGCCGGTCTGGGCGATGCCTCCCAGCCACTTTGGAGTCACGGCTCCAGGTTCTTTGGTCCATGAGCTTTCTCCACATTTCTTTTTCAGACAAAAATTCTGGGCCGGGAAATCCAGGGTAATGGGAATAGCAGCAGCAGGAAGAATAATACAGCCTTACATCTGTATAATGATTTAGAGTTGTGAAAGCCATTTGCTCCATTTTCCTCCACCCAAACACCAGTGGGAAATGGAAGCTGGGATTTTAGGCCTGCACTGGAGACAAACTCTCGCTCTCTTACACAAAAGAGCTAAGTGCTAACATTCCCTGTTCCCCTCAAAGTACATCCTGATTGGGCCTTGGATGCCACCAGAAGGTCATCGAGATTCCTTTCAGCTTCTAGGTGCTTCCTGGAAGAGAAATTCTCCAGGACAAATTTGCCTGGCAGGCACAATCTATGAACCATGCCATCCTGATGTAGCTAGCAAGTAGTGCCAGTCCCAGCACTGCCAACTTGTTCTGCACACCCTGGCTTACAGTCCCTATGGTCCCGAAGACCTTAACTGGAGCCAAAGGCATAGCCCCTAACTGTGGAGCCCCAAAGGTAGGGTGTGTCATGAACATCTGGAAGTGCCAACAGCTGCCACGGTAGCTCAAGGTCCCGTGAAAGGAAAAAACACCACTGTAACAGCCATCATTGTGGATCCTGCAGTGAAGCACCACTGAGCCCACCCGTGAACAACCGAGGAGTGGAGTGGAGGGATTCCTTCCTTGGAGGAGCCATAAAAATAGTTCTGCAGTGGTCTCATGTTGGCTCTGTGATATTCAAGCACCTGGTCTCAGCATAGCTTGGTGTCCCCAATGCTCTATTGCTACTGCCAGCATAAGAAGTCTCCCAGCCTGGCTTCCTTCCCCTGCTCCTCCCTAGCATTGTGGCTGCCAGGCTGGACACCAAAGGGGTGGCATACTCTTGCTTGGCCTTCTTGGTTAAATTTCAGTGTCACTTGTGTGTGTGTGTGTGTGTGTGTGTGTGTGTGTGGGGATGGTGGTGGTGGTGCGCCCGGAGTGGGGGTGGAACACGATGATAGAAGCAGTGACCCACAGATGCTTAGCAGTATTGAGAGAGTGGCAGGTGCTGTGGCTGCTGTAGCTGCCACTACCACCACCACTACGTGAATTCAGAAGGACCCAGTGCAAGACCATAGGTGCCAGTTAGTGCCATGAAAATGTCATCTTGGTAAATCAAGATGCTGTACTCATGCAATTCTGTCTGTTGGAAACCTTGGTGGGGTATAAAAGTGATCCTTTGGAAAGTTGAATCGGTAAACCTATATGTGGAAAGTGACGGCAGAGCAGACCATCATCACCTCCAAAGTGGAGAGGCCTCCCAGAACTTGTTTTCCAGCTCATGGGGGATATGTGCACCTATGAAAATAAAGGATCACCGCCTCAGCCTGTTTTAGAGATGTGAATAAAAATCTTGGCTGGGGACCGCCTCCTCTCTGGTTGACTGATTTTCCAATTGATTTGTATTTATTAGCTAATGAAATTAAAGTTGTAAAAATGATAACAGAAACATAATAAATCTCTCCCACAACTGGCTGTTTCTATGTCACTATGGTGCATTCCTCACTTTGATTACTTCAAAGTCTATTATTTTGTTCTCAATTATTCTGTTTTTCTGGCACTGGAGAAAATCAATTTGTTTTATTTTCTCTTATTCATGCACTCAATTATGCTCTTTGGGCACATTTAATCACTTTGATGTTTTCATTTTATGGCCCGTCTCTAGGCACTTCAGCTGCATTGCTGCCAACGGGCAAGCAGGACTAATTTGCATGTCACAATAGACTTGAAATTCTAACTCAATTTAGAAATTTTTATGAAATCTCCCTCCAAAATATGCTTGGAGCTTCAAAGAGGGAGAAGGATGTGGGTAAACCAGGAGCCTATAAAGATGCTTTCCTTTCTCAAACACTGAGAGCTCTTTGGTGACCTGACTGTAGCTTGGGGATGTCCCTGTCCAGGTACAGCAGAGCAGTCCATGGGATGGGATGTCTGCAGAGTTTCCTCTGGAATTCTGTGGTGAGAATCTTGCAAAGGCTGTCCCTTGGCAGCAAGGCCAGGGAGGTTGGGCCTGCTTACTCTGGCATACACTGCCCCTCAGCACTGCTGGATTTGGCGGCAGTGCTAAAGACAGCACCTGAATCTCAGTTGGTTAAAGTGCCTCCGGGTAGATGGAGACAATTGTCAACAGTTAGTCATTCCAGAACCCTGAGTGGTTTACCTTATTTTCTCTAATAAGTTCCAACACCCCTTTTGCCCCTTGATTATTTTACAGCTAAAGGCTGGAGAGGACTAAAGTGATATAATTGCTTTAGGCATGAACTTTGGACAAACAGGGAAAAAAAGCTTAATTAAACACATTAGAGGCCTCCAACTATTCTTCAAAAGTTTTTGGTTTGTTGCATACAACAACCATCAGCTCTACCTGGCAGAAAGAAAATTCTGTATTTCTTCTTCTGAACTTTGGGTATGATCTTCAGTTTCCCATGTGGAATCCCAGCTCCCTCCCTTACTTGCTGTGTGACCCTGTACAAGCTAATCAACCTCCCTAAGTTCTTTCCTATGTTAAATGGGGCTAATAATTTTATCTACTTTAGGGATAGGTTTGTTTCCTAAACTTCAGTACTGTTAAGAATTTCACCATGTTCACATATCACTTATGTGGAAACCTCTCTTACACTCTTAAAAAAAAAAACTTAAATTCATCCTAAGCAAGGTGTCTGTGAAATCAAAGTGTTTGATGTGGTAGTTATATTGATATTTCTTTCTTTTTTTTTTTCTTTTTTGTGGTACGCGGACCTCTCACTGTTGTGGCCTCTCCCATTGCGGAGCACAGGCTCCGGACGCGCAGGCTCAGTGGCCATGGCTCATGGGCCCAGCCGCTCTGCGGCATGTGGGATCTTCCCAGACTGGGGCACGAACCCACATCCCCTGCATCGGCAAGGGAAGCCCCAATATTTCTTTTTAATACACATTAAAACATACATACATGAAATACACCAAATTCATTCCTG
>NW_006795110.1:449117-455312 GCF_000442215.2 Lipotes vexillifer | reverse complement strand
TCCAAATTTATCAGTAACCAACCACTAAATATTTATTTATTTGCTCACTGTCTATCTCCCCCATTAGAATGTAAGCTCCGTGATGCGCAAGGCCTTCATCTGTCCTCTTTACATCTCTATCATGTAGAATAGTGCCTAGCACATATTAATACCAATTACATGTTTGCTGAATGAATGAAACATAACAATTAAAAATCAGCCTAGTGGTAACCAGGCTCCCCTTCCACCCCATGAGGGTGGTGTCAGAAAAGGAAGAGTGAAAAACAAGGACTTTCATCCCTGCTCGATGGCAAGGAGGCCCACCCACCACTGTGTCAGTGGAGGCCACATGGGGAGCAGTAACAAGGTGCCACTGCCATCCCTGGCCAGGTTGGTACCTTGAGGTCGAGTGAGGAGCCTGAATTTCCACCCCTGCCCATTAGTAATGAAGTGCCCCTCCTCCCCCCAGACTGTCAATGACAGCTGAGTGCGGAACCTAGACTTTTACCCCCACCTGGATGTAATGGGGTGGTGCTTCCCTTCCCTGCCAGCATGGTGTCAGAGGAAGCCTGCTGAAACAAGATTTAAATAAGGTGCAGGATTTCATAAAAATATCTAAAGTGTTCAGGATATAATAGAAAATCACTCATACCAACAACCAAAAACTCTTAACTTGAATGAGAAAAAGGCAAACAAGAGAGGCCAACATAGAATGACAGCAATGTTGGAAATATCCGACAAGTAGTTTAAAGCAGGCATCATAAAAATACTTCAACAGGCAATTATAAACATGTTTGAAACAAATGAAAAAAATGTCTCAGCAAGGAAATAGAAGAAATAAAGAAAAACTAAATGGAGATTTTAGAACTGAAAAATTCAATAAGTAAAATATAAAAAACTCAACAGATGGGCTCAACAGCAGAACAGAGAGGGCAGAGGGCAGTAAACCGGAATATATAGAACAATAGAAATTACCTAATTTGAACAAAAGACAAAAAATAGTAAAAAAAAATGAGCAGAACCTCAGGGATCACATGGGACTATGATAAAAGATCTAATAGTCATGTCACCAAGGTCCCAGAGGAAGAGAAGAAAGAAGGTGGGACTGCAAAAGTATTTGAAGAAATAATGGCTAAAGATTTCCCAAATTTGGCAAAAGATAGAACCCTACAGATTAAAGAAGTTGACTGAATTCCAGACTGCCTAAACTCAAAGATCCAAACCAAGATCTATCATAATCAAATCCCTGAAAACTAAAGTAAAAGAGAAAATCTGGAAAGCTGAAAAACAAAAACAAAGGCTTCCCTATAAGGGAAAAATAATTCAAATGACAGTGGTTTTCTCATCAAAAACCATGGAGGCCAGAAGGAGGTGGTTCAGCATTTTTCAGGTGCTGAAAGAAAATAAATGTCAACCCAGAATTCTACATCCAGTGTAAATGTCCTTCAGGAATGAAGGGGAAATGAAAATATTCTCAGAGGAAGGCAAACTAAGAGAATTTGTTGCTACTAGACCCACCCTAAATGACTAGCTAAAGGAAGTTTTTGACATGGAAAGGAAATGATGAAAGAAGAAATATTGGGACTTCCCAGGTGGCGCAGTGGTTAAGAAGCTGCCTGCCAATGCAGGGGACACGGGTTCGATCCCTGCTCCGGGAAGATCCCACATGCTGCGGAGCAACTAAACGCAGGCACCACAACTACTGAGCCTGTGCTCTAGAGCCTGCGAGCCACAACTACTGAGCCTGTGAGCCACAACTACCGAAGCCCACGAGCCTAGAGCCCATGCTCTGCAACAAGAGAAGCCACCGCAATGAGAAGCCCACGCACTGCAACGAAGAGTAGCCCCCACTCGCCGCAACTAGAGAAAGCTCGCGTGCAGCAACAAAGACCCAATGCAGCCAAAAATAAATAAATAAATACATAAAATTAACAAAGAAAAGAAATCTTGAAGGAAGAAGGAACTATGCAAAGGGTAAAAATATGGGTAAATATCATAGATTTTTCTTCTCTTGAGTTTTCTAAATTATGTTTGATGATTGAAGGAAAAATTAGAACATTCTCTGATGTAGTTCTGAATATATAGAGAGGAAATATCACTAGATTATACAATAACACAATTAGATTACAAATGGGGGAGGGGAAAGGGACTTAAAAGTAGGTAAGGTTTCTACACTTCACTCAAACTGGTAAAATGGCAATACCAGTAGACTGTGATATGCTACGTATGTATAATATATACCCAGAGCAACCACTCAAAAGCCTATACAAACATATTCAGTCAAAATTACTGCAGATAAATCAAAATGGAATTTGAACAAACGTATAAGTCGTCAACAGTAAAGGTAAAGAAAACAGAGAAACAAAGAATAGAGGGAACAAAGAGAAAACACAAAATAAAATGGCAGATTTAATCCCTAATATCGAAATTGCATTGAATATAAATGATCTAAATACACCAATTAAAAGACAAAGATTGGCAGAGTGGCTAAAAAAATGATCCAATTACATGATGTCTACAAGAAACTCACTTCAAATATAAGTAGGTTGAGAGTAAAAGGATAGAATAATATATGCCATGAAACATTAGTAAAAAAAGGAGGAGTGGCTATATTGATATTAGATAAAGTAGACCTCAGAACAACAAAAAAATTACCATGGACAAAGAAGGACATTACATAATGGTAAAAGGGTCAATCTACCAGGAAGATACAGCAATCCTAAATGTGCATGCACCAAACAACAGAGCTTTGGAGTACCTGAAGCAAAACCTGATACAGCTATAAGGAAAAATAGATAGATCCACAATTAGAATTAGAGAATTCAATATCACTCTCTTAGAAATTGATAATAGAACAACTAGACAGAAAATTAGCAAGGATATAGAATAACTCAACAATGCTACCAACCAACAGGACCTAAGTGACATTGATCAAATAATCCACCAAACAACAGCAGAATATATTACATTCTTTTCAAGCACTCACAGAACACATGCCAAGATAGACCATATACTGAGTCATAAAACAAGCCTCAACAAATTGAAAATATTTGAAATTATACAGAACATGTTTTCTGACCACAGTGGTATCAAAGTAGAAATAAAAAAAAAAAAAACTCCTGGGCTTCCCTGGTGGCGCGGTGGTTGAGAGTCCGCCTGCCGATGCAGGGGACAAGGGGTCGTGCCCCGCGGAGCGGCTGGGCCCGTGAGCCATGGCCACTGAGCCTGCGCGTCCGGAGCCTGTGCTACGCAAATGGGAGAGGCCACAACAGTGAGAGGCCCGCATAACGCAAGGAAAAAAAAAAAAAAAAAAAAAAAAAACTCCTGAAAAAAAACCTTCAGGTCCAGATGGTCTCATTGGAGAATTCTACTAAAGATGAGAATTAACATCAACTCTATACTCTCTCTTGCAGAAAACAGAAGAGGAGGTAACACTTCTGAACTCATTTTTATAGGGCTAGTATTGCCCTGATACTGAAAGCAAATGATGGTGTCACAAAAAAGAAAACTACAGACTAATATACCTTATGAATATAGATGTAAAGTCCTCAACAAAATATTAGCAAATAGAATTCTTAGCAATTAATTCTTAGAATTAGCAAACAGTTCCTAGAATTAGCAAATATATGTATATATATATCATGTATGTCTTTTTCAAAATTAAACAAATCTCAAATATATGTATATATATATATATATATATATATATATATATATATATATATATATATATTTACACCATGAACAAGTGGGGTTTATCCCAGGTATACAAAGCTGGTTCAGTATTTGAAAATCAATCAATGTAACCTACCATATTAAAAGGCTAAAAAGAACAAATTACATATATACTGGTATTAGTGTCAACTGATGCAAAAACAGCATTAAATAAAATTCAGCATCCATTCATGACATAAATTCTCAGAAAACTAGGAATATAGCGGGGTACTGCCTCAACTTTTAAGGAAAATCTACAAAACCTATAGCTAACATCATGCTTAATGGTAAAAGACAATGTTTTCCCTCTAAGTTCTGGAACAAGGCAAGGATGTCTGTCCTCACTGCTCTTATTCAACATAATACTGGAAGTCTAATCCAGTGTAATAAGGCAAGAAAAGGAAACAAAAAGCATATAGATCAGACAGGAAGAAATAAAACTGTCTCTATTTGCAGATGGTGATCTATGTAGAGAATCTTAAGGAGTCTACAAGAAAACAGCCAGAAATAATAAATGAGTTCAGGAAGGTCACAAGATACAAGAACAATATACAAAAATTGTATTTCTATATACTAGCAATGAACACATGGAAACCAAAATGAAAAACATAATAAATCAATAAAAGAAAAACTTAGGCATAAAAGCTGTTAAGGATGTGTATGCTGGAAATGACAAAATGCTAATGAAGGAAATCAAAGAAGATCTAAATTAATGGAGAGACATACCATGTTCATGGGTTGGAGTTCTCTCTAAATTGATATATAGGTTAAACACAATTCCTAATAAAATCACATCAAGGTTTTTTTTTTTAAAGATATAGACAAGGTTATTCTAAAGGTTATATGGAAAGGCAAAGAAACTAGTATAGCTAAAACAACTTTGAAAAAGAAAGGGGAATCACTCTACCTGATTTATTATATAGCTATTACAGTAATCAAGACAGGAATAGGTACATAGATCAATGGCACAGAAGAGAAAACCCAGAAAAAAGACTGAGACTGTTGCCTTGGAGTGAATGACAGTTTTGGAAAGGGAAGTGGTCCTAGGGAGCTATCTGGATTTTCAGCCCTTCTACTAGATTGAAGAGGTTTTACATCGTGACATTCTTTTCAAGACAAATGGAAGCACCCTAGAATTACTAGAGGTACCTAAGAAAGGAATCAGTACCTCAGAAAGGAATCAGTACCTCAAACATGTAAAATAGTCCATCTCCAGTCCCTTATTTCTCCAGCTGTGTGCAGGTACAGTGACCAGATTTTGTAAACCAAAAACTGGGACATAAGGTCTGATAAAAGATTACTGTCTTAAAAAGCTCCAACATGTATTTCTTTTTTTCTGACTATAAAAGCAATACACGTTCATGCTAGAAATTTTGAAAAATACAGAAAAAGAACACAGAACAAGTAAAAAATTACCCATAATTTCAATCTTACCATCAAAGATAACTACAGTTAGCACTTTTGGTATATTTCCTTCTAGTGTTTTTCTATGCATATCCACACACTCACTCACACACACATTATGTATATTTACAAAATTGAGACTATATGGTATTAAATCATTTCATATCTTTTTTTCACTTAAGATTGTTACCATGAGCATTATTCTCTTGGCATCAAATTATCTTTAAAAATTTATTTTTAATTGGCTGCAACAAATTCTTCCATGTAGTTATACTGATATTGTATCATACCTCAAACTCAATGTATTGAAAGAGAACACATCAAGTATATGTTTCTGTAAAACTATCCCCCCCCACAATGGCTCCCCATCCCAGTTGGTATCCAGGCTGGAAACCTCAGAGTCATCTTTACTCCTTCCTTTCTCCTTGATCCCCTATAAATGACATACCTCCAAGTGCTGTTGATACTCTCTTCTTAACAGCTCTCAGCCATTCGGGAGGAATAGGATAGGGAGTAGCCTACCACCACTGTTCTGGTCCAGGTCTTTGCAGGCTCACCCTTGGAATACCACCATGATCCATCCAAACATCACTGCATCATGTCATGTCCTAATTCCAGAACCTAGAATGGCTCCCAATTTATTGTATCTGATATGGACAATTCAGCCTAAAATTCAAGGAAACCTGCCAACTGCCCCAGGCTCCCACCTATACAAGTTTCCGTTGTGTATGAGCACTTCCCTATTCTATCTATTCAAAACATCCCAGCCTTCTGAAAGCACTCTCCTTAAAGTCTCACTTCTCTTCTTCTACCTTGCATCAGCCCTTATTATGTCCTGATCTGTCTAAGGGGGTTAGTTTTGTCTCCTCACCTAGACTTCACAGCTGTTTTTTAGAAGCAGGGTTCATGTCTTAAACTTCTCTTATATCTCCCATGACACCAAGCACATGGGAAGTTCCAAAAAATATTCATTGATTGATTTAGCTGGGCTTTAAAGTGGAGACACAATGATACTTCTTAAAATTGACCTCATTCAGAACCTCACTTTGGGAGACATTGCAAGGTGGGAAGGGTTTACTAGGGGCGATTGGAAAGAGT
>NW_006795110.1:439310-448892 GCF_000442215.2 Lipotes vexillifer | reverse complement strand
GAAAGAGTGGACAGGGATGATGAGTAGACTTGACTGAGCAATAGTGCCAAGAAGAGGAAGGGCACCAGCCCTAGATTCAAATTCTGATGTCACCACTTACTTGTTACGTGACTGTGGGCATGTTACATTAGCTCTGCGGGCACCAGTTTCCTACCTCATGAGGTAATAGTGAGGATGCAATGAGATCAAGTATGTAAAGAATCCAGCATGGTGACCCACAGTAGGCTTTCAGTAATGGGAGTTCCCACCTCCTGGATTTAGGTAGGTATTTCAAGTCTTCAAAAGTAACCTGCCAAGAGTTTTCATCATTTGTTAAAAGCCACTGTCAAAGTTACTAGAACTTTGGGGAGCAGCCTTCATCTTCATTTTAGAATTTCTAAAATTTTCAGCATGATATATTTACAACTTTTTTGTTTAACAATGATGGTAACAACAACAATAACCAACCTTTCCAATTCTTACACACATTAGTGAAGCAAGCGAGGCTCCTGGAAGAGACCACAGGGGGCTGAAGAGGGCTGAAGAAAGGATAGGGGATGGCAAAGGGAGATAAGGGATGGACATCACAGAGATCCTCACCTGAAGTCATGCAAATTGGCTCAGAGTAGCCTCCACAATCCTGCTCCAAAGTCCTTCCAAGAAGCCCTAAAGCAAATGGTCAGTCTGTCTTGGGACCAACCCTGACTTTCAATTTACCCTCACGGCTTCTCAGGAAGCAAGAGAAGGTGTGGAAGTAAGCCGAGTTTCCATGGTGTAGAGTCCCACAGGGCAGGAGCACTGCTTCAAGCTGGGGGCTCCAGCAGGCCTTGGACATGCCCAGACCTGATGCGCCAATTGCTAGTCCCTAGAAGAATGTCAATCCCAGACTTCAGGCTGCTAGAGGAGGTGCTGCTTACATTCAGCACAGTGGTTCTCCAAAGAATATTACCGGTAGATGTGCAAAGGGTCTCAGCTTGGGGCTGTGGAACTGTAAATAGACTGGGCCTGGTGACCACAGCACACTTCAGGCAGTAGGAGTCACGTGTTCTGGCTTCTTCCACCTTCTGTCCTTCTCTTTTACTTCTCTACTCATCTCAAAATGGAGTGGAAGTTTCAATTACAGTATGGTGGGGTGAGAGGGGCATGGCTAAAAGACCTAGGTCAGGGACCAGAATTTCAAATGTTGTCCATGGCTGATTTCCTCCCATTTCCAGAGAGACATCAGATTTCAGGTGCTTTGGATCAGCCACAAGGAAGGAGCTGGGTGTGTAGTACAAGGTGGGAGGGTGTTACCAGGGGTGACTGGAAAAAGCAGATGATGAGTAGCCTTGATAGGGCAACACTGCAAAGAGAGGGGCACTGGAAAGGCCAAACAGCCTGACTCCAAAGTCTCAATTCAGACAGACCCGGGTTCAAATGTCTGCTCCACCACCTATTAGCACAGTGTGTGGCATAGAGTAGGTGCTTAGTAATTCCTTGCTGAATGACTGAATAAAGGTGACCTTGGCCAAGTCATTTATCCTCTCTGAGACTCTCTGAATTCCTCATCTGTAAGATAAATAGTAGCTATTATTCTTATTATTTCTCCTGTGGTGTCTCTCCCCACACCCATATCAGTTTGCTGGCCCATCTCCCCAACCCAGCACCATAGAGGCTGCCATACTAAGCCTCCTTCATTAAGGGTCAGAAAAGGCAGATGGGCACAAGGCCTGCTCTTTCCTCTTGTGTCCTCCCCCCACCTCCTCCTCTCCTCCTGCTTCTTTCCTCCTGGTCCTATTTGTTTACTTTTCTAACTTAGGCAAACTTGGGGTAGAATCTGGGAACACAGAGCAAGTGTAGAAACCTCCAGTTACAACTGCAACACATACTCACATATACACAACTCACCTTCCCCTCCCCCTCCCCCACCAGGTCGGGCCTGGGCTGCAACATGAAGCTTTTGGCCCCCTAGGGACTTTTACTTGATTCAAATGTCATCAGTACCAGGGATTAGAAAACCTCTACCCCTGTTTCCCCATGCAGAGCTAGGCAGGCTCAGGGAGCTAGCTGCCTCTGGGGATTGATCACATCAGCACTGTTCCAACTCTGGAAGGTTCACTGTGAGCCAACTCCTCTGGAGTACGTCAACCAGAGAGGAAAGACAAACAAGTTTGAGCACATGAAGATGGTGTGAGGGTGATTTTACAGTAGTGGTCATGAGCTAGGCTGAGCGATCCACTCTGTAACCCACACTTCCTTGTGAACAATGACACATATCTTCAAGATTCATTGGCATGAGAAGAACGATTTGTGGGAGCAACACATAGCTTTTCTCTGTATAAAGCTAACAGCTTGAATGGACGCTCCATAGTTTTATTTTTGTCGTTTTTCTCTCTTAGAAAGTCTAATGGGCAGTAAAGATGGGATAAGGTGAGGTCCAAATCTGCCTGTGCCTCCAGTCATCCTGTGGCATATGGAATGCATCTCTATACGATGAACCTCCTCAGGTTTCATCTCCAATAGGTTAAAAATCCCACCTTTTGTGCTTTTAAGGGATGTGAGAAAGAGAGAAAACCCAAGCTCAAAGGTTAAACAAATTCAACCAGATATGCTGGTGAACCTCCTTCCCATAGAGTGGAGCTTAATCCATCCACTCCCTCATTGCCATCCACCTCCCCCAAATAATCCTTGCCTCTGCCTCACTACCTTTGTGTTTAATGGGGGGTGGGAATGAGTGGGGGGAGGGAGGCACTGAGAAAAATGGCCAGCCTCACAGAGGTTTTATATGCAAGAACAAATGATAGTCTTGTAGGCAGGTTCAGGAAAATCTTTCAGAATGCAGAAAATTCAGCAGCCTTTCCACACTGACCATTGTCATGGCAACACACTATCTGATGGCAGCATGCGTCACCAGGCTGGAGGGGCACGGTCTCAGTATAGCAGGTTAGCCTGGCCATTTTTAGCAACATTTGGACTTCTTTCTAGCCTCATTTCTTCTAGGTTCAACTGAATTTCTTTTCGGTTCTGGACTTATGTGCTCTGCTCATTTGCATGGCTAGAACACAAGACTTTATCAATATGAAAGGGATGGCTAAATGGAAAAATCTGAAGATTCCTAGTATTCTATAGCCATTCTACTTGTTGTCCTGGCTCCCCACCCACTCTCAGTCATCTAGTTTCTTTTCTTCTCCTCATCAATTCTTTCCTATACACAGCATTACCTCCCCCGTGCCCCCCCCAACTGTGACTCATCTACCAACCCCTGCACTCTCATCATCTTCTTTTTATTGTTTTTATATTTTCTCATTTTAATGTACAGCATCCTAGAATCTTAGGATTGGAAGGAACATTGACAATAACCTAGTATAATCACCCTCCTCCAAATGCAGGAGTCTGTCTACGATATGACAGTCAAGTGACTGTCTTGTCTCTATTTGTATGTCTCCAGCAATAGAGATCTCATTCCTTTCTGGGCAGTCTGTTCCACTTTGGACAGCTCTAATCGTTAGAAAATTCTTCTTCCTCTTGAATGAAAATCTGCCTTTTAATAATATCTACACATGGATCCTAGATCTGTGCCCTGTGACCACATAGACTCTGTCTATGCCCTCTGCTCTGTGACAGCCTCTCAGAGATATAGGACCACATCCCCTTGGGTCTTCTTTTCTCCAAAAGCCCAGCTCCTCCAACAAGATCTCTTGGAGCCTGGGATCCAGTCCTCTCCCCATCCTAACTGACCTCCTGGAGCATATGCTCCTATTTGTCTCCAGTTCTTTTAAGTGAGGTCGATACTGCATTAGCATCTCTGGAGGCCACCTTGCCCTGGTGACTCACACTGACGAAACTCCCTAACTCTCTTGCAGACAAAATGCTGCAAAGCCATGTTTCCCATCTTGTGTGTGTCCAGTTGCTTTTGAGGACCCAATTCCTAGTCCATATATTTTCTCCCAGTTTAATTTCATGGCGTTGCAGCCAGAATATTGCTTTAACCTATTAGGATCTTTTAAAAATTCTTGACTTCCATGTAACTTACATATCCTCTAAGACTTTTTATTATTATTATTACTATTTTTTAACCAACCCTCAAACTAATCTTTTATTTCAAGTCTTTTCAAAATTTATTCTTCTTTTGGGTTTCTTACCTTTCCTAGTTCTCTTCCCTTTGAATTACCTTCCTTACGTCTTCTCTCGTTTGTCATTTCCATTTCCTCAATAGCAAGATGTCACCAGTCTCTGGAGATAAGTGCTTGGGTATGTGCGCAGGAAAGCATGAGGGCATAAAGATATCTGCACATACCTAGGTGTGAGCAAGTAGCTGCAGAGCCTTGTTTAATTTCTCTGTTTCTATTGCTTTGTCTGTGCTCTACCAGGATTTAGAGACTGGATGAGGGGAAAATGGCAAGGTAGAAGGAAAAGGGGTAAGAGAAGTTGGTCCAGGATCTGAGAAGGGCAGTAGGAAACTAGGGTGGGAGCACGGTGTTAATCGGGGCTGCAGTGCAGTGAGAAGGGCTGAAGAAGGGCCAGGAAAAGAAGGATTTTAAAGGCCTTAAAAAGGTTGGAGGAGGGAGGAGGATTTGGTTAGGAAGTGAGGACTTCTGAGGCTGGTAGCCATTGAGAGGCCAGAGGGAGGTGGCTTGAAACTACAGGGTCAAGGAAAGGCTGAGGGATGTGGGACACCTGAGAGGGGCAATAAGCATTGCTATGAGCACAACCTTATGAGTCTATGACTCTTGAGCTTAGAAACTTTTCTCTGGTCAAAGGAGCCTGGGATGTGGAGTCCCTGCGTATGGACTCAGCTGTTGTCACAGACTTGGCTGCACTAGAGGACGGGGCCTTAATATCACCATCGGCAAAGACCCCCAGGATACAACGTGTTCCCTCAGACTAACTCTGACACAGAATAGGCCTCCCTTTCATGCTAGATTCTATTCCAATGAGGGAGTCAAAGTTAGGAGAACTGGTGCTATCTTGGTTTTTAGATGAATAAACATGGGAATTTCACTCTCCAGGATAGGCAATGTGATACCTTTGGCCTCTTAACTTTGCAAATAATTAGGATCCAAAAAAATATGCACACGTACACACATTCAATTAAACAGGAATGTGGGTGCCAAAATGACTTAAAAAATGGTAGATGAAGTGAGTTGAGTTGAGAAGCAGCAGCTGGGGTTGGGAGGGGGGCTCTACCAATAGTGTCCCCAAACAGCTAGTGGACAGTGTGATCAAGAGGGCGATAACCTGATGACTGCCATTTTCCCTCTGTCCAGAGGCCAGAATAATTGGAGGTCAGCCTCAGGGAAGGGAAGAATAGGGCAGCAGCCACATCTCCAGTGCTCTAAGTGAGACTGGGGAACCCAATCCCAGGGCTTCAGAATCCCTGACTACTCATTATGAGCTCACAGTCACTCGAGGCTCTACTGAACCAAGGAAACACATTGGAACAGAATGTCTGTGAGCACCCTTCACCCCTACCCCCAACCCCAAGTCTGAATTGACTTGATTTTCCCTCATCTTAGAGAGGATTTTACTGTTGCCCTTTTCAAAGGGAGAGTTCCAGGGCACACTTTAGAACTGGCTTTCCACTGGAGGTGCCTAAAGTTGAACCTTTTGTTCCCCTGAAGGTGACAGTAGCTGGCCAAATGACAATCCCAACCAGAGTGACCAGTGCGGAATTCCAACAAGCTCTCAGGCCAAGAAGAGGTTTCCCTTCCAAGTCGGTGTAAAGATTAGCCACCAAATGACAAATGGTATTGGGGGAAGCCCCCACTGATGGGTCACCACAAGCTGGGTGGAATGAGGAGGGCAGGACTCGAGGGGTGGTGCTCACCTTTGATGTAGTTGAGGATTTGCTGGACTCGGTGGGGCTCATTGCGGTCTGGCCGGCAGCTTGGCGTGATTTCCAGCACATAATCAGGACCATATGCTGTGAAAAACTGTAAGGAAAAGTGAAAGGCCAAAAAACAAACTAAACCACAGAAAACCTCCAAACCAAACCACATACAAACAGAACAATCAAGAGAAATCCACCGCTACTGACAAGGTAAGGGAGGCCCAGGTGGGCAGGGCAGGAGGATGCAGCAGGAAACCGTTCCCCATTTTCAAACCTCCCATGACAGTCCACTGTGAAATTCTTTGGCTTGGTGTTCAGGGTCCTCTCTGCTCATGTCTCAACTTTTCTCTCTAGCCTCTCTATCCCCCTGCTCTCTAGCCACACTGGCCTGCTCCAGGTTCTCCCAAATGAGACGGGGCTTGGTTCCCCCACCCCCCGCCTCCCCCCGAGGATCTTTGCCATTGCTCTTTCCTGGGGTCTGCAAAGGCTCTCCCCTAACCCCTGCTGCCTGTGAAAAACCTCCCCATCCTTCTAGGCACAGCTCAAATGTCACCTCCTTCACAAAGCTGTCCCTCATTCTCCACCAACCCCCAGAGTGTTCTGTTGGTACATCTCTTATGGCCCTTGTTCAACAAATCGACAGTGCTTGCCGGCATGTCACATACAGGTCACTGTGCCTGCTGCTGCAGGGGCTGTGAAGATGGACAAACCCTCCTCTGGGGTCCTCTGGGTGTTCCCAAGCACGTTCTGCAGTGTGTAGAGATTTTTCAACAGCGACCTGATCTCCCTGCACTGGATTATCAACTCCTTGAAGGCAGGCAGCACCTGTGCCTTAGTCACATCCTTGGTCCTCACAGACCAAGGCAGCTGCCTGTTAGTTTTGGTTGTCTTGAATTCCCTGACCCGGGAATGTCAAATGAGCCTGGTTTCTCTAGTTTTTCTTTCTCCGTAGTAGAGTTTATTTGTTTTTAAATTCAGGGAATCAAAATAAAGGTCTTTGGATTCTATTTCTAGTTCACTAGATGATTCCTTGTGACCTTTGGTAAGTCACAATATCTGATTCAGCTCCTCTATTAGGGCCCGCTTGGGGAAAAACACCCCATGACAAAGGGAATCATTCAATTGGGATAAGCCTTTGAATGGGAAATATGCAAAGCTACTATTTCTGTTTAGTTTTTAACAGAAATAGTATTTGTGCACACTCTCTGGAGAGAGAGCATATGGTCCTTAACATTATGTGCTTTCAATAGTGATATTGTTAGGTGGTAAGTAAGCCAGGGAAATTCAAATTCCATGGAAAAAAATGGTACAGAGGGCATGAGCAAAAGGGATCTTGGTATGTGTCATGAATTTGATGTCATTCAAAGGGCCTCTAAAAAAATAATCCAGGGTGATTGCCATTGCCGCCAAATTATCCTTGTTAAGAGTCTGGATGTACATCTGGCACCATGGGAGAGGTTGTGGAACAATCTCTAGGGATTCTAACAGTGTCTTTGTGGAATCTATGGGAGTAATTTGATGGGGAGATGGCTTTTGCACATCCATGACAGAAGACTCCACACATCTAATTAAAAGAAAAATGACCAAGACTGTGCCAATGCTTATAATGCTTTTTTTTTCTTTTTTGGACTGAACTAAAAAGGAAAGAGGGGTCTAGTTCCTTCCTGCTGGGGTTATTACTCTCTGATGCCTGAAGCCCCAAATTCTGTAGATAGAAGGGGCCTTGAGTAGAGATCATCTTTACCACATCCATATATGGAATGGACAAGAGGGGTTACCTGGGGGACACATCCAGAAACGAACTCTCCCATTCTGATCAAAGAAACCTGAGAGGTTTGTATTTTTAGCCAAGGAGGGCCCCTCAGTCCAAGCCCGAGAACCTCGTGGGCTTGGCTCTGGAAGAGAAGGCTTCAAACAGGTGTGGCCCTCTCTCCTTGGACGGCCTCTCCTCCTCCAGAAGGTGTCAAGTAGTACACTCATTTCACGGGTATGGAAAGACGGGTTTAGAGAGAGCAATAGAAGAAAGGCAGCTGCAACGAAGTAGCCAGTCTGGGGGACCCAAACCCGTGGCATCAAAGTGCTATAAAAATCAGAGTCAGGGGGCCTCGCTGAGGTCTAGGAGGAGGGAATGTTCTGCCTCCATCTACGAAGATAACACTGCTGATCCTCTGTCAGCAAGGCATGTTGTGAGCTATCTGTTTCGGGCTGAGCGTCTGGAACAATGTGTCCTCATTGTGAGGGCCTGCCGCACGCTCAGCCGCGTTCTCTGGCTTTAGCCCCCTCTTGGGCCAAGAGCACATGGTTGCAAGACGGTCAGCTGGGGCCAGAACTGACTGCCACGTGAGAGCTCAGCTTGACTGGGATCAAAGCTCCTGTCCTGGCTGCATGAGCACCTGGCTTTAACTGACCCATAAATAACCCATTCTTTGCTGAAGCAGGCTGGCTGCAGGTAAGCGTGGGCTCCTAAACATCTTCCCACCTTTGCCAATCAACTATTATTCCCAGGTCCTGCTTATTCGCACTATTCTTAGGCTAGGGGACCCAGATGATTTAAGAAAGTCCTTGTTTTGTGATCCAGTTCCACATGGCAGCTGACTGGTCCTAGCCTTGGGAGGCTCTGCTTGGGGCTGAGGGAAGTGACAGGCACCGGGAAGGCAGAGGCTGTATCTAAGGCAAAGGTGGTGCGGTGCCCTCTTCCCCTCTCTGGCTCTCTCGTGGTATTTCTGTTTCTGTGTTATATTATGCTTTTAGTTTTGCACTCGTTAACTTCTTTCTACGGGACCATGAACTCTGCAAAGGCAGAAACTTCTGTCGCATTCTCTTTGTGGAGCCTGTAGAGTTGAATTTCCTTCAACCTTTACTTTAAAATTATGTTGAATTACATTAATTCACAAAAGATTTAGCTGGCCGTTCAGTTAATTCTGTGGAATAATGCAAAGAGCCAATTTATGTCATGAACAGTTTTTCGGCTCTTGAGGAAGCATGAGGAAGCACGATGAGGCGGGAAGAGCCCCCGGCCTCGGAGTTAGGCAGAGCTGGATTTTCATACCTGATAGAACTGTGTGCCTCAGGCAAGCTTCGTAATCTCTTTCAGTCGTTGCTACCAGAGGAATGATAAATCCTGACCTGGCTGGGTTGTTAGGAATCACAGAGATAATATACATTAAAGGGCCGACCACAGGGCCCAGCACAGGGTAAGATGTCAGTACATGTGAATTCCCTTCTTCTGAGGCAAGAAGCTATTGCCTAACCAGTGCCTCACCCAGACCCTGGGGGATGTTGGGCCAAGCACTGGGGGCCCCCCACGATGCAGAAAGAAGAGCCTGTTCCTCCTGCCAGACAAAGCCCAGCAGTCCCAGTGGCTTCCCGCTTGTTTAAACCATGAGCTCCGCCTAGAGCCGGTGGAGAAACTGACTTCTCTCATAGTTTCCTACCCTGTGCTCAGCCACTTGTTACTTACTGGCAAGGTGGAAAGGAAATCTGATCAATAAGACAAAGATGTTGGGGTGGACGGATTTGGCCAGCAGTAGAAATAGCTCAAAGGCCCACCCTGAAATTGCCCTCCAGTGTTAAAGAGGAAAGGAAACAGGCAAGCGGCAATGCCATTCCCAGACAGGTGGAGCAGGGTATGAAAGAGCCCAGCGGGCTGGCAAGTGCAAACGCTGGCTTTGATCTCAGCAAAGGAAGAAGGGAGGTGCTAACCCTTCTCCACCCCTTCCCCTTTTTCCTCAGTGCTCCTTTTGCTTTCTGGGTTTCCATTTATGCGTGTTTGAGGGGAACATGGTAGCAGGAAT
>NW_006795110.1:422614-439274 GCF_000442215.2 Lipotes vexillifer | reverse complement strand
GCAGGAATGGGGCAAATGGAAAGGATGAGGTGGGGCTGAAGGATGGGAGTGGAAGGGAATAGCACTTGAGGGGAGCTGGTCCCTTCTCGACCCAAGAGTCAATGAATAAAGAAAGGAAAATAGCTCAGTCTTGCTAGGTTCAGGCCAGCTCAATGTGCCTTTCTTGCTCACTCCCCTCCAGCTCTTGCTCATGCAATGCAAACAGCATACGCTTAGATATTTGGTCAAGAAGATATTCAGAAGAAGCCTTAAGGTTGTTGTTATTCCTTCCTAATCCTATGTGGTCACAGGAAACCAAACCACAAACCTGGCACAGCCAATCCTTTTATCCTTCCTTCAACATTTATTAAGTACCTACTGACTAGGTGTCAGTAGGTACTTAATAGATACTTTATTATTAAGTACCTAACCTGATTAGGTTAGTTACTGGGGTGCAAAGATTGTAAGATATGCTTAGTAGGAGGGGTCAGTATGATGAGAACAGTATGATGAGAGGTATAACAATAATACTAAAGTTACAAGTAATAACAGTTTATGTTTTTTCTCTTTTTAAAAATTGAAGTGTAGTGGATTTACAATGTTGTGTTAGTTTCTGATGTACAGCAAACTGATTCAGTTATACGTATATATGTATATATATATTCTTTTTCAGATTCTTTTCCCTTATAGATTATTACAAGATATTGAGTATAGTTCCCTGTGCTATACAGTAGGTCCTTGTTGGTTACCTATTTTATATACAGTAGTGTGTATATGTTAATTCCAAACTCCTAATTTATCCCCCTCTTCCCCCTTTGGTGACCATAAGTTTGTTTTCTATGTCAATAACAGTTAACAGTTAATATTGATTAAAGGCTTCTTATGTGTCAGGCACTTAAAGTGTCTGCGCACTTTTTATGGACTGACAATTCTCACAACCAACTCATATGGAGGTTCTAGAATTACTTCCATTTTAAGATGAGAATCTGAAGCACAGAATAGTAAGATAACTTGACAGAGGTCACACAGCTAGCAAGTGTGGTGTGAGATTTGAACCCAGGTCATTCTGGAGATCAGCACTACCCATAGGAGCCTCTAAACTACCCCAGAGGAAGTGACTGTGTAGGGCGGGGTCTGCAAAGGGGGCCTGGTGGGTGGGAGGGAGGCATTCCCAAGAGAGCCTGGGCAAGAGCAGGGACTGTGGAATGGAACAGCATATTTAGCACAATTTGATGTTGCTCGAGGGTAGGGCATAAGGAGGATCAGGACACAAGGCTGGGGAGGCAGGATGAGTTTCACGGTAGGCGCTGTGCGGTCACTACACTAAGGCATTTGGCCTGATCCCAGACTAGACGGTCCACGAGGGCCGAACACTCTTTTGCTCCCCAATGTCAGTGCCAGTTCCCAAAACAGTGCTTGTCCCTAGGAGGTGGCAAGTAACTATTTGTGGCATAAGTGAATGGAAACTTGGGGGAGCTTGGAAATGAGGGGATGAACAGGTCAGCTGGGCACTTGAGAGGACTCAATGGCTACAGTGTAGAGAATGGAATGGAATTTGAGGGGAGGAATGCAAATAGGGAGACCAGTGACAAGGCTGGTGCTAGAGCCATGTTGAGTGGTAACAGGGCCTGAGCCAGAACAGTTGTGGGAGGAACCGAGAGTGAAAAACTTAAAAGATAGCATCAATAGGACTAAACAATGAGTTGGTTGTGGGAAGTAAGGAAGAAGAGAGAGTCAAGGATTTCCCACTGTGTAGGAGGTACAGTGACAGGGTGAGGAATACAAGCAGAGGACAAGGGTTTGTGGTGGGGTGTATATGTGTGAGAGGGGTTCAACAGGGAGCATGTTTAGGGTCAGAATCGTGATGATACAGTGGTCTGTAATTCAGGCAAGAGGTTGGGCCTAAGATACAGAATATGTGTTATAGATTTGGGAGTTATCAATGACATAAAGGAATTGGATGAGAATTGCCAAGGAATTGCCTTGGCCAGCATGGGAGGCTTCCTAGAGAGTAAGAGAAGAGAAGAGAGGTGAGGAAAGAATCATGGGGAACAGCCAACACTTCAGAGGTGGACAGAGGGAGAGGAAACAGTTCTTGTGATGATTTGAGATGTTGCAGACAGCTGAAATAAAAGGAGGGTGGTCTTCCGATTTGTCCATGGGAAGATCTTTGCTGCAGCAAAGTCAGTGGAGGGTGTGGACAAGGCCTGACTGGAGGGGGCTGAAGAGTTGATGGGAAGAAGTAGAGGTAAGAACGATGGGGACTTCCCTGGTGGTCCAGTGGTTAAGACTCCGCCCTTCCAATGCAGGGGGTGTGGGTTCGATCCCTGTTGAGGGAACTAGGATCTCACATGCCATGTGGTGTGGCCAAAAAAGAATGACGGTAAGAATACACACATACACTCTCCTTTTTTTAAGAGTTTGGTACAGGGGTGGGACTGGAGTAGGGTGGTATTTTAAGATGGGAGGGTCTTAAAAGTATATTTATAGGCTGAGGGGAAGAGCCCACAGGATGGGAGTCAGAGGCAGCCTGATAGGGATTTTGAGTTGTTTATATCTGTCATTCTAGCTCCTTAGCCAGAGTGCCACAAGGGAAGAATACTGTTGTATTCATATTTCTATTACCTACAGCTCCTAGCATAGGGCTTGGAAAATAATAGGTACTCAATTCGTGTTTGTTGAAGGAATGAAATTCTGAAGACATGCACATCCAGTAGGGAGAATCAGGGTCTTGAAGGATGGGCGATTGCAAATAGGCAGGGATGGGGTGGGGTTGGAGGGTAGTTAGTGGAGGCAGGACAAGTCAGGGAAGTTGGCTAAAGTTCTAGAAGGAGAGCAAGGGAAGCCTTGAACCCCAGGTTGAGGAGACAGGACTTGATGTGACAGGCATATCAGGACTGGAGCTGTGCCTTAGGACACCTGGGAGCAGTATACAAAGGCTAGGTGACCAGTGTGGAGGCCACTGCCATAGTTCAAGGGGGAGATAGCAAGGGCTTGAACAAGAGTGATTGCTGTGGGGATGGAGAGGATGGGAAAGAGACATTGTGAAGGTAGACTTCCGAGGACTTTGGTAAGTGGTTGGCTGTGGAGGAAAGAGAGCAGGGGAGGTCAAAGTTGACTCCTAGGTTTTAAGTCGGGGTAAGTAGGAGAATCAGTGCCACTGATAGAGCTGGGATAAAGTAGTAGGAAGAGCTAGTCTGGCTCAGGGAAGGGGATGGGCTTGGGTTTCGTGGGTTTGAGATGATATGTGGGTCACTCCATCTAGCAGGCAGCTGGAGATGTGATGATGGTGTGTGGAAGTGAGGTCATGGCTGAGGACTAATGTAGTAGGGGGATAAAAAGAGCCAGTGACTAGGCAGAAAAAGAGCAACCAGAGAAGAAGAAACAGAATGGTAAAGTAAAATCTCTTAGAGCCTTAGGGATGACATTCAGCATGAGAAAGATGCCTAAAGGAATACACTTGCCACACTGGCAATAGACTCCTGCGGCTAAACTAACATCCCTCCCTCCTAGTCAGCATAAAAAGCTAGACCCCTTTTTATAATACTCCAAAAAGCTCTCAAAATTTTTATTGCTAACTCAAGGTTTACCTTTTCCTAGCAGTTAGACTTGATCCTATCAGGGTAAGCCCAAGGTTGATGCCAATCCCTCTTACAGACCCCTGAGGCTTTGCTCTGTCATCAGCTAGGGAGGTCGTGCTGGTGATTGTGATGTAGGCCCTGGCCAGGAAGAGCATTTCTTGTCTTGACTCACCCTGGGAACAGAACTCATCACAACAAGAGTGACAGAGCATCAGCACTTTGAACCATAACATGGTCTTGTAAGATGCTTCTCAACCTTTCTTATGTCACCAATTACTCCATCAAAGAACCTGGGCCCAACCATGATGAAAACAAAAAAGCCCTCTTTTCCCCAGAAAAACATTTCTATTTACAGGAAATTCAGTTATTATATATATATCATCTATGGAACATTTTTTTTTTTTTTTTTTTTTTTTTTTTTCGCCTGGCGGGCCTCTCACTGTTGTGGCCTCTCCCGCTGCGGAGCCTGTGGGCCCAGCCGCTCCACGGCATGTGGGATCTTCCCGGACCGGGGCACGAACCCGTGTCCCCTGCATCAGCAGGCGGACTCCCAACCACTGCGCCACCAGGGAAGCCCTATGGTACATTTAAGGACACAAAATTGCAGTGGTATTATTGGGAGTAAATTTTATTGCCATGGCTTTATAACACAAACAAACAAAAATAACAACCCCGTTAGTCGTTGGACTGAACTGGCAGGAAGCAGCACATCAAAGGCGATTGCTTGTAGGCAGGGGAACGGGGAATTAGGATCGTCCAGAGCATGACTGAGAGGTCAGGGAGATGTGGGCTACTGGAGACAAGATGTTACATGTGGAGTGGACACGAGGATGGAAACCCAGAGCCCCATCTAGACTGCATCTGTATCCCACCTGTGGAGCTCATCTCACAACTTGAACAGGGTCCCTACTTAAGAAGTGCTTCATGGTGAGGCTCATACACCAGTGCCAAGAACTGTTTGAATGAATAAGTGAATGAATGAATAAGGCATGGAAATAGTTTCATTATCCAGAAGTTTTAATGGTATTTTAACTATTGGTATAAAATTTTTTTTTTTTTTTTTTTTTTTTCGATATGTGGGCCTCTCACTGTCGTGGCCTTTCCCGTTGCCGGACGCGCAAGCTCAGCGGCCACGGCTCACAGGCCCAGCCGCTACGCGGCTCCCGGGCCCAGCCACTACGCGGCATGTGGGATCCTCCCAGACCGGGGCACGAACCCGTATCCCCTGCATCGGCAGGCGGACTCCCAACCACTGCGCCACCAGGGAGGCCCGGTATAAAAAATTTTATTAAGCAAAATAATCAGGTAAACCTGGGAACTGTTAGCTCATTTGAGCACCAGTTATATTTAAACGAAGAATATGCCCAGTATTAACTAGTCTTATCTCATTAGCTAAAGTACTTAGAGGCTTCATGAACACACACACATATATAGCCCTTTAGTGTACTGTGTATTCAGTAAGGTTCCTATGTTAGTTAACCCACAGTAGTGTGTGTGTGTGTGTGTGTGTGTGTGTGTGTGTGTGTGTGTGTATGCACGTGTTCTATTAGGTGCTGAACATTATTCTAGGTCCTTGAGGGGAAGCTGAGTACAAACAAAGAATAAGGTCTGGTGACTGCTCTTGAGATGAAGATCTAAATGAGAAAGATAATTACAGGAAGGGCAGAGGAATAAATCTAAGCTTAACTGTGTGGTACTGGCTAGAGTACAGTAAACTGTCCTCACACGTGTGGGTCACTGGACAAGTGAGGTGACTTGTAGAAGATCACACTGCTAAAGTAACAGATGTGAACTTGAACCCATGGCTTAGGACTTTCAGTCCAGTGGGCTTTCCACCACAACACGAAGCAAAAAGCATAGTGGTTAAAGAATGAGATTTCTAGAGTCATAGGGGATGAGCCCTAAATCCTTGCTCCACCATTTACTAGATGTGTGACCTTAGGCAAGTTACTTAACTGTTCTGTGCCCTGGTTTTCTTTGTAAAATGGGGATAATAAGAGAAGGTACTTGTAGAGTTGTTGTGACAGTAAGTTAATTCATGGAAAGCACATAGAACAGTGCCTGGAGCATAGTAAGTGCTCAGTAAATGTTATTATTAAATGATAGATATTATTATTATTATTTATTGTGCTTTATCAACTGTACAAAGAAACAGGAGTTCTACATATAATGGATAGTAGCAAAACTGGATTTCTTTACTAATGTCCATTCAGAGTGAATGAGGGCAAACTTGTGAAGAGCTTACCCTGTATTCCAAAACTCTGAAGCCAGAAAGAGGGTAGAGAGAACAAGAAGAGAAGGATCCAAATGAATGAGACTAAGAAAAATGGAAGAGGACTTCTCTGGTGGTCCAGTGGACTCCATGCTTCCAATGCAGGGGATGTGGGTTCGATCCCTGGTCAGTGTACTAAGATCCCACATGCCGCACAGCCAAAAAAAATAAAAAGCAAATTGCAAAAAAAAAAAAAAAAGAGAGAGAAAGAAAAACGGAAGAGAGGAGGAGGGAATGAGAACTTGGAAGTGGCAGGAAAGAGGCAGGGGGACAGAGGTGATAGAAAGGAGAGGAGATAAAAACGTGTGTATGGGGTAAATTGGCAAGGAAGGGGAGGCACAGAGGAGGTGGCAGAGGAGACAAGGGCAGGGTGGCTGCCACTTCACTAGGGGGACTCCCTGCAGGCCAAGGCTTTCCTTCAGGGTGTGGTTTCAAGGGGTTTGGGGGAAGGGCCCTGGCCAAGACTAATATCTTCCCCACATTACGGCTGATCCTCAAATTTCCACTATTAGAGAGAATTCCTCCTTTATAAATATGTGCAGGGCCAACTCTGGTTATACCATATGTCTCTGTTGGTCAAATGAATATTTTGGAAACAAGCCTACACACAAAGCTTTTTTACATCAATTTTTCCTTTAGCCAAGGGTGGGGATAGAAGAAGGAAGAGTACAGGGATATTGCTTTACCTGGCTTGCTGCTGGACAAGTACTAAGATGACCTTAAGAAAATGGGTTCTGGGACTTCCCTGTGGTCCAGCGGTTAAGATTCCGCGCTTCCACTGCAGGGGGCGCAGGTTTGATTCCTGGTCGGGGAGCTAAGATCCTGCATGCCGCGGGGTGCGGCCTTAAGAAAAAAAGAAATGGATTCTACTAGAGGATTGTAAGTGCTGCCTTGGCCTGATCCTTACACTACTTCAAGCAACTGCCCTCTCTGTTCCTTCACGGCTAAACTTCTTAAGATCTCTTTTTTCTTCAGCACCTTGACCTCTTCATTTCTCAGACACTTCAACATGCTGCTGTCTGAATTCTTCCCCACACCTCCACTGAACTGTTTTCTAGAAGAATGGCAAAGAGATTTTAGCTTGTTGGCAACTCTGATTGGTAGTAGCTGCTTGGGGGGACTATGTTGAGAAGGATTCTGAGGCTGTGTCTAGGTTTAGCAGGAAAATGTGCCCAAATCAGTTTGTCAAGTAATCCATGGGAATACATGGTAGGCAGGGTGGGGGCTGGAGGGATGTAGTCATATGTGCCCTATATTTGCTATTCCTGCCTTAGGAGACCAAGAGCGACCCCCTAATTACCCAACCTAATGTCTTCTTTTCAGTGATGGCTCACCCTATTTGATCTCTCTGCAGCACCTGTCATCAACTACTGCCTCATCTTTGGCACTGTCTTCTCTCTCATCACCACTCCTCTCTCTGTTCCTTGACAGTCTCCTTCCCTGGATCATTTTCCTTTACCTATCTCTTAAATGTAGGTGCCCTCAGGTTGTCCTCTCAGCTCTTTTCTCTCTCTCTGCAAGAGTTTACACTCTCTGCTGTGGTTTAAATCACTTCCATGCAGAGATCCTAAATTTTTGGGTTCAGTGTTTATCCCTGGCCTCTGACTTGAATTTATAATTGTCTGCTGGACATTTCTACCTGGAAAACTTGAATTCTTGATACTTGATGCTTACTGTGTTCTAAGTTGAACTAATTCAGTATAAGTCCTTCAAAGAGAATGTTCATCTTCTCTTTTTGTTCACTCAGCACCATAGGTGAGACCCATCATACAATAAGCTACTCAGCAAAGATTTGAATTTATGACCCTGAATGGATCACTGTGCTTATGTTTTGTTTAGAGGCACTGGATTTTCTGCTTTCAAAATACCCCAAATGATATGGGATTAGGGGATAGAGATTAGGGGATCTCTATCTCTGGGAGATATTCCCATTGTTTGATGAACAATGATTTTTCTTCTTGCCATTTGTCAGATGAAGAAAAACATATCTCACTGGGTGCAAGAAGATAGAGAGAGGCATAGGGTACTCCCAAGACTGGCACTATCTCTAAGGGGACAGCCAGACAGCATGCAATATGCTTGGGGTATTATTTGAAAACACTCACTGGTTATCTTCTGAGGCAGGATGCAGGGTGGGGAGATGCTAGGGAGACAATGATGAAGCAGACAGTCCCTGGCCTTGAGGAGCTTGCAGTCTAGTAGAGAAGGCAGAGAGGTGCAGGAAGAACTATGATGAGATGAACACTACAGGTGAGTCATTTCTCTGGAGCTATGGGAACTCAAGTGGGAATTCTGAGTGTGGGGCTGGGTGATGCATGATGGGAAGCAACTGAACTGGCCTTGAAGGATGAACGAGATTTAAATAGGAAGGGAGAGAAGGTAAGAAAGGCAGAGGAGCAGAATGAAGACAATGAAGATACATTCTAAACAAGTCATCAAAAATTAATTTATGAGAAAGAACAGAGTACAGGGTCATAAGTAGCGCCAGCACAGCTCTGTAAGCAACTTTCTTGTCTTCTCTGAATAGCACATCCTTCCTTTGTGATGGACAATAATAGGTTGATGGGCTTGGCAGAGGCAGAGGAAAAGTCATGAATGGACTTGATATTCTATCAGAGTAGGATTTCTCTCTGATATATTCATCACAGTGGTTAATTGGGAGCAAATCAGAGTTGAACTTGCTTATATCCTATTGATTCATTTGTTCCCTCATTCACTTGATACCAGTGTCTCCCAAGGACTCCTGTGTACCAGGCTCTGGGTGCGAAGAGATAACTGAGACTCAGTCCCTGCCCCCAAGGAGTGGATGGGGAGGCAGCTGTGCAAACAAGCAGCTCTAATGCTCTGTGGTAAGTGCCGCAATAGACATGCAGGCAAGAGCTCCTGGAGTCCAGAGGGAAGATAAAGCAAAGCTGTGCTCTCTGAGTCAGCCTCTAACCGATTTCCCTGTCTCCCCTCCCTCCCTGAGTTTTCCGTCCGAAATTCAGATCTGATCATGTCATTCCCCCTGCTTAAAAACCGTGGTTGGCTCCCCACGGACTGTAGGACCCAGTCCAAACTCTCAGGCAGGACATACAAAGGCCTTCACAGTCTGGCGCAACTGACTCCTCCAGTCTTATCTCACACCACGGGCCAGGCTCTGGCCTCTACACTGTAGCCACACTGCACTGGAGTGTCTCTCCTACTCCTCCTTATCTGGTCAAGTCTTCTGCTTCCCTTGCACCCCTGCTAAATGTTGCTTCTCGGCTGCACTGGCCCCAACGCCCCCTGATGGAGTAAGTTCCTCCTCTGCCTTCCCACAGCTTGCTGTCAACCTCTGTATTCTAGTACTTATCACACCATAGTGTAATTGTCTGTCTATGTGCCCATCTCCCCCACCAGGCCATGGTCTCCTCAAGGTTGGGAACTGGGCATTATTCTTTTTCTTATCCTTGAGATTTCGTCTGGGCCTGGCATATAGTAGGTGCTCCATCCATCTTGGCCGAGTGAATGAATGACTCTGACACTGGCCATTTGGGTCTGGTCATTGTCAGCAGCTAGCATTACTTAACATGAGAGATGCATAAAAATATGAAGGGCAGCCAGAGTAGCTAAAAAACGGGCGGCTCTAGTCACATCATGAAAAAAACAAGAGATGGAGGAGACAATGCTCCCACTCAGGCTTTAACTAATGACTCTCCCTTCTGAGCAGCCCCTTCTTGTCTGCTCTCCCGTTCACTTTCAAAAACCCAGTGATTGAAATGATTCTAATTATTCATGGTCAGTGGCATATCCAGGAAACAGTTTACAAGCAATTAAAATACGCCAAAATAGATTTATGCAGGTTGAACCTGATCCTGCTGGTAAAAAGGGAGTAAGTGACTTACATCTTGGAGGGGTATTTGCTTCCTGAGGTTGCTCTTTATCACTCTTTACTGTACTAGCTTGGGGCTAACACGGGAAACATTTGGAGGTCCTTCATAAGGCGAGTGTGCAGCGAACGGTGCAGGGGGCGTGTAGACTGCATGCGTGATGGCAGCTAGCTGTCCTGTAAATGTGGGAGCGCTGCCTCTGCCCACATTCCCCCCACTGCCTCCCCAGCCATGGGGGGAGGATGGCTCAGCAGCAGGTAGCTCGTGGTAGTAGGAAAGCTCCCAGCACCGTGATCATGACGGTTCCAATAACATTGGAACAACTTAGGATCATTTAACCCCACAAGGTTCAATCTTCCAGTTGGTAAAATAGGGACACAGATCTCCACCCTCCCAACTTTAAAGGGTTGTTTATGAGGATCAATGGAAGAAATGTTGTGAAAAGCTCTAGAGGCTACAGAAATGGTGGCAGGGGGTCACTTTTATTACAAAAACTCTAACTCGTGGGCCCTTTCAATGCTCTAGAAGTGGCTAGTGCTCATCAGCAGATTAGTAAAGGTGTACTGGGGCAAGTCCCCTAATAGTTTACTTAAGAGTCCACACAAGAACTATTCATTACCTTGCTACACTCAAACCAAGTCTTTTACTGTCCCTTTAATGAAGACAGCAGTCAGCAGCTAAGCAAACAGGACATTTGGTTGAGAATAGACATGGGCAGCAGAGGCCTAGCACATGGAGTCCAGGTGTCTCCAGAGATTTTGTGCCATCCCTCCCCATGGCAGGCAGGCTCTGCTTCCTTGGGATTGACTCTAGGGAAAAACAGCCTCCTTTTGCTGCTCCGAGAAACCTAGAACATATAGCTAAGCCATTCAGTGGGCCAATGTGATAGCTAAGCCATTCAGTGGGCCAATGTGATTGGTGCAAAATTTAGAATGAACAAATTGAAATGGCATATTTCACCACTAGCTTTTTTTTTTTTTTTTTTTTTTTGCGGTATGCGGGCCTCTCGCTGTTGTGGCCTCTCCCGTTGCGGAGCACAGGCTCCGGATGCGCAGGCTCAGCGGCCATGGCTCACGGGCCCAGCCGCTCCGCGGCATGTGGGATCTTCCCAGACCGGGGCACGAACCCGTGTCCCCTGCATCGGCAGGCGGACTCTCAACCACTGCGCCACCAGGGAAGCCCCACCACTAGCTTTTGAGCTAAGTGCAGAGGGACTTCAGAAAGGCCAAAAGGCTGGCACAGAAGCAGAGGCGGGGGGGGTGGTGGGGTGGGGAAGCAAAGGCCATGGAAAATCAGTAAACTGGAGTGATAGTTTACCCGGAAGTCTAACTTTAAATTATTAAGCCCTTGAGATACTGTAATGGAAAGTTATATAGCTTACATCTGCAAAAGGATCCTGGGTTTCTTCATGCTCTGTCACACTTCCCTGCCTTTCCACTCACCATTCCTTGTGCAGAGAATGCCCGGCCCTCCCTTCTTACTCATCTTTCAAGACCCATCTCCAATGTAACCTCTTTGAAGCCTTTGCCGACTCCCCAAAAGCGAGATCCTTGCTCCCTGTGCCGTCACAAGGTCTTTTACAGCCCTAAGGCCCACTCTGACACATTTGTTTGCACACCCTTCTTCCCCATTCGGCCAGGAGTGTAGCTCTCAGAAGCAAGAACCAGATGGTAGCTGTACCTAGCACAGAGCAGGAACAAAGATGGGCCTCACTCAAGGCCAGCTGAATGAATGAGCATTTGAGCATACGTGAACCGGCCACATTTATCAGGTCTGCAGAGGACCCAAAGGGAAGGCTCATTAGGCAATGATTTGATATGGTAGACATGCTTCTTCCACACTGGTTTACCTGATTAGTGACTGCTGGCAAGCAGCAAGAAACCTGCCGGCAGAGGCAGCCTGACAATGTACCTATGAGGCAAGGTCTGGTCCTGGCTATTAGCTTGGTTCCCACAACTTGTAAACGTGAGCTGGAAAAGTGCTGCCCTCCCCGCCACTCAACTCTCAGGTGCCTGCTTCTCAAGAAGTTGCCCAGCAGCACAGACAGCATCATCTTGTACATCTGAAAACTGAAAATGCATCTATTACCAGAGAGGAAGGCCTAATGGACAGAGCCTGACCCAGCCTCGGCTCCCACAGAAGCTCCGGCTCGGCAGCCACAGCCTCCGTTTCTCCTTCTGGTTCTGCTAATGATGAACTCGATGACTTTGGACACATCGGCTCATCTCACATTCTCCATTCCCCGCAGTGGGAAGAATAATGAAGATGTTGCACGGATTGAGTCAATAAGAAGCTTGACTGAGATCCCTGTGGACGGGGGAATCAGCAGTTGATGCTGGCAGAGACTGCAGAGTTCTGTTGTTTTCGGTATTTGTTTGTAAGTGAATCATTCTGCCTTGAGCCCAGATGTGCAGCCCGTGGAGAGGAAGAGAGGAAGGGCAGGCGGGCGGGCACCTCCGGCCTAAGCTGCAGCAGTCAGAGCACACGGAAATGGACGGGACTGGACGGGACAGGATGGGATGGGACGGGATGGGATGGGAGGGACAAGACAGGACGGGAAGGATGCTCAGCTGCTGGCTTGCCAACAACTGGTCCCCTGCTCCCTGATAGGGACCAGAAGCAATAAGCTCTGAAGGCTGTGTATACTGAAGCAGTTTTGTATTGAAATCAAATCAAACTCATGGCAAAGTCAATCTGACACATCTTTAATGATAAACATAATGATTATTGTGCTGTACTGTAATTAGGCATAATGGTAAGCAGCTCTCAGGAATGACTGCAATTATGATTACTTTTACACGGCTGAACCAACTATTTCTGAGGTCTGCCAGGATGGGGGTGGGGACTGGGGGGTCTGGATAGGAGGCAGAGCAGAAATCTAGTTGCAAGGCATTTCTCTGGTTCTCCCCTCCCCATCCCACCCTGAGGCAACAATCCCTCCATCCCTTATTGGGAAACAGAAAAAAGATCTGATGAAGAGTTGGATGGCTAGCTCCTTTCTCCAGCTAGGGAGAGGCCACACTGAAGTTCCTAGGGTTAGAGAATCTGGAATGTTCAGAGGTGCTTTGAGGTGATTTCCCATGAGGCTTGAAATTCTACCAAGTGGCCTTAAGCCTAAATAGTATATGCCTAATGTGTAGACCATGTTTGGATCCTGGTTTGAACAAGTCCATGCAGAAAGATATTTTTGAGACAACTGGGTAAAACTTAACAGTGACTGGTATTAGATGGTATTAAGGAATTATTAATTTGTCAGCTTTGATCATGGTATTGTGGTTATTTAAGAAAAGGTCCTTATCTGTTGGAGAAACTTACTGAAATATTTAGTCCAGCAACTGTGGAATGGTATGGTCCCTGGGATTTGCTTTCAAATACTTCAAGAAAAAAATGAGGAATGGAAGAAATAAGAAGGGCAGAATGTTGGTAATTGTTGAAGCTGGGTGATGGGTACATGCGGGTTCATCATACTCTTGTCTCTGCTGTGTATATATTTGAAAGTTTCCATAACAAAAAGTTAAAAAATTCATATACCCTAGACTGCTCTGACAGTGATTCATACATTAGTGAAAATTAGTTTGATCATGCTAACAACACCTAGTAGATGCAGACAGATCTCAGGACTGGGATTTGGGATGGGCAGAGCCAGGAGGGTGGGCAGTTTGGGGCATGGGCCACCGTCAGGGAGTGCAAAGTCCTGGCTGGGGTGGAGAAATGTGTGTGAGGGAAGAGGAAATTTGAATGGTCAGGAGATAGTCTGAAAGTTCTGGGAGAGAAGGCAGGAAGTGTAGGAAGAGAGGAGACAGAGTGTAATAGGGGCTCATGTCCACCACCTGTTAGGCCCCCTCTAGTCTGTAAGCTCCTAGATGTTGAGTCTGTATCGTAATCCTCTCTGTCTTACCTAGAGCCCTCAGGACATGAGTTTCTTCATTTTATTTCACTCATTCCCTTGAGAATATTTATTGCGTGCCTACAGTAGCCAGGCAATACAAACATGTGCCTGTGGTAGGCAAAGGAGATGGAGCAGAGAACAAATGTGAACAAAACCAAGTCCCAGTCCTCAGGGAGCTCACATCCCAGTGGGAAGAGACACAGTAAATAAACAGCAAGGATGTACGTCAGATGATGATACGTGTGGCAAAGAAAATAATGTCGGGTAAGGTGGAGAGGGAATGCTGAGTAGCTGCTCAAGACCAAACTTGCATGGCACTTAGGCCCTTATGAGCTTTTCCAGGTCCCCCCTGCAGCCTGGTTTTTGGTCATGTTGGACCCTGTGCCTGGGGGTTTTGCCAAGGGCTCCTGGGCCTCTTGGCCTGTGTATACACTTTAACCTCATTCTTGACTTAATTGTCCCCTCCTACTCCTGATTACCCCACATTCCTCTCTAGGTACCACTTCCTCCAGGAAGCTCTCACAGGTCCTTCCTTCCTCCCACCTCCACACTCTGCCATTGGTCTTCTCCACTTCCACAGCATCCTTTAACGAATCTCTACTACAGCCCTTACCATCTGGATTATGATTCTAGACTTTGTGCTCCTTGAGGACAGAGAATCTGTCTTTTTTTTTTTTTTAACATCTTTATTGGAGTATAATTGCTTTACAATGGTGTGTTAGTTTCTGCTTTATAACAAAGTGAATCAGCTACACATATACATATATCCCCATATCTCCTCCCTCTTGCATTTCCCTCCCACCCACCCTATCCCACCACTCTAGGTGGTCACAAACCACCGAGCTGATCTCTCTGTGCTATGTGGCTGCTTCCCACTAGCTATCTATTTTACGTTTGGTAGTGTATATATGTTCATGCCCTCTTTTTATATTTATATGGCACAGGGCCTAGAACACAGTAGGCCAGATACTATGCATGTTTAATGAATACACGAATGAATGGACGGATGAAAGAATGAATATGCTCCCTAGCAGAACATCGGAGGCTTGGGAAGCATCCTCACCCTAAATCAAATGCTAGGGAAGCAGAGGTGCTAATATGTGCTCAGATACCAAAGGGAGAAATGGGATCAGTATACTTAGATATGTATTAAACTCAATGATGATTTTTTTATAACTATATATATATTTTAAAATTTATTTATTTTTATTTATTTATTTTATTTTTGGCTGTGTTGGGTCTTCGTTGCTGTGCACAGGCTTTCTCTAGTTGCAGCGAGCATGGGCTACTCTTTGTTGCAGTGCACGGGCTTCTCATTATGGTGGCTTCTCTTGTTGTGGAGCACCAGCTCAGGTGCACGTGGGCTTCAGTAGTTGTGGCTTGTGGGCTCAGTAGTTGTGGCTCGCAGGCTTAGTAGCTCCGTGGCATGTAGGATCCTCCCGGACCAGGGCTCAAACCCGTGTCCCCTGCATTGGCAGGTGGATTCCCAACCACTGCACCACCAGGGAAGTCCTCGATGATGATTATAATCATGTTCACACTCAACATTTATTGCATGGACTCTGGACCAGATCACCTGGGTTTTAATTTTGTCTCTATCACTTCCTAGCTGTGTGATTTTGGGCAGGTTATCTATACTATCTGTGCCTCAGAGTTACTGTACATATCACCATTATATAAAGATAAGTGAGGGTTAAAGCTGTTAAGTAACTTGTTCCAGGTCACAGAGGTCATAAATTGAAAATTAGGATTCTATATCTAGTCTGTGTGACTCTAAAAATCACTGCTCTAGACCAGGACTTGACAAACTATGGCCCATGGATCTAATTTGTCCCTCTGTCTATTTCTTTCCCTTGTGGATATAATTCACCCTTTTAGAGTACACAATTCAGATATTCACAAGTAGTACATTTACAAGGTTGTGCAACCATCACCACTGTGTATTCCAGAACATTTTCATCAGTCCAGAGTAAACCGAATACCCATTAAGTATTAATTTCCCCACCCTTCAGCCCCCTAGCAACCACTAATTTCCTTTCTGTCTCTATGGATTTGCCTATTCTGGATAGTTAACATAAGTAGAATCATATACTATGTAGTCTTTAGTATCTGGCTTTTTTCACTTAGCATGTTTTCAAGGTTCATCCATGTTGTAGCATGTATCAGTACTTTATTCCATTTTATGGCTGAATAATATTCCATTGTATATATATACCAGATTTTGTTTATCCAGTCATCAGCTGATGAACATTTGGTTGTTTCTACTTTTTTGGCTATTATGAATAATGTTGCTATGAAATTATGTGTACAAGTCTTCTTCTAAGGGTATTATAGTTTTAGCTCTTCCATTTAGGTCTTTGATCCATTTTGAGTTAATTTTGGTATATGGTGTGAGAAAAGGGCCCAACTTCATGATCTTTCACATGTGGATATCCAGTTGTCCTAGTAGCATTTGTTGAAAAGATCATTCTTTTCCCATTCAGTAGTATTGACATTCATGTCAAAAATCAATTGGTCACAGATATATAGGTGTATTTCTGGACTTGCATTTCTATTCTATTGATCTATATAGGTCTCTGTATGCCAGTACCACTATCTTGACTATTGTAGCTCTATAGTAAAATTTAAAATCAGGAAGTGTGAGTTCTCCAACTTGGTTCTTTTTCAAGATTGTTTTGGATATTCTGGGTCCCTTGCACTTCCATATGAATATTAGGATCAGTTTGTCAGTTTCTTAAAAAAAAGAAAAACTAGCTGGGATTTTGATAGGAATTATGTTGAATTGGTAAATCAATGTTGGGAACATTGCCATTTTAAGAATAGTAAATCTTCCAATCCATAAACACGAGATGTGTTTCCATACATATAGGTCTTTACTTTCTTGCAACAATTTCCAGTAGTTTTCAGTGTACAACTCTTGCACTCCTTCTTTTAAATTTATTTATAAGCATTTCACTCTTTTTGATGCTATTGTAATAGGATTTTTTTCTTAATTACATTTTTGGATTGCTCATTGCTAATGTATTAAAATACAGTTGATTTTTGTATATTGATCTTGTATCCAGCAAACCTGCTGAGCTCATTTTTT
>NW_006795110.1:395365-421982 GCF_000442215.2 Lipotes vexillifer | reverse complement strand
TGCTGAACTCATTTTTTGAAAAGACTTAGTTTTTTAGAGCAGTTTTAGGCTCACAGCAAAATTGAGGAGATAGAGAGATTTCCCATATACCCCCTGTTTTCACACATGCATAGCTTCCCTCATTAATGTCATTCCCCACTAGCGTGGTACATTTATTACAATTGATGAACCTACACTGACACATTACTGTCACCCAATGTCCATAGTTTACCCTATGGACATTCCATAGGTTTGGACAAATGTATAATGGCATATCATTATAGTATCACACAGAGTATTTTCAATGACCTAAATATCCTCTATGCTATACCTATTCATCTCTCTATCCATCCTCGACCACTGATCTTTTTATTGTCTTCATAGATTTTCCTTTTCCAGAATGTCATATAGTTAGAATCATATGGTATGTAGCCTTTTTAGACTCCTTCTTTCACTTAGTAATATGTGTTTAAGGTTCCTCCAAGTTTTTCATGGTTTGACAGCTCATTTTGTTTTAGTGCTGAATAATATTCCATTGTCTGGATGTACCACAGTTTGTTTATCCATTCACCTACTTAAGGACATCTTGGTTGCTTCCAAGTTTTGGCAATAATGAGTAAAGCTGCTCTCAACATCCGTGTGCAGGTTTTAATGTTGATGTAAGTTTTTGACTCCTTTGGGTAAATACCAAGGAGTGCAATTGCTGGATCCTGTGGTAAGAGAATGTTTAATTTTGTAAGAAACCACCAAACTGTCTTCCAAAGTGGCTGTACCATTTTGCATTCCCACCAGCAATGAATGAGAATTCCTGTTGTTCCACTCCTTGCCAGCATTTGATGTTGTTAGTGTTCTGAATTTTGGCCATGTGAACTCATTTTTTAAGTCTAATAATATTTTTGTATGGACACCTTAGGAGTTCTATGTACAAAATCATGTCACCTGAAAATAGTGGCAGCTTTACTTTTTTTTTCTTATCTGCATGCCTTTTATTTCTTTTTCTCCAATTGCCCTGGCTAGAGCTTCCAGCACAATGTTGAATAGAAGTGGCAAGAGTGCACATCCTTGTCTTGTTCCTGATCTTAGGAGAAAAGCTTTCAGTCTTTTACCATTAAGTATGATATTAGATGTAGAGTTTTCATAGACCCCCCCCTTTATCAAGTTGAAGTTCCCTTCTTTTCCTAATTTGTTGAGTGTTATTTAGTATGAAAGGGTATAGAATTTTGTCAAATAATTTTACTGTGTCTATTGAGATGATCATGTTTTTGTTTTTATTTAATTGATATGGTTTATTTCATTAATTGATTTTCAGATGTTACAACAACTTTGCATTCATGAGATAAATCCTATTTGGTCATGGTGTATGGTCCTTTTTACGTGTTGCTGGATTTGGTTTGCTAGTATTTTGTTGAGGACTTTTGTGCCCATATTCATAAGAGATGCTGGTCTGTAGTTTTCCTTTCTTGTGATGTTTTTGTCTAGTTTTGGTATCAGGGTAATACTGACTCATAGAATGCATTGGGAAGTGTTACCTCCTCTTCCGTTTTTTAAAACGAAAGGATTAGTGTTAAGTCTTTAAATGTTTGGTAGAATTAACCAGTAAAACCCCATATGTACCTGGGGTTTCCTTTGTGGGATTAAAAAAATATTAATTAAATCTCTTTTACTTGTCATAGGTCTAGTCAGATTTTCTATTTTGTCTTGAGTTAGTTTTTGTAGTGTGTGTCTTTCTAGGAATATGTCCATTACATCTAGGTTATGCAATTTGTTGACATACAGTTGTTCATAGTATTCTCTTATGCTCCTTTCTTTAAAAAAATTTTACTTATTTTTGGCTGCACTGGGTCCCCACCGCTGCTTGCGGTCTTTCTCTAGTGGCAGAGAGCGGGGGCCACTCTTCATTGTGGTACACAGGGCTCCCACTGCGATGACCTCTCCCATTGCGGAGCATGGGCTCTAGCTGTGCAGGCTCCAGTAGTTGTGGCCCACGGGCCTAGTTGCTCCACGGCATGTGGGATCCTCCCGGACCAGGGATCGAGCCCACGTCCCCTGCATTGGCAGGTGGACTCCCAACCACTGCGCCACCAGGGAAGCCCTATGCTCCTTTTTATTTCTGTAAGCTTGGTAGAAATGTTCCCACTCTCATTTCTGCTTTTAGTAATTTGAATCTTTTCTCCTTTTTCTTCCCCCCTTTGTCAGTCTACCTAAAGGTTTGTCAATTTTGTTGATCTTTTCAAAGAATCAGCTTTTGGGGCTTTCCTGGTGGTGCAGTGGTTAAGAATCCACCTGCCAATCCAGGGGATACGGGCTCGATCCCTGGCCCGGGAAGATCCCACGTGCCACGGAGCAACTAAGCCCGTGAGCCACAACTACTGAGCCCACGTGCCACAGCTACTGGAGCCCACGTGCCTAGAGCCCGTGCTCAGCAACATGAGAAGCCACCGCAATGAGAAGCCTGTGCACCGCAACGAAGACCCAAAGCAGCCAAAAATAAATAAATAAATAAAATAAATTTATTTAAAAAAACCCAAATACTAAGACAGAGAGTAAGATGTAATGAAGTAGAGATTCTATAGGTAGGAACTACTTTTTCAAGAAGGTGGATTATAAAAGGGATCAGAAAAATGGGACAGTAACTGGCAGGAGACATGGGATCCAGCAGGGTTTCTATTTTCCATTAGATATGGGTGATATTTAAAGCTATGAGACTAGATAAAATTATGAGGGAAGTGTAGATAGAAAAGAAACAAGGACTGAGTCCTGGGGATCTCCAAGGTTTAGAGATCAGGAAAATTGGGAGGAACCAGCAAAGGAGCCTGAAGAGGAAAGGCCACAGATACTAGAGGAACAGGAGGGTATGGTGGTCTGCAAACCAAATAAAGTGTTCCAAGGAATTGTGTGATCAAACGTGTCAAGCATTGACAATAGGTTAAAAATAAGATGAGGAAAAAAAAAAAAAAGTAAGATGAGGGCTATGAACTGACCACTGAAGAACATGAAAGTCACTGCAGACCTTCATAAGAGCAGTTTTGGTGGAGTGGTGGGAGTAAAAGCCTAACTGGATTAGGTTTAGGAGAAAATGAGAGGTATGACACTATCAACAAGTAGAGAAGATGTGAGTCTACAGTAAATTTTACACTGTTGATGGAAACAAATGTGGTATAGTTAGAAAGCAATTTAGCATTATCTCTTTTTTAATTAATTAATTTTTTTGGCCATGCTGTGCAGCATGCAGGATCTCAGTTCCCAACCAGGGATCCAACCCGTGCCCCCTAAAGTGGAAGTGCAGAGTCCTAACCACCAGTCTGCCAGGGAATTCTGTAGCATTATCTCTTAAAGGTGAACAATCACATACCTATACTGCACAATACCACTCCTAGGTATAAACCCAAAAGAAATTCTTACACAAATGTACCACATAAATGATAATATTCTGAGCATCAATGTTAGGAATAGCAAAAACAAACAAGCCTGGATTAATCCAAAAGCTCATTGGCAGGAGAATGGATAAATTATGGTATATTCACAAAATGCAATATTATACAACATGAAAAAATGAATAAAACAGCTATATACAACATGAATTAATCATGAAGATGTAATACTGAATGGAAACAAACAGAAGATGGTATTGCAATAAGACAATATAGTAGTGGTTGAGAGCATAGACTAGGAGCCAAACTATCTGGGTTCAAATCCCAGCTGGGTCATTCACTAGCAACGTGATTATTAAACTCTCTGTAGTTCATTTTTTCTCATCTGTGAAACAGGGAAAATAATAATGAAATTGTCGTAAGGATTAAATTGATATAATATATATAATTATACATAAAGTACTTAGAACAATGTAAACAAGCAAATTAAACATGACTTTAAACTATGTTTTAAAAAAGCAACAGAATAATAAATATAAAATTTAAAAGAGTGGTTACCTCTAGAAGGGAGGGAGGGAGGGGATGGGATGGGGAGAAACTCCTAAATATATGCAATTTACAGGCAATGATTCTAGTCCTTGAGTTGGAAGATGGGTTTACAGGTGTGTTCCTCTTATTATTATGCTTTAGAGTTACATGTAACCTTTTGTATTATCAGATAATAAATTAAAGATAATAAAAGAAAAAGTAATGGAAGGAGATAAATTGGAGACAGCAAGTATATAACTCTTGAATAAACAACACTTTCAGATAGTTTATATAAAGGGAAGAAGAGAAATGGGGCAGCAGCCCCTGGGCCCCAGCCGCTCCGCGGCACGTGGGATCCTCCCAGACCGGGGCACGAACCTGTGTCCCCCGTATCTGCAGGCAGACTTTCAACCACTGTGCCACCAAGGAAGCCCCTCCCCTTCATTTTTAAAAAATAAATTAATTTATTTAATTTATTTATTTTTGGCTGCATTGTGTCTTCGCTGCTGTGCGCAGGCTTTCTCTAGCTGCAGTGAGCAGGGGCTACTCTTTGTTGCAGTGTGCATGCTTCTCACTGTGGTGGCTTCTCTTGTTGTGGAGCATGGGCTCTAGGCATGCAGGCTTCAGTAGTTATGGCATGTGGGCTCGGTAGTTGTGGCTTGCGGGCTCTAGAGCACAGGCTCAGTAGTTGTGGTGCACAGGCTTAGTTGCTCCACGGCATGTGGGATCTTCCCAGACCAGGGATTGAACCCGTGTCCCCTGCATTGGCAGGCAGATTCTTAACCACTGAGCCACCAGGGAAGTCCCTCCCCTTCATTTCTGATGAATAGTTTTGCCAGTTTTAGAATTCTTGGTTGACTTTGTTTTCTTTCAGTACTTTGAATATCTGGCTTCTGGTTTCTGATCAAAAGTCAGTTAATATTATTGAGGATTCCTTGTATGTGATGAGTTTTCTCTTGCTGCCTTCATGTTCTCTCTTTGTCTTTGTCTTTTGGCAGTTTATGATGTGTTGCAGTGTGGATCTTTTTGTTTTATCCTCCTTTGAGTTTGTTGAGCTTCTTGGATGTGTAGATCAATGTCTTTCATAAAATTTGGCAAGTTTGGGGCCATTATTTCTTCAAATACTCTTTTTGTTCCTTTCTCTCTCTTCTCTCCTTCTGGGACTCCCATTATATGTATGTTGGTACATACAGGTGGTACACCTGTGTGATATTGTCACACAGGTCTCTGAAGTTCTGTTCATTTTTCTTCATTATTTTTACTTTCTGCTCCTTAGACTGGATGATATCAATTGACCTATTTTCAAGTTTACTTCTTTCTTCTGCCTACTCAAATTTGCGGTTGAGCTCCTCTAGTGAATTTTTCATTTCAATTATTTTACTTTTAGACTCCAGAATTTGTGTTTGCTATTTTAATTTATTTTATAAATTTTGCCTCTTTATTGATATTCTTTATTTGGTGAGAAACTGTTCTCATAATTTTCTTTAATTCCTTGTGCATATTTAAAATAGCTGATTTTAAGTTCTTGTTGAGTAAGTCCAATGTCTAGATGTCCTCAGGGACAGTTTATATTGATTAATGTTTTCCCGTATATTGACCATACTTTCTCATTTCTTTGCATGTCTTATAATTTTTGTTGAAAAGTGGACATTTAAAATTATATAATGATAGGAAAAGAATTTGAAAAAGAATAGATACATGTATATGTATAACTGAATCACTTTGCTGTACATCTGAAACTAACACAACACTGTTAATCAACTCTACTCCAATATAAAATAAAATTAAAAAAAAATTATATAATGAGTTAACTCTGGAAATCAGATTCTCTCCCTCCCCAGGGTTTATTGTTAATGCTGGTAGTGTTTGTTTAGTGACTTTTCTGAAATAATTTTGTAAAGTCTGTATTCTTGTCAAGTGTGGCTACTGTAGTCTCTATGTGGTTAGCTTTTTTTTTGCCATGCTGTGCGGCATGCGGGATCTTAGTTCCCTGACCAGGGATCCAACCTGTGCCCCTTCCAGTGGAAGTGCAGAGTCTTAACCACTGGACCGCCAGGGAGTTCCCTCTACTTGGTTAGCTTAGTGATCGGCTAATGGTTGGACAGGGGTGTCCTTAAGTGCCTGGAACTAGTAAGTTTCCCAGTCTTTGCCAAGAGGTTCTGTGTGCATGGTGGGGGCACATCATCAATGTTCAGCCAGGCAGTTGATAACTCTTTACATTTCACTTGTGCACAGCTTGAAGGTCAGCCAGAGGTGAGAGCTTAGGCCTTTCTCAGGTCTCTTCTGAGCATGCACATAGCTCTGGGCATGCACATAGCCCTGTGCGTGCATGTGTCCCTCTAGATTCCCAGGAATATGTTGAAGCTTTTCAAAGACCCTATAGACACCTCATTCCCTAGCTTTTCCTTTTGAGTGTTTTGGTTAGCCTACTGTTTGCCCCAACTGTTATCCACTGCCTCAGGCAGCTGTGAAGTCAATCATTTGCCTCTAATTGTTTTTGACAAATGCCCCAGAGGAAAAGTTTTGCACACTGAACGAGTCCTTGAGTCAGGTCTAATAAAGAGAGTCTTGCAAGTGGGGTCTTCCAGGGAACCACCAGACAGGTCAAATAATAATTCTCTGGGAATGAGGCTTTGAAGGAGCTCCAACACTGTTCAGCCCCCTCTGGTGGCTGCTAGGCTGATGGTTTTAACCATGATTGTGGGCAGTCAGTTTCCAAGGCTACTACCTCTACCTGTTTTAGTAAATAAAGTTTTATTGGAACTCAACCATGCTCATTCATTTATGTATTCTCTATGGCTGCTTTTGTGCTTACAACAGTAGAGTTGAATAGTGGGACAGAGAGAACATAGGGCTTAAAAGGCCTAAAATATTTACCATCTGGCCCTTTACTGAAATTTTTCTGACCCCTGCTCTAGACTAATGCTGGTTAGTAGAAATATAGTGTGAGCCACATATATAATATATATAATTAAAAAGTTTTTGAGTAGCCACATTAAAAAAGTAAAAAGAAACAGGTGAAACTAATTTTAGGAACATATTTTATTTAACTCAATATATTCAAAATATTACTTCAATATATAGTCAATATAAAGTTATTAGTGAGATATTTTACATTTTTTCTTACTAAGTCTTTGAAACCTGATGTGCATTTTACACTTACAGCACATCTCAATTTGTACTAGCCATGTTCCAGGTGCTAGTGGTTACTATATTGGACAACATAGCTCTAGATCCTTGCTACTCAAAGTGTGATCCCTGGATAGGCAGCATTGTATCACCTGGGAGCTTGCAAGAAAGGCACAATCTCAGGCTCCACCTTGGACTTACTGAATCAGAATTTGCATTTAACAAGACCTAGGTAATTCACATGCATACTGAAGTTTGAGAAGTAAAGTTCTAATTCACTATACTACCTTTCTTTGGGATTAAAAACCCAGTGTCCCCAAGGTATGATTCTAATAGAAAATGTAACTCTCTGGTTCAGTTGTCATTCTATTCAATAGATCATGGTTGAATTGTCTGAAAATCAGTCACGTAAGGTGACTGTGTGTCAGACACTATACTTGGCACTGTGGGATTTGCTGAGCTGAAGAGGATATTGTTCCTGCTTTCAGGGAACTTACAACTGCCAAAGGATGCCTGGAGAATAATACAAGAAATCCAGTCTTCTACACTAAATCCTCTAAATAACTTCTCCGTCTCAAACGTAAATGTGGCAACTAGGCACTGGATTGCTCAAGCAGGCATTCAACTCAAGAGGTTCATGGGACAGAAACAAAACAGTTTCACTCCATTTGAAATTGGCTCACGGCAACGGTCTGAAGCAAACACTCAGGCTTTAGGACATGAACTCAATGGGTTCTTCTGAAAGGGTAGCAACCCTGTGTTTGTATAACAAGAAAGTTATAACATTCATCATGTTCAGATTCAGGAACTGTGCACTCAACTCAAGAGAAAACTGACAGTCTGATTTCCAGGTTCCAGTGACTTAGAATAGGAATTCCCATTTAAAGCAAAGAAAATAAGAAAAGAGGAAGTGCCAGTCCTTGTTTCTCTGTGTAGGTGTTGACAAACTATTAAATCATTAGGCTGTCCCTTGCCAGAAGCAGCAGAATAAATCTTGGAAGCTGACAAATGGTCAGCAGCTCTGTGTGTGCCTGCACACTCAGAGGCACACACAAAGGGCACACTGTTTCCCTTGGTTTATCTCCTGGCTGTGTAAATATTTCATGTGACATTTGGATTGGATTCTGAGCTAGTTTCCCACCAAGCTGATGGTTTTTTAATCTGCTTTCATCAGCCTACAATAAACTGTCTAACCTGTCTGCACAGTGCAGTGTACTCTGCCCACTGGCAAACAGAACAAATGGAACCAGGAGATCCCCGACATACTTTTCTCAGATGTCTGAAGGTGAGGAATTGCACCCAAGCTCTGCCCAAGCCAGAAACACAAGCTATGAGGCACTTGCCTCATCCCGTTATACCAGCACCCATGAGCCCTTCCCAGACTAGACCAGTGCCAATGGGAGGTCACAACACATAACTTTGGCCTGCCATCCTGTTAAGACAGATCTTTGGCTCAACGTAATTGTGCCACTGCCAAAGATGAGGATGGCCGTAATCTCATTCATTCTGGCTTGTATTCATGCTGGCTTCTCTTCAGTTTCAGATGAATTCCTTTAGTTGTCCAAAATGTAGGAAATGCTGTGATAACCTAAACCACAAATTACTGGTTCAGAAAGCTCCTATATGGTAAAAAAAAAAAAGAAAGGAAGTACTGATACATGCTGCAATGTGATGACCCTTGAAAACTATGCTAAGTGAAAGAAGCCAGTGATAAAAGACCACATACTGTAGAATTCCATTCATATGAAATGTCCAGTATAGGCAAATCTATAGAGACAGAAAGTAGATTAATTGTTGCTAGGGTTGTGAGGAGAGCAATGCAGATTGACTGCTAGTGGGTATGGGATTTCTTTTAGGGGGGACAAAAATGTTCCGGAATTAGATAGTGGCAATGATTGCACAACTTTGTGAATATACTAAATACCACTGAGTTTCACACTTCAAATGGGTGAATTTTGTGGTATGAGAATTATACCTTGATAAAGCTGTTTTTTAACAAAATTAAGGCTCATTAAATGATTTCTTCCCTCTTCCGCCCCCAAGCTCCTATAGACCAATCTTCTTAGCCTTGCTATTCTGTATTCTACTTATAGGAGAAATAAGCAAAAGCAAGACATGCAAGATGGCACTAGGAAAGCTAAAGTATCAGAAGAGTCTATCTACTCTTACTGCCACAGTTCTCTACCATCCATCCATCCACCCACCTATCCACCCATTCATCCACTGAAAGTCTGCTATGTACTAGGCACTGAGGATAGACAGAGCATGAGTAAACCCTGCCCTTTCTATTAGGAGCTCATGATAAAAATGTTCTTTTTATTTATTTTTTGGCCACGCCATGCGGCTTGTGGGATTTTAGTTCCCCGACCAGGGATCAAACCTGGGCCCTCATCAGTGAGAGCTCGGAGTCCTAACTGCTGGACTGCCAGGGAATTCCCGATAATGATGTTCTTCACATTGACCATGACACACCCTGGATTCATGAGTTGCCTTTTGAATCATCAAAGATTAAAATATGTTAATTGCAATGTTAGTGTTATTCATATTCCAATTGTTTTGGAAACTGGGAATTCACAGATGATACCCTTCTTTAGAAGTTTCAATATCTGAAGTATAAGTTATACTGGGCAATTTATACTAATAGTAAAGCAAAATATTTAAAGAACGAGGAAGGATGCAAACTTCCTGTTTCCCCAAGATGTTGTTAGCAAGAGTACTTAATGAAAATAGCCAAACCAGAAAGGTGGCAGCATGTATTTCAAGGTTTCCTCCTTTAAAAGGAATTGCTTTTAAATTTCTGAATCTACAGAATTTCTTAAGAGGTGGCCTTTTCCTTGTTGTTTCAAGGTAAATGAAGACATATATCTGCTGGTAATACTTCTGGTGTTAGTGTGGGGAAAGCTGGTACAAAGGAACTCAATTGTTCATTTCTTCAGGCAGTGTGTTACATGGAGAAATAACAGTTGATCTTTGGAGCCAGGCAGGCCAGGGTTCAAATCCTAGCTCACACTTCTTTTTTTTAACATCTTTATTGGAGCATAATTGCTTTACAATGGTGTGTTAGTTTCTGCTTTATAACAAAGTGAATCAGCTATACATACACATATATCCCCATATCTCCTCCCTCTTGCATCTCCCTCCCACCCCTCTAGGTGGTCACAAAGCACCGTTAGCTCACACTTTTAATTCAGGCCTTCATCATCTTTTAGCTTCTCAGCTGTTCTTCCTATCTCTCAAAGTCATGCTTTGTACAGCAGCCCATGTAAACTCTCAAAAATTGGATCTTGTTACTACTAGCTTACTGAAAACCCTTTAGTGATACCACATCTATGATAGGAGGGTCTAAGCTCCTTAGCGTGACTCATAAAACACTGGCTTCATAGCCTGGCCTCTAGCTACATCTTCTACCATTCTCCTCCTTACATTTTTCACATAGCTGTTTGTAGTTGCACATAGAGAGACACACACAGGCACCCACTCCTCTACTCAGGCTGTTATGCTCTCCAAGAACCACTTTCCATCCTTTGGTGCCTGGATAATGGAATCATTTTTGCATTGGGGGTGGGGCGGCAGCATAGCTCTTATGAGTACATGCTCTCAAGCCAGATGTCAGGGCAAGTCAGGGCCCTGATCTAACCTCTTCCCCTAACTTTGGAAGCTAGATTAAAGGCAGTTGAGGAGATATTGACAATTGTGAAAAGCCCATTAAATTCTAGCATAAGCTACTTAAAATTTTTTATTTTAAAAAATCTGAGTAAGTAATAGATGCATACAGTATAAAATTCCAAAGGTAGGAAATGGTAGTTAGTAAAAGAATAAGTCTTTGCCATGCCCTAGACCCCAGTTACCTTACCAGCATTTTTGTGACTCTTTCAAGAGATAGACTGAATATGTCAGCATAAAAATATAATTTTGACACAGTATGGTAACATACTTTATACATTAGCCTGAATGTGTCCTTTTTATTTAATCATTATCTTGGAGTTCATTTCACAATGACCAAGCCTCTATTGATAAGCATTTAGATTGTTTCTAAATTGTTACAAAGCTACTCCTTGAGAACTCTTTCACTATTCTTGCAGTGCCCTGCTCACCAGAAGAGAAATTCTTTTTTTAAAAAAATTTTTTTAATTAAAAAAACATTTATTTATTTCTTTGGCTGTGCCGGGTCTTAGCTGTGGCACGTGGGAATCTTCATTGCAGCATGCAGCTTCTTTAGTTGCGGAATGTGGGATCTTCTTAGTTGCCAGTATGCGGGACCTAGTTCCCTGACCAGGGATCAAACCCGGGCCCCCGACATTGGGAGCACAGAGTCTTAACCACTGGACCACCACGTAAGTCCCTTCTTCTTTTTTTCAAAAAAAGTTCAATTCCTTTATATTCTTTTCCATTAAAAATTGCATTTACTGTGATTTTGTTTTCTAATCTCAAAGGTACTACTTTTCATTTGTAGAAAACTTGGAAGACATAAAAAAGCACACAGGAAAAAAATCACTCATTTCTAATGCCAGTTATTTTAATGAATGTCCTCTAGTATTTTTTTCTATTCACCTATCTGTACTTTATTTTTATTTATTATTATTATTTTTAAATTTTATTTATTTTTATTTTTATTTTTGGCTGCGTTGGGTCTTCGTTGCTGTGTGCGGGCTTTCTCTGGTTGTGGCATGAGGGGACTACTCTTCATTGTGGTGTGCGGGCTTCTCATTGCAGTGGCTTCTCTTGTTGTGGAGCATGGGCTCTAGATGTGTGGGCTTCAGTAGGTTGTGGCACACGGGCTCAGTAGTTGTGGCACGCGAGCTCTAGAGCACAGGCTCAGTAGTTGTGGTGCAGTCTTCGTTGCTGTGTGCGGGCTTTCTCTGGTTGCGGTCAGTGAGGGCTACTCTTCATTGTGGTGTGCGGGCTTCTCATTGCAGTGGCTTCTCTTGTTGTGGAGCATGGGCTCTAGGCACGTGGGCTTCAGTAGTTGTGACACGTGGGTTCAGTAGTTGTGGCACGTGAGCTCTAGAGCACAGGCTCAGTAGTTGTGGCACATGGGCTTAGTTACTCCTCAGCATGTGGCATCTTCCCGGGCCAGGGCTCAAACCCATGTCCCCTGCATTGGCAGGCAGATTCTTAACCACTGCACCACCAGGGAAGCCCCATATCTGTACTTTATAAAAGGTCTATTCTTATATTTGAGGGGAAAATATGTGATAAAAAATAGTAAAAAAGAATAATAGCTTGCCATGTTTTAGTCACTAAAGCACCTTAAATTTAATGCACACAACAACCTTATGAGGTATGTACTATTCTCCTCATTTTACAAATAGGGAAACCGAGGCACAAAGAACTATCCAGAGTCACACAGCTTAGGAAGTAATAGAGCTGGGATCTGAGCCTAGATCCACTGGACCCCAGGTCATACTCTTACTCACTGTATCCTATTGCCTCTGCCAGTCTGCAGTGTCTAGAAAAATTGAAGATAGATAGATCCTATGACCCAGCAATTCCATTTGCAGTTCTGTGCTCTACAGAAACTTGCCCATGTGCCCAAGGAGACAAGTATAAGAATGGTCACTGCAATTGGCTGAATTCAGTGGCAAAAAATCAGGACTGATCCAAAATGTCCATTCAAATGTGAATGGATAAATAAAACAGAAGAGCCATACAACGAGATACTATAGAGCAGTTAAATGGACTGAACTAGATCTATGTGAATAGATCTCAAAAAAACACTGAATGAAAAAAGCAGGTTGCAAAATGATATGCACGTTATGGTACCTTTTGTGTAAAAAAACCCAAACATACCACTCACCAACCCCTCTCTTCCCCTGATACCATATCTTATTTTTGATTACTGTGAAAATGGATTGGGAAGATACACATCAAATTCATGATGATAGATGCCTTTGGGGAGTTGGAAGTAGAATAGGACTGGGATGAGGGTCACAGAATATTCAACTTACCTGTAAATATTTTTAAGAAAAGACATACTGCTAAGATAAAATCTTAACCAATTTCATTTCTGAATGGTGGGAATATGTGCATTTGTTATATTCTTCTCTGCTACCATACTGTATTTAAAAATAATATTAGCTAATGTTTACTGAGCCCTTACTATGTACCAGGTATAGTTCTAAGTGTTTCACATGGGTTGGTTCATTATGTCCTTACAAACACCCTATGAAGTAGGTACTATATTAGCTCCATTTTACAGATGAGGAAATTGAGGCACAGAGAGATTAAATAACTTCCTCAGGTCACACAGTAAGTGATGGGTATATCTGGCTCCAGGAACCATGCTTTTACCCTATTATCACCTTTACCCTTCTAAGAGTTCTCAAAATCTAAAAAAAAAGCACAAAATCAAGTTCCTAAATGCTGAAGGAATGCAAAGTGGGGGAATAAACACAACTGTGCCATTGTTACCTTGCCTGCCACCTTCTGTTTGTATGTGCTATCTCAGTCTGGGAGGTGGTGGTGAGGGCTCCACTCTAGCACTAGCTCAGAGTAGAAAGGCAGGGACCTCTTCCTCATGAGGGAATCAAAACCAAAAATTCCACTCGGCCTCAAAACCAAAACTAAAATAACCAAAATATCGGGCAGAGCAAAATGAGATAGGCCAGTTGGGGGCATTACAGGGCACACACTCAATTTGAGCCTGTGTGTGAACTAGAGTTCACGGGAGTTAGCTAAGCCTAGTTTCTAGACTACAAAATGTTGGGCAGGGAGGAGATGGCAGCTAAGTAGGGTAGAAAAATGAGACTGGGAGGAAAGAGGAAAACCCTTTGGCTTCTTCCTATGGCAGAAGAAAGCAGCCATCTGGTGCTTGAGCAGTGGGGTAGTAGGAAAAAGGGGAAGGATGGAGGGGGTGGGCGGGTGTTTCTCTAGCTCTCTTCCTGCTGTAGCCTCTGGTTTTAGTAGAGAAGTCCCCTTACTTCCTGGTGTAAGGGGAAGCAGCTCCCAGGCTCCAACTAAATAATAGGTAGGGAAACAGTGGAGTGGGAGGAGATGAAGACTGCCCTGGGGGAAAGAGAGTCCGAAGAACAGCAGTGAACAACCCAAACACTGGGAGGCTGTACAGTGCAGTGGGGAAGAGCTTAGACTCCAGAGCCAGCCTGCCTGGGTCTGAATCCTGGATCTGCCACTTATTCATTCTGCCAACTTGGGCAAGCCACCTGTGAAATGGGGCTATAATAGAATTGTTGACACTACAGATGTGCGAATGCATCTAGAGCACTTAGAACAGTGCCAGGCATGTAGTAATCACCCTATGCGTGTTTGCTATTATTATTATCATCAGTATATATGAGTACCTACTTGTTTCCAGGCACTGTGGTAGGAATTGCGGATGGAGAGAAGCATCACAGTTTTTGATGTCTTTTTGAAAAAGATACAGTTTTTGCCCTTGCATTTAGTTTAGTTGGAGGAAACAGCTGAGTAAATGAATTACAATGCAATATGATAAGGTCTCAGATAACTACAGATCTTCCTCAACTTACGATGGGGTTACATCCTGATAAATCCATTGTAAGTTGAAAATACGTTAAGTCAAAAATGCATTTAATACACCTATTGAACATAGCTTAGCCTTGCCTACCTTAACCATGCTCAGAACACTTACATTAACCTACAGTTCGGCAAAATCATCTAACGCAAAGTATATTTTATAATAAAGTGTTAAATGTCTCATGTAATTTATTGAATACTGTACTGAAAAACAGAATGGGTGTATGGGTACAGAATGGTTATAAGTGTGTCAATTGTTTACTCTTGTGATCGCATGGCTGACTGGGAGCTGTGGCTTGCTGCCACTGACCAGCATCACAAGAGACTATTGCACCGCATGTTGCTAGCCTGGGAAAAGATCAAAATTCAAAACTTGAAGTATGGTTTCTATTGATTGTGTATCACCTTCACACCATAATAAAGTTAAAAAATTGTAAGTTGAACCATCATAAGTCAGGGACTGTTAGTATGTGTCAGGTGCTATAGGATCCCAGAGAAAGAAGTGATTGACTATGGAGGGGAGGGGTGGCCTGGGAGGACTTCACAGACAAATGACATGGGAGTTGGAGCTTGAAGGAAGAGTAGGATTTTATCAGGCAGTCACGTGGGAGGAGGGACGTTCCTGGTATAGGAATATCTCTGTCAAAGGCATGGCTGGAACCATGGCTCAGGGCAGTGGGTAAAACAGATTAGGGTACAATCTAGAAGGATCCTGTGTACTCTACTAAGGGGAATTTTGGACCTGTAAGCTCTGGGAGGGGGAGGGTGTGTGTGTATGTGTGTGTGTGTGTTTGAAACAGAGGGATAACATGATTAAAGATGCATTGCTCAAAAATAACTGATATGGGAGATTGGTTCAAGATGGTGGAGTAGAAGGACGTGTACTCACTCCCTCTTGCGAGAGCACCAGAATCACAACTAACTGTTGAACAGTCATCGACAGGAAGACAATGGAACTCACCAAAAAAGATACCCCACATCCAAAGACAAAGGAGAAGCCACAACGAGATGGTAGGAGGGGCGCAATCACAATAAAATCAAATCCCATAACTGCTGGGTGGGTGACTCACAAACTGGAGAACACTTATACCACAGAAGTCCACCCACTGGAGTGAAGGTTCTGAGCCCCATGTCAGGCTTCCCAACCTGGGGATCTGGCAATGGGAGGAGGAATTCCTACAGAATCAGACTTTGAAGGCTAGTGGGATTTGATTGCAGGACTTTGAAAGGACTGGGGGAAACAGAGACTCCACTCTTGGAGGGCACACACAAAGTAGAGTGAGCATTGAGACCCAGGGGAAGGAGCAGTGACACCATAGGAAACTGAACCAGACTTACCTGCTAGTGTTGGAGGGTCTCCTGAAGAGGTAGGAGGTGGCTGTGGCTCACCATGGGGACAAGGACACTGGCAGCAGAAGTTCTGGGAAGTACTCCTTAGTGCAAGCCCTCCCAGAATCTGCCATTAGCCCCACCAAAGAGCCAGGTAGGCTCCAGTGTTGGGTCACCTCAGGCCAAACAACCAACAGGGAGGGAACCCAGCCCCATGCATCAGCAGACAAACGGATTAAAGTTTTACTGAGCTCTGGCCACCAGAGCAACAGTCAGCTCTACCCACCACCAGTTCCTCCCATCAGGAAGCTTGCACAAGCCTCTTAGATAGCCTCATCCACCAGAGGGCAGACAGCAGAAGCAAGAAGAACTACACTTCTGCAACCTGTGGAAGGAAAACCACATTCACAGAAAGATAGACAAAATAAAAAGGCAGAGGACTTTGTACCAGATGAAGGAACAAGATAAAACCCCAGAAAAACAACTAAATGAAGTGGAGATAGGCAACCTTCCAGAAAAAGAATTCAGAATAGTGATAGTGAAGATGATCCAGGACCTTGGAAAAAGAATGGAGGCAAAGATTGAGAAGATGCAAGAAATGTTTCACAAAGCCCTAGAAGAATTAAAGGAGAAACATCTAGAAGAATTAAAGAACAAATAGAAATGACCAATATAGTAACTGAAACGAAAACTACACTAGGAGGAATCAATAGCAGAATAACTGAGGCAGAAGAACAGATAAGTGACCTGGAAGACAGAATGGTGGAATTCACTGCTGTGGAAAAGAATAAAGAAAAAAGAATGAAAAGAAATGAAGACAGCCTAAGAGACCTCTGGGACAACATTAAACGCAACAACATTCACATTATAGGGGTCCCAGGAAGAGAAGAGAGAGAGAAAGCACCCGAGAAAATATTTGAAGAGATTATAGCCATAAACTTCCCTAACATGAGAAGGGAAATAGCCACCCAAGTCCAGGAAGCACAGAGTCCCAGGCAGGCTAGACCCAAGGAGAAACACGCCGAGACACATAGTAATCAAATTGACAAAAATTAAACACAAAGAAAAATTATTGAAAGTACCACAGGAAAAATGACAAATAACATACAACAGAACTCCCATAAGGTTAACAGCTGATTTCTCAGCAGAAACTAACTCTACAAGCCAGAAGGGAGTGGCACGATATATTTAAAGTAATGAAAGGGAAGAACCTACAACCAAGATTACTCTACCCGGCAAGGATCTCATTCAGATTCGATGGAGAATTCAAAAGCTTTACAGACAAGCAAAGGCTAAGAGAATTCACTATGACCAAACAAGCTCTACATGAAATGCTAGGAACTTCTCTAAGTGGGAAACACAAGAGAAGAAAAGGACCTACAAAAACAAACCCATAACAATTAAGAAAATTATAATAGGAACATACATATTGATAATTACCTTAAACGTGAATGGATTTAATGCTCCAACCAAAAGATACAGGCTTGCTGAATGGATACAAAAACAAGACCTATATATATGCTGTCTACAACAGGCCCGCTTCAGACCTAGGGACACATACAGACTGAAAGTGAGGGGATGGGAAAAGATATTCCATGCAAATGGAAATCAAAAGAAAGCTGGAGTAGCACTACTCATACCAGATAAAATAGACTTTAAAATAAAGAATGTTACAAGAGACAAGGAAGGACACTACATAATGATCAAGAGATCAATCCAAGAAGAAGATATAACAACTATAAATATATATGCACCCAACACAGGAGCACTTCAATACATAAGGCAACTGCTAACAGCTATAAAAGAGGAAATCGACAGTAACACAGTAGTAGTGGGGAACGTTAACAGCTCAATTACACCAATGGACAGAACATCCAAAATGAAAATTAGTAAGGAAACATAAGCTTTAAATGACACAATAGACCAGATAGATTTAATTGATATTTATAGGACATTCCATCCAAAAACAGCAGATTACACTTTCTTCTCAAGTGCACATGGAACATTCTCCAAGATAGATCACATCTTGGGTCACAAATCAAGCCTCAGTAAATTTAAGAAAACTGAAATCATATCAATCATCTTTTCCAACCACAATGCTATGAGATTAGAAATCAATTACAGGGGAAAAAATGTAAAAAACACAAACACATGGTGGCTAAACAATACCTTACTAAATAACCAAGAAATCACTGAAGAAATCAAAGAGGAAATTAAAAAAAACCTAGAGACAAACTACAACAAAAACACGACAATCCAAAACCTATGGGATGCAGCAAAAACTGTTCTAAGAGGGACGTTTATAGCAATACAAGTTTACCTCAAGAAACAAGAAAAATCTCAAATAAGCAATCTAACTTTACACCTAAAGGAACTAGAGAAAGAGAACGAACAAAACCCAAAGTTAGTATAAGGAAAGAAATCATGAAGTAGAAATAAAAAAACAATAGCAAAGATCAATAAAACTAAAAGCTGGTTCTTTGAGAAGATAAACAAAATTGATAAACCTTTAGCCAGACTCATCAAGAAAAAGAGGGAGAGGACTCAAACCAATAAAATTAGAAATGAAAAAGGAGAAGTTACAATGGACACCGCAGAAATACAAAGCATCACAAGAGACTACTACAAGCAACTCTATGCCAATAAAATAGACAACCTGGAAGAAATGGACAAATTCGTAGAAAGGTATAACCTTCCAAGACTGAACCAGGAAGAAATAGAAAATACGAACAGACCAATCACAAGTAGTGAAATAGGAACTGTGATTAAAAATCTTCCAACAAACAAAAGTTCAGGACCAGATGGCTTCACAGGTGAATTCTATCAAACATTCAGAGAAGAGCTAACATCCATCCTTCTCAAACTCTTCCAAAAAATTTCAGAGGAAGGAACACTCCCAAACTCATTCTATGAGGCCACAATTACCCTGATACCAAAACCAGACAAAGATACTACAAAAAAAGAAAATTACAGACCAATATCCCTGATGAATATAGAAGCAAAAATCCTCAACAAAATACTAGCAAACAGAATCCAACAGCACACTGAAAGGATCATACACCATGATCAAGTGGGATTTATCCCAGGGAGTAAGGATTCTTCAATATATGCAAATCAATCAATGTGATACACCATATTAAAAAACTAAAGAATAAAAACCACATGATCATCTCAATAGATGCAGAAAAAGCTTTTGACAAAATTCAACACCCATTTATGATAAAAACTCTCCAGAAAGTGGGCATAGAGGGAACCTACCTCAACATAATAAAGGTCATGTACGACAAACCCACAGCAAACTTCATTCTCAATGGTGAAAAACTGAAAGCATTTCCTCTAAGATCAGGAACAAGACAAGGATGTCCAGTCTCACCACTATTATTCAACATAGTTTTGGAAGTCCTAGCCATGGCAATCAGAGAAGAAAAAGAAATAAAAGGAATACAAATTGGAAAAGAAGAAGTAAAACGGTCACTGTTTGCAGATGACATGATACTATACATAGAGAATCCTAAAGATGCCACCAGAAAACTACTAGAGCTAATCAATGAATTTGGTGAAGTTGCAGGATACAAAATTAATGCACAGAAATCTCTTGCATTCCTATACACTAATGATGAAAAATCTGAAAGAGAAATTAAGGAAACACTCCCATTTACCACTGCAATGAAAAGAACAAAATACCTAGGAATAAACCTACCTAGGGAGACAAAAGAACTGTATGCAGAAAACTATAGGACACTGATGAAAGAAATTAAAGATGATACCAACAGATGGAGAGATATACCATTTTCCTGGATTGGAAGAATGGATATTGTGAAAATGACTATACTACCCAAAGCAATCTACAGATTCAACGCAATCCCTATCAAATTACCAGTGGCATTTTTTACAGAACTAAAAAAAAAAAATTTTAAAATTTGTATGAGGACACAAAAGACCCCGAATAGCCAAAGCAGTCTTGAAGGAAACAAATGGAACTGGAGGAATCAGACTCTCTGACTTCAGACTATACTACAAAGCTACAGTAATCGAGACAATATCGTACTGGCACAAAAACAGAAATATAGATCAATGGAACAAGATGGAAATCCCAGAGATAAACCCACACCTATGGTCAACTAATCTATAACAAGGGAGGCAAGGATATACAATGGAGAAAAGACAGTCTCTTCAATAAGTGGTGCTGGGAAAACTGGACAGCTACATGTAAAAGAATGAAATTAGAACACTCCCTAACACCATACACAAAAATAAACTCAAAATGGATTAGAGAGTTAAATATAAGACTGGACACTATAAAACTCTTAGAGGAAAACATAGGCAGAACACTCTGATGTAAATCACAGCAAGATCTTTCTTGATCTACCTCCTAGAGTAATGGAAATAAAAGCAAAAATAAACAAATGGGGCCTAATGAAACTTGAAAGCTTTTGCAAAACAAAGGAAACTACAAACAAGATGAAAGGACAACCATCAGAATGGCAGAAAATATTTGCAAATGAATCAACGGACAAAGGATTAATCTCCAAAATATATAAACAGGTCATGCAGCTCAATATTAAAAAAACAAACAACCCAATAAAAAAATGGGCAGAAGACCTAAATAGACATTTTTCCCCAGAAGGTATACAGATGGCCAAGAAGCACATGAAAAGCTGCTCAACATCACTAATTCTTAGAGAAATGCAAATCAAAACTACAATGAGGCATCACCTCACACCAGTTAGAATGGGCATCATCAGAAAATCTACAAACAACAAATGCTGGAGAGGGTGTGGTGAAACAGGAACCCTCTTGCACTGTTGGTGGGAATGTAAATTGATCCAGCCACTATAGAGAACAGTATGGAGGTTCCTTAAAAAACTAAAAATAAAATTACCATATGACCCAGCAATCCCACTGCTGGGCATATACCCTGAGAAAACCATAATTCAAAAAGACACATGCCCCCCAATGTGCACTGTGGCACTATTTACAATAGCCAGGTCATGGAAGCAACCTAAATGCTCATCGACAGATGAATGGATAAAGTAGATGTGGTATATATATACAATGGAATATTACTCAGCCATAAAAAAGAATGAAATTGGGTCATTTGTAGAGACGTGGATGGATCTAGAGACTGTCATACAGAGTGAAGTAAGTCATAAAGAGAAAAACAAATATATGTTAACGCATATATATGGAACCTAGAAAAATAGTACAGATGAACCGGTTTGCAGGGCAGAAATAGAGACACAGATGTAGAGAACAAAAGTGTGGTCACCAAGGGGGGAATGTGGCAGGGTGGTGGTGGTGGTGGTGGTATGAATTGGGAGATTAGGATTGACATGTATACACTAATATGTATAAAATAACTAATAAGAACCTGCTGTATAAAAAAAATTAAATTAAAAAATTAAAAAAAAACTGATATGAAACACACACACATAACACACTGCTACAGGCTAAATTCAACATGTTTTGAATCCTTAACCTTCAATGTGACAATATGTAGAATAAGGAAATAATTAAGGTTATAGGGGTAAGGCCCTGATCCCATAGGATTTGTGCCCTTATAAGAAGAGACATCAGAGCTTGATCCCATTCTCTCTCTCCCTCCCGCATTCCTCCTCTCTTTTCCTCTCTTTCCTTCTCCCTCTCCCTGTTCCTTTCCCCTCTTTGTGCGTGTACTGAGGAAAGGCCATGTGTGGACACAGCAAGAAAGTGGCTGTCTGCAAGCCAGGAAGAAGTTCTTTCCAGGAACTGACCCTGCTGGACTTTGATCTGGGACAACTAGCCTCCAGAACTGTGAGAAAATAAATTTCTATTGTTTAAGGTACCCAGTCTGTGGGATTTTGTTATAGCAGCCAGAGAAGACTAATACATACACGTGCACATCTTGGTTTTCCCTTGCTTAAGACACTTCAACAGCTGCCCATTACTTGGTGCTCTTAAGTCTTCAGTCTTTGCCATGGCCTACAAGGTCCTATAATAACCAGTTCCATGACTATCTCTCCAACTTCACCTACTCTCCCTGGACTTCCCAGCTCTGGCCTTACTGCCTCTCATTCAGTTCTTCAAAGAAGCACTGCTCTATTCTCTCCTAGGGCCTTCACACATGGTGTTTCCTCTGCCAGGAAAGCTCTTCTTCCAAGATCTTGCCTTGTTGCCTCTACTTGGTCTTCAGAGCTCAGCTTTAATCTCATTGCAGTGAATCTGATGCTTCCCAAGATTAGAGAACCTTTTCATGTCATATGCTCTCAACTTCCTCTACTTCTACTTGGTAGCACTCATCTCAGTTGGATTTAAATAATTAATTTGGTAAGTGAGTTTTAAATGTTGTCCCTGTGGCTGAAATATAAGCACCTAAAGGCAGGATTCACACCAAGCTTCTTAAGCACTGGATTCCCGAGTGTGAAGCACAGAGTAAGCATGCTACTTGTTGAATGAATGAATGAGTGAATGAGACTATTGCAATAGTACAGGCAGGAGTTGATATGGGTACAAACCATAGCAGTGACACTACAGTGACTAGGATACACCTTGTTTAAAAAAAAGCCTTAATGACTACACTATGCATTAACATTTTGAAATGTTAGTAGTGTTAGTAAAAATTTTAATTAAACAAAGAGAAGTCATGCCCTCATGGTTATAACACTTAGTGCTATAGACTGAACCATGTCCCTCCCAAACTCATATGTTGAAGTCCTAATCCCCTTGTGTGACTGTCCTTGGAGATGGAGTCTTTGGCAGATAATTAGGTTTATATGAAGTCATGAAGGTGGAGCCCTCATGATGGGATTAGTGCCCTTATAAGAAGAGACACCAGCGAGCTTACTCTCTCTCCCTCCCATGTGAGGACACAGAGAGAAGGCAGCCATCTATGAACCAGGAAGAGAGCACTCATCAGAAACCTACCATTCTGGCATCTTGATCTTGGACTTCTAGCCTCTAGACTGTGAGAAAATAATTTCTGTTGTTTAAGCTACCCAGTCTATGGTATATTGTTATGGCAATCCAAGCTGACGGATACACTTAATTTTGGCTATAGTACTGGTCCTTATTTATATGCCATCTTAAGCAATTTTTCTCTAATTGTTTGTTGGGTATAGCTTCTGCCTCCCCACTAGGCTATAACTTCATATAAGTCATAGATCATGTCTTTTAAATCACCAGAAGCACCAACAACAAAGTTGGGCACATGGTGATAGTCAAAAAATCCTTATAGAAGGATACAACTGCACAAGGAGAGATGCTGAGTGTACATAGCTAGAAAAGGACACTGAGACTCTGGAATTAGTGTCAGCTTTGTCACAGATGTCCTATGTGCCTCTAAACAAATTAGCATATTTATTCCTTTCTATCCATTTGCTTCTTCAGCTGTGGTATTTCTTCCTTCCCTTATGGAGTTTTGGTAAGACTTAAATATAAGCCAGTATTTTCAGACCCTTTGTAAGGAAGCGGAGAGACTAGGTTTCTGAGTCAGAAAAACTTGGGTTCAAAATCTAGTTTTCTCACTTACTAACATGGATTGGAGCACCAACCTTGTGTGAGGTGCTTCATACACATGGACTCCTTCAGTCTTCACAATCACATTGCATAGTGTGTATGAGAAAACTGAGCTTCTGAGACACTGGGTAAATTACCCAGGTCCCACTGCCAGTTAGAGGATCAGAATCCCAAACTGGCTCAAAAGCCCACATTCTTTCTACCATACTACAGGCTCCAAAATAGGATAAAGGTTAACGTCTAGAAAGAATAACCTCATACACTGGATTTCATGACTCCATTCATCAGGGACAAAAGTTCTTGCTTTTCTTTGGGAAAATAGGAAGCTGCCACCTTAATATTTAAGTAATGTAGTAAGGCCAGTTGGAATCAGATTTTCAAAAGGACTATGACCCAAAAGAGAATACGAGCCATTTCACTAGGCTAGGGCGCCATGGGGGCAGGGATGTGGTTGTCTTATTTACTTCTGTATTCTTAGAACCCAGCACTGTGCCTGGCTCTAGGAAGCACTCAATGACTATTTGTGGAAAGTATTTACCTAGTGCAATGGAGGGGCTGAAAGAGAGTACATTCTGTGGCCTGGTATTGTGGCTTCTAGAAAGGTGTAGCTATAGAGATTAGGCCTGAAAGAGCCAGTCACATGGCTGCTAAGGCTTGGAACTGAAGTATTTTTCTCATACATTTTAGATTCACAATGAAACAAGATTCCCTGGTGGGAATTTTCCCAAAGACTGGATCCAGACACCCAATAAAAGGGTTACAAGTGTACTTGCATATAGTTTGCAAATGGTTTATATCTAACCACATTCTCTGTCATCTATTCCCTGGTGATTTTCAAGACAAAAATTATTGCTATCCTAAAGATTATTACATTTTTTTTTTTTTTGCGGTACGCGGGCCTCTCACTGTTGTGGCCTCTCCCTTTGCGGAGCACAGGCTCTGGATGCGCAGGCTCAGCGGCCATGGCTCATGGGCCCAGCCGCTCCGCGGCATGTGGGATCTTCCTGCACCGGGGCACCAGCATCGGCAGGCAGACTCTCAACCACTGTGCCACCAGGGAAGCCCGTATTGCATAATTTATAAAAATAATAAAATTTATCTTCTCTTTCTTAAGCAAAAAAGAACAGACAGTACCACGTTATGCTGTCAAGGCTGTTCAGTGCAGACAAGTCACATCTTTATTACTGCCATATAAATTGTTTGATCAATCATGTTTAGGTTCTATTATAAAATTTAAAATGTGAGGTGTACCTGTCCATATTAGCTGTTATCACTACTGTTCCTAGTATAGCAATCCCCTATGTCATCAACATGAGCACTATCCCATTCAAAAGGCATTTTGGAGGGATTTCAATTAGATAGAGGCCCTCCAAGTAGAAACCTATGTTACTGAGGTTTCAAAGCAAGGGCAGTTTTCCCTACCGCTCACCAACACAATTAAGGTTCAGTTGCAGAGACATACTTCTCAAGGGTAGAGGAGGCTGAGGTGACAGAGAGCAGAACTATGAACATCCATTCCTAAGTCACAGGCAGAAGTTTTGCTCGGTAAGCTGATTCTTGATAGAGTAGTAATTTATAAATGGAAAGAGATATGGGATTTATCATTCAGTAAGCATTTATTGAGGGCCTGATATGTGCAAGATACTACATAAGCATCACAGCTTAATAATGAGAACTTTCAAATCTATCAGGTCTTTTCTTGTCATTACCTTAAAATATCATGTCCTGTATTTTAAAATGGCAATGTAATCATGAGAAAAAAATCCAAGCTCAACATTATTACAACTTACATTTGCCCTCTCAAGTGATGATAAAAAGAACTGTCTAATGTGCTTTAACGAGCTTTGGCACATGCTGTTCCCTCTGCTTGGAATTCTCTTTCCCCCTCTCCTGTCTGCCTGGTGAAATTCTACCCATCCTTCAGGATATCAGCTGAAATATCATCTCCTTGGTGAGCCCTTCTGATGTCCTCCTGAGAGAATCATTCCTTTCTCTACACTCACAAAGCTCCTTGCATACAACTTCTACTCTCATACTCCATTGTAATTTTTTCTTTCTCACACTGTACTCTGAGCTCCATAAGTCAGGGAACACCTCTGATTCATCTTGGTATCCCCAGCACAATGCCTGCATATAGTAGTCAGTAAATGATTGATGAAATTCCCTGACCACTTTGGAAAATAAATCTAGTAACACATTACAGAGAGTGTTACAGAAACCTAACAAGGCTTTGCACATAGTATGTGCTTAATGAAGGCTTGCTGACATTGAATGTGGTACAAATGGTTCTTCTCTTAGGTCAAGGCTATAGACAGCAATTCTTGCTAGCCCCTTTATGGCGCCACACAGCAGGCACAAGCCCTTCACAGACAGACATCCTTGTGATGTTCCAGTCACTGAATGGTACATGTGCCCCAAACCATCACCCCCACTGACTTGCCAGAGGGCATGAAATGGTCCATTATTAGTTACTTCTTGGAGTTAAGGCATTTGCTACAGAAGTTCCCTGCTGGGTTGCTTTCAGACAGGAAAAATTCATCAGAAGCCACCTGAAAGATTTTGCACCTTTTAGAAGACCTGTAGATCATTCATGCCCCTCTCCTTCTAACTACAATCTGCAGTCCAGAGAAAATTCAGAACACAGGAAAAGGTCCTTAAAGAGTCGAGATTTCACATAGCTTAAATTGTACCTTATAATCACAGTAGACAATCCCTGTCAGCTTAGAGTTACAAATTTTGCTGTTTACAAAGTCCTGTAAGGCACAAATCTAAAGAAGGTAAAAAACCACAAAAACCGAGTCAACATTATTAACCTTTTTTGTATCAAAGCACTAAAAATGTCTAAACTTTGGCTTTTAATCATAGCCATTTGCAAAATCCTACTAATTTTTCTCTGGTTGTTGGGGAATAAAACCCTTTTTCTGTTTCTGATGACAGTTGTGTAGAAGGAAACTCACTTTATAGTTTGCAAATGCTACTTTCATTGGAAATACACCTATCTTGTAGACCTTTAGTATATAATCACCAAATATCAATACTATATATATATATTTTTTGGTCAATACAGGCACAAAATGGTCAATCACTCCTGTGTTACCTAGAAACCAGTTAGGCCAACTCCACATTTTCTGAGCATTCTAGTTAAGAGTAACTGAGGGGACTTCCCTGGCAGTCCAGTGGTTAGGACACTGTGCTTCCACTGCAGGGGGCATGGGTTCCACCCTTGGTCAGGGAACTAAGATACTGCATGCCACACAGCATGGCCCCCCCAAAAAAAATTGAGATCATCTTTCCCT
>NW_006795110.1:389065-395280 GCF_000442215.2 Lipotes vexillifer | reverse complement strand
CCCTAATTTTGAAAATCAGGAGGTTTTGTGACTCATCGATTACTTAGGGAGTTCTTATTCAGCATTGGTAGTTGAACATATTAAGTAGAAGGCCAAAGCTAAACTCTGTTGTATTTAGCTGGAACAAAGACAAGTCTTGCTTTCAAATCTTTGTTAGCACTGTTTGAACAGTAAAATAATCAAAATCCCAGAGATAAGCCAAGTTTTTCAGCATAATCCTCTTCCATGTCTGTTAGCTTGGGGAGGGATGGGTGAGAGATGGACAATGCCAACACAAATGGAAGTGCATAGTGAAGAAAGAAAAGGAGGGCCAGAACAGTGGGTGAAAAGTTAACTTACTTCACTTAGACCACCATATGAAAACCAGATGTGTCGAAAATGTTGGATGAGAAAAACTGGTGTTACTGATATAGCGTGAACAAACCCTTTGTGCTTTCCTCCCAACACAGTATCATTACAGGGTGCCAGAGGTGTCATTTTATTTCATTTCACATGTAGCACATTCTCAACAAGTTAAACCGTTTCTAATCTTGTGTAATTAGATAGGTCTCGCTACATCCCTCAGTTGAAGGATTTTATAGGCTGCCTTGTTCTGTCTCCTTTTTGTGACAGCTTCTTTGGGGCTGGAAACTAACATTTGCTAACATTTCTTCCCTTCTGGCACCTGTCAGCTGGATGGGCTCTGGGAAAAGGAGGATGGGGAGGGAAGGAATGCAACGTTCCTCCCCCCACCACACCACTGCCCTGGTATTAGAGCCATCTTTGTCTTTACGTAGGGATTACTCTGTTCTGGAAAGTGCTGTTAAGTACACACTCAAAATAAACAATGGGCAGATGGGTGAATGGAATGATAAAGTTCTTGTTTTTTAATTTAATTTTATTACAAATTTCAAGTTCCTTTGTTTACTAAATATAGAGTCTGGGTGAGGTTCTAGCCAGAGATGGAAGTCCTTTAATACAGTCCAAGGAGTCACCAGTCCACGAAGTGGATGGGCCTTGGCTCTTTGATCTTACCATCCGGTCACTGTGGGCAGAGCTTCCCACTGGAGACAGCGACCACGGCACTACTGCCTTCTCTCCACCTCAAAGCAAAATTGTGAGGAGTCATCAGATATTTGACATTGGAATCAAAGGCTATATGAACACCAGGGCTTTTACTTCAATGCAGGAGTAATAATAGCATCTTGAAATTGAGAGTTTTTCCTTCAAGAAGCTTTAAAGCTATTTCCCCACCAAAAGCTTTCTTAGGGTCATTCCTTGACCATTCTATGACGTCTTTGTGAGGTTGATGGCTGGCAAATGCTCTCCATGTGTAGACTAGGAAATCCAGAATTAAGGCCGATTTATGCTTCTATGCCTTGGGACTTGTGCATGATTGATTATATGCAGGGCCTGACCTCTCACCACAAAATTCTGTGGTTTTTGCCCAATAATGAGAAAAGACAACTGAAGGAGTGCAGTATACAACAGAATGGGTGAGTGACAGGGCCACCTGATGTCCCCTGGTACTTTACAGTTTATAAATCGCTTTCAGAGTGGTCCTTTCATGGAGAGGCAGTGTACACTCCTATTTCACCAAAGCAACTGGACTGCAGAAATAAGAGCCAGGGTGCTGGCACAGTCCTGCAGGCCCTAGATTTCTCACGCTGGGGGTGGGGCAGTGTGTGGGTAAGCACTTCGCCTTCCAGGAATAGTACTGCTCTGAGACTCCTCTGTAGACTGACTGGAACGGAGATTAAGCCCAGGGTTCTCTTTGCATTCCATTTAGCAGTTTGCTCATGCTTTTACTACAGATCAGCCTCAAGAATTCTTCTGCCAGCTGAGAATCTGAAATGTTGCCTTGGCTGTAAAACAGTATCTTATTTATTCACATAAATCCCCTCCCCCTCTCGTCCATGATTATTTCCACCCTAAAATGGAAAGGGGGGCAAATTATGTGAGCGTTTGGGTACTGGACTGCAGCCACCCTCGGCAATCTTCGTTAATCTTCGAGATTCTCACCAGCATTGACTAAAGAACAGTGACTCACCCAGAGTAACACATAATCTCTCTTTCCTTTAGAAAAGCAGTTCCTCAAAAGTGCTGCTAAGAAAAACAAAACAAAAAAACTACAGTTCAAGGGAAAGAAAAAAGCGCTAAGAGCAAAAGATGGCTTTAAACAAGCCTAGAAGGTTTTGAAGGAGGGGAAGGTGATTATCTACAAGGGATGGAAAAGTGGCTTGTACATTTTCAATTTCCTTTCCAGTTCCAAGTTTGAGACCTAAACATCTTTTGTCTAGGGGAAGTTATGACAGGAGGACGTTAGGTCCCCTTGGCCCCAGCTCACTACTTGAAACTTCCCAGTAGCTCGGGGAGGCTTGCTGCTCAGCAGCCCTGGCCAGAGGGGTGGAAGGGAGACAAACAGCAGGAAGGAATAAAAGTAAGAAGCAGCTGGCACAAATGTGGCCGAGCCCTCCCCTCATTCTAGCCAGTTGCATAGACAGCTGTCTCTTTAATTTAACCCTTAGTCCAACCCCCAAATGACAAAGCTCATTTTACTCATACAAGTCTCTTCTGGTAGAGATGGTGGTTGGTTTAAAACGAGGAAAAATGTAGAGGTAAGGGAGGTTAAGGGGGGAAAACTTGACAAAGACAAAGATGGGAGTTTCCCCCCCCCCCCTCAAAACATGCATGTGGGGAAGAACGCCAAAGGAAGGCTGTGAACGAAGAGACAGAAACCTCTGTTGTCAAAGGCAGTCTGGAGGAGGGAGGACAGGCTTGCACAGGCTTGGGGACAGTTTTGCTTCTACTTCTATTTATATTCTCAAGGCGAATTGTGTAAATGGGAGTTTCTTACTCCAGAATGGCCATTTGTAGCTGCACGTGGGTTTGTTTTTCCACACTATCAGACAGCCAACTCAGCACTACTGTCAGCAGCTCTGATCAATAGAGAGGAGCTTAATTATTCACCAATCTGGAGACTAGGAGTGTAAATGTGCAAACATTTTCCCCTCAAGTGGCCTTAGAATTGGAATCCTTGGGTGTTTGGGCTGGAAGCAACTTTATAAAGTATGTTCCAGTTAAACCTCGAAGGAGACTGGGGAGGAATTGGAGCCTGGAGAAGGGAAGTGAATTGCCCAGGGTCACACGAGCCATTGAAAGCAGCCTGACCTCTCTCTACTGGCTCCATGTTTCCTGTCCGCTCTCCCACCCCCACCTTCAGAGACCCTCAAATGTATCTGCCTTGGCAAAGTCTGTGTGTTTTCCTCCTGGCTGTTTCAATTGCTATCCCATGACAATGTTGGCAGGCCAGGTGACTGAGCACAGCCTTGATCATGAGAGAGGGAGTGCTTATTCCTGTACTCCTGACCCAGCTGGGAAAGGGCCATCCTGCCATTTGCAGCCTACCTTTGGTTCCAAGGCCCGCAGGATGAGGAGACTGGGGAGCACTGTGCCCCCAAAGGCAACACTGCTGCTGTGAACAGAGGCAACTGCTTAAAAGAGTTTTTTTCTCTTCTGCAGCTTGTAGCCTGAAAGTTTCAGAAGGAGCGGGAGAATCCCCTCCTTCTCCATCCTTCATTTAAAGAAATGATGCAATTGATATATACACAAAATGCTTAATATATGTAAATCATATTTGTATGTAATTTCTACCTGAAATATACTTAATATATAAATCATGAAGTATAATAATAGAATCAACACCTGTGAGCCCACCATCTGCCTTAACAGAACATTACCAGCACCACTGCGGCTCCCTGCAGGCTCCTCTGCAGCCCACCACACTGCCTTTCTCCCAGAGGTACCCATGATCATGAACTTAAGTCACTCCCTTGCATTTCTTCATCGTCTTCCTACATATACGGGTATCCCTAAGCAACAAACTCTTTAGTTTTGCTTGGTTTCAAACTGTAAATATTGGTATCATGCTAAATTTTTTTGCAATTTGTTTTTACTCAGAATCGTGCCTGAGAACCTCTCCCATGGTTATCTGCAGTGGTGTTTTATTCCTTTTCATTGCTGCCTAGTATTTCACCGTTAAGTCTACTACAAGAGAGACACACTACTGTTGATGAACACCTGTTGTTTCTAGTTTTTTTTTTTTTCCTATTCTAAACATTGCTATAAACTTTCTTTACAGTACACTTGCCCAAGTTTCTCTAAGGTCTGTTTCTAGGAGTGGAATCAGTCAGTTGTAAAGTACACACATGTTCAAATTTGTTAGATAATGCCAAATTGTTCCCTGAATCGGTCTTTTAATACACACTCCCACCAGAAGTGTAAGTGTTCCACATCCTCACTAACGGCTCTACATCCTCACTAACACTTAGGATTATTTAACTTACATCATTTTTTGCAATCTGGTGGATTAAAATGGAATTTCATGATGTTCTTTTTTGGTCATTCCTTTTTTTTAATTGAAGTATAGTTGACTTACAATGTTGTGTTAATTCCTCGTTGTTTTATTTTGCATTTCCCTGATTACTAATGAGGTTGAGCACCTTTTCATGTCTCTTGGCATTCAGATATCCTCCTCTGTGAAAGGCTTGTTTATATCTTTTGCTCATTTTTCTTCCAGATTTTCTTTCTTATGTATTGGTATATGAAATTTGTATATTTCAAATACTAATACATTGTCAGTTATATGAGCACTAAATATGGTGTTCCACTTTGTGCCTTTTCACTTTCTGGGGTTTTTTGGTGAAAAGAGGCACTTCATTTTAATGTCACTGAATTTATTACTTTCTCCCTTTATGGTTGGTGCTTTTTGTATTTCTTTAAAGAAATTCTCCCCTATCCCAATATCACAGAGAATTTCTCCTATCATGTTTCTTTGTGACCAAGAGTTTACTGGCATTTGGGGAAGGGCACTTATTCTTTATGTGGGGCTGGCTCTTACATTGCAGGACACTTTAGCATCCCTGGACCCTGGGTACCAAATGCCTTTAGCACTATTCCTGTCATTATAACAATCCCAAACACTCCCATACATTTTCAAATGTTCCCTGGGTGGAGGTACTACCAGTTGAGAACCTCTGAATTATATTTTCTTCTAAAAGTTTAAAGTATTTAGTATACCCAGAATTGATTTTTGTGTTTGATGTGAGATGGGAATCTAATTTTATTATTTCTTTATGGCTAACCAATTTTCCCAACACTAGTTATTATAGAATTAATCATTTCCCCCACTGATCTGCAATGCTACCTGTCAGACATCAAATTTTCAAACAGGTATAAGTCTATTTTTGAGTTTTTTATTCTGTTCCATTGGCCTATTTGTCAAACCTCTTTACTTACACTCTTAAGTACTATAGCTGTATGATAAATCTTAATATCTGATAGAGTAAGTTTTTCTACCTTGTTCTTCAAGAATGCCTTGGCTTTTCTTTGCACTCCCATATAAATTGTAGAACCAACTTGTCACATTCCATGAAAAACCCTATTGGGATTTTGATTGGAATTATACTATGATTGATTCAGGGAAAAGGATATCTTTACAATATTGAGTAGCTCTACCTGTACAAAACATGGCTCTCTATTTCAATAAAGTTTTATAATTTCCTCCATAGAGGATCTCTGACACATCTTTTGTTAGATTTTCTAAATAGGTACCTTATATTTTTATTGCTACAGTATCTTTTTTTTTTTTTTTTTTTTTTTTATTTATTTATTTGGCCGCGCCGGGTCTTAGTTGTAGCATGCGGGATCCAGTTCCCAGAGCACGGATCGAATCCAGGACCCCTGCATTGGGAGCGCAGGGGCTTAACCACTGGACCACCAGGGAACTCCCCCAACAGTATCTTTTTAGTCTCCCCCGTGTCCCCTGCATCGGCAGGTGGACTCTCAACCACTGCGCCACCAGGGAAGCCCTACAGTATCTTTTTAAAAATTGCATTTTTGATTCTTGTTGTTGGTTTATAGAAATGACTTATCTCTTTATATTCTCTCTTAAATGTACTCCAATCAGACTTTTTCACTTAGTTATATCAAAATTGTTCCTGGCAAGGTCACCCATGACTACACAGCTACTAAGTCCAATGGTCACATCTCAGTCGTCATCTCATTTGATTTCTCAGCAGCATATGACATAGTTGGTCACTCCCACCTCCTCAAAACACTTCTTCACTTGGCTTCCAGGACAGCACACACTTTTTTTTTTTTTTTTTTTCTTTGCGCGGGTCTCTCATGTGGCCTCTCCCATTGTGGAGCACAGGCTCCGGACGTGCAGGCTCAGT